>NC_064868.1:62981423-63581423 GCF_024139225.1 Suncus etruscus | reverse complement strand
AGACGTTTTTTATTTTCTTTAATTTCATTTGTGTGGATTCTCTCATCTTCTCTAAAAGTTTTTCTTTGAATTTGTTGAATTGTTCATCTATGGATTTCTTAATCTTGCTGGCTAGTAATTCCTTGATTTCTATTGTTCTGGCATTTATTGCCACTTTTTAAAATTTATTTTTAGGCCTGGTCATTATTTATTTCCCCTCAATGTTATGTGACTGCTCCTGGTACCATCCACTTTCTTTTTTTCCCCTTGATTTATGAGGTAGAAAAAGATGATTCAAGTTCTGTTGAAGTTCTGTTGAAGTTCTGTTCATGGTTCTGTTGAAGAAAAAATAGCTGGGAGTAATCCATCTAGGAGCTCTCAATATAAATTTGAAAGAAGAAATAGGGGGGTGGGAAATGAAGAAGAAGCAATGGCAAAATAAACAACAAAATAGAAAGAACTGTATTTATTGCCTCATATATTAGGTGCATGTGATTTGGTGGATTTAGAATTTTGCTAGGATTTCTCTTTATATCTCAGGCTGTTAGTGTCTTTCTTACTTTACCCATATATCTTTGCACTTGATGGCTTAGAGTGTTTTGTCCTCGGGTTCAGCCCTTCTTTGTCACCTGTCACGTGGGGCTGGGTACCTTCTCTGGAGTGCTGCCCTAAGTGGGGATGAAGGCTGCAGTCTCCAAGGTTTGGTCCTTCCCTCAGAGATTGGCACATATCACAAAGAATGAAAAAAGCAGTGCTGGTGAGGATGTGGAGAAAATGGAACTCTTATTCACTGCTGGTGGGAATGCCGTCTAGTCCAAACTTTATGAAGTGTGCTTGGAGATTCCTCCAATAACTGGAAATTGAGGTTCCATACTATCTAGCTATAACACTCCTAGGGATATATTCTAGGAACACAAAAATACATTACAAAAATCCCTTCCTCAAACCTATATTCATTGCCGAACTATTTACAATAGCCAGATTCTGGAAAGAATCAAGATGCCCTTCAACATATCACTGGCTAAAGAAACTGTGGTACATAGACACAATGGAATATTATGCAGCCATCAGGAGAGATGAAGTCATGAAATTTCCCTATACATGGATGTACATGGAATCTATTATGCTTAGTGGAATAAGTCAGAGGGAGAGAGATAGACACAGAATAGTCTCACTCATCTATGGGCTTTAAGAAAAATAAATGACATTTGTGCAATAATTTTCAGAGACAAAGAGACAAGGGCTGTATGGTCCAGCTCATGGCATGAAGCTCACCACAAAGAGTGGTGAGAGCAGTTAGAGAAAAAACTACACTGAGAAATATCATAACAATGTGAATGAATGAGGGAAGTAGAAAGCCTGTCTTGAGTACAGGTGGGGTTGGTTGGGGAGGAGGTAGATTTGGACATTGGTGATGGGAATGTTGCACTCGTGAATGGGGGTGTTCTTTACATGACTGAAATCCAAGTACAATTATATTGGTAATCAAGCTGTTTAAATAAAATATTAATAAAAAAGTGGAGTGGCCCTATTAATATCAAATGACAAAAACTTTAGACTTAGAAAGTTATAAGTGACAAAGATAGATATTTTACTATAATCAAGGGATATGTACCATATTTTCTGGCGTATAAGACGACCCCCTAATTTTACAGTTAAAACATAGGTTTAGGCCTATATTCACTGAATAAGACAGAACGTTCCTGTGCTGCAACTGTATGTACCACAGTGAACCAATCACAACAAGCAAAGGTTCAGAGGTTATACTGTAATAGACTTTCTTTTTGACTTTGGCCAATCTGAGCAGGCTTTTTACAGTGTAGATTCGGGTCCAGAACATTGTCTAATTTGCATGCATAAAAAGCCTGCTTGGATTGGCTGAGTTAGAGAGGCGGTCCGAGCAGCTTTGCAGTGATTGATGCAGAATCAAGTTGGAAAATTCGTTTTGTGGCAATATTCAGACAATTTTTGTTTAGCGGCATATAGAAACATATTTCGGGATATACTTGGTGTATAAGATGATGCCCGTTTTTCTGTTGACTTTTTTTGTTTCAAAAGTCGTCTTATATGCCAGAAAATACGGTACAACAGGAAGAAATCACACTCCTAATATATACACCCATAGAGGGATAAGCAAAATATTTAATACAATTGTTGACAGATCTGAAAGAAGACATCAATAGCAGCACAATAATAATGGGAGACTTCAACACTGCCCTGTCACCCCTTGATTAGTTAATCAGACTGAAACCCAACAAGAATATATTAGTTCTGAAAACAGTAATGGAAAAAAGTGAACTAGTAAATATATATATTTACATATATACATATTTATATATAGGGCACACCATACCCAGATTACTGGAGACACAATCTTCCTTTATGTATATTGGTCATTCTCCAGGATAGACCACATGCAGGATATATATAAATCATATATCCATAGTCAAGAGGATAGAAAATGTACATACTACCTTCTCATATTAAATTAGAAGTGAACTAAAAAGGGAATAAGAAGAAAAACTTTAATGCCTGGAAATTAAGCAGCTCAGTCCTGAGCAACCAGTGTGGAAAAGATTAAATAAAAAAGGAAATCAAAACGTTTTTGAAAATAAATGCTAATAAAGACACAAATTATCAGAATTTATGGGACACAGCCAAAGAGGTGCTAAGAAAAAAAATTTACAGCTTCGCAAGCAAATATTAGGAAGGAAGAAGGGGCCTCCATAACTATCTTAATGAGACAGCTTATAAAATTAGAAAATAATCAACAAAAGGAATAAAAATAGATAAGCAGAAAGAAATAACAAAGCTTAAGGCAGAAAACTATGAAGTGGAAATCCAAAAAACAATCTTAAAGCTCAACAAAAGTTAGTTCTTTGAAAAAATAAACAAGATTGATAAACCACTAGCAAAACTTATAAATAAAGGAGAGAGAAATAAAACAGATTAGACATGAAAAGTGGGAGATCACTAAAGGTAATGAAGAGTCAAAAGGTAATCAGAGACTACTTTGAGAAATTCAATGCCAAGAAACATGATAACCTGAAAAAAATGTATAAATTTTTGGACTTCAATCATCTTATGAAGGTTAAACCAAGATGATCTATAAACAGACCCATGAGTGGTACCTCATAGTTATTTTTATTTTCATCTCCCTGATGAATAGTGATGTGTTGTTTGGCCATTTGTATTTCTTCTTTGACAAAGTGTTGTTTATTTCTTCTCCCCATATTTTGATGGGATTAAATTTTTTTCCTTGTAAAAATCCATCCATCAGTGTCTTGTATATTTTGGATATTAGCCCCTTATGTGATGGGTATTGGGTGAATAGTTTCTCCCACTCAATGGGTGTCACTTGTATCCTGAGCATTATTTCGTTTAAGGTGCAAAACTTCTCCGCTTAATATATTTCCATCTGTTTATCTGTGCTTCCACTTGTTTGGAGAGTGCTGTCTCCTCCTTAAAGATGCCTTTAGTCTCGAGGCCGGGCGGTGGCGCTAAAGGTAAGGTGCCTGCCTTGCCTGCGCTAGCCTTGGATGGACCGCGGTTTGATCCCCCGGTGTCCCATATGGTCCCCCAAGCCAGGAGCAACTTCTGAGCACATAGCCAGGAGTAACCCCTGAGCGTTACCGGGTGTGGCCCAAAAACCAAAAAAAAAAAAAAAAAAGATGCCTTTAGTCTCAATGTCATGGAGTGTTTTACCTACATGTTGTTCTAGATACCTTATGGTTTCAGGTCTGATATCAAGGTCTTTAAACCATTTGGATTTTACTTTCATACATAGTTTTAGCTTTGAGGTCTGAGTTTGCTTTTTTGCAGGAGGCTAACTAGTTGAGCCTACACCATTTGTTGAAGAGGCTTTCCTTTCTCCAGTTGGGATTTCTTGTTTCTTTATAAAAAAAAAAAAAAAAAGCTAGGTGATTGTATGTCTGGGGGAACATTCTTTGAGCATTCAAGCATTTTCCACTTATCTGAGTGTTTCTCTTTATTCCAAAAACCATTCCCATACCAAAAAGTACTGTTTTGAGAACTATTGCTTTGTAATACAGTTTAAAATCGGAGGAAGTAATACCTCCCATATTCCTTTTACCAAGTATTTCTTTAACTATTCAAGAGTGTTTATTTTTCCAAATGAATTTCAGAATGGTTTGATCCACTTCTTTGAAGAATATCATGGGTATCTTTAGGGGGATCACATTAAATCTGTACAATTATTTGGGAAGTGTTGCAATGTTAATTATTTTAATCCTGCCAATTTATGAGCAAAGTATGTTTCCATTTCCGCATGTCCTCTCTTATTTCTTGGAGAAGGGTTTTATAGTCTTCTTTGTATAGTTCTTTCATGTCTTTAGTCAAGTTGACTCCAAGATATTTGAGTTTGTGTGACACTAATGTGGATGGGGTTGTTTTCTTTTCTTTTCTTTTTTTTTGGTATTTGGTTTTTGGTTTTTGGGTCACACCCAGCGGTGCTCAGGGGTTACTCCTGGCTGTCTGCTCAGAAATAGCTCCTGGCAGGCACGGGGGACCATATGGGACACGGGGCTTCGAACCAACCACCTTTGGTCCTGGATCAGCTGCTTGCAAGGCAAACACCTCTGTGCTATCTCTCCGGGGCCAGGGGTTGTTTTCTTTTTCTTTTTCTTTTTTTTTTTTTTTTTGGTGTTTGGGCCACACCCGGCGGTGCTCAGGGGTTACTCCTGGCTGTCTGCTCACGGGGGACCATATGGGACACCGGGATTCGAACCAACCACCTTTGGTCCTGGACGGCTGCTTGCAAGGCAAATGCCGCTGTGCTATCTCTCCGGGCCCAGGGGTTGTTTTCTTAATGTCCAATTTCTTCCCTATCACTATTTGTGTATAAAAAGGTCATTGATTTTTGTGTGTTAATTTTGTAGTCTGACATATTGCTATATGCATCTATTGTTTCTAGAAGCTTTTTGGTAGAGTCTTTAGGTTTTTCTAAGTAGTGTATCATGTCATCAGCAAATATTGAGAGTTTGACTTCTTCCTTTCCTATCTGGATTCCCTTGATACCTTTTTCTTGCCTAATCGCTATAGTATGTACTTCCAGAACTATGTTGAATAGCAGTGGTGAGAGAGGACAGCTCTGTCTTGAACCAGAATTTAGAGGAAAGACTTTTAGTTTTTCTCCAATGAGGATGATATTTGCCATTGGATCATGGTAGATTGCCTTTACTATATTGAGAAATATTCGTTTCATTCCCTTCTTTTTGAGTTTTTTTTTTATCAAGAATGGGTATTGGCCCTTAACAAATGCTTTCTCTGCATCTATTGATATGATCATGTGATTTTTATTTTTCTTGTTGTTGATTTGTGTATTATGTTGATAGATTTACAGATGTTAAACCATCTGCATTCCTGGAATGAAAACAACTTGATTGCAGTGGATGATCTTGATGAGATCTTGATTTAATCCTATTTGCCAGGATTTTGTAGAGGATTTTTGCATCTGTGTTCATCAGGGATATTGGTCTGTGATTTTCTTTTTTGACAGCATCTCTGTCTGGTTTTGGTGTGAAGGAGATTTTGGCTTCATAAAAGCTATTTGGATGTATTCCTGTTTTTTCAATTTTATGAAAGAGCCTGGCTAGGATTGGTAGTAGTTTCTCTTGAAAGGTTTAAAAGAATTCATTAGTGAATCCATCTGGTCCTGGGATTTTGTTTTTGGGCAGACATTTGATTACGTTTTAATTTTCTCCATGGTAATGGGGGTGTTTACATATGCTGCATCTTTCTTATTCAACTTGGAATGTTATAAGAGTCCACAAAGTTATCCATTTCTTCCAGATTCTCATGTTTGATGTCATGAGTTTCTCAAAGTAGTTCCAGATAACCCTTTGAATCTCTGCAGTATCTGTAGTGATCTACCCTTTTCAGTTATAATACTGGTTATCAAGTTTCTCTCTTTGTTTCTCTGAGTTTTGCCAACGTTCTAATCAATCTTGTTTATTTTTTCAAAGAACCAACTTCTGCTTTCGTTGATTTTTTTGGATTATTTTTGGTCCACTTAATTGATTAATCAATCAATTAATTGATTAACTAATTAATTAATCCTTGTTATTTCCTTCTGTTTTCCTTATTTTTGTTTCCTTTTCTTGATTATTTTTCTAATTTTATGAGCTTCGTCATTAGGCTATTGAGATATGCCCCTCTTTCTTCCTGATGTGTGCTTGCAAAGCTATAAATTTTCCTCTCAGTACTATTTTGCTCTGTCTCATAGATTCTGATAGTTTTTGTCTTATTTGTCATTTGTTTCCAGGAAAGTTTTGATTTTCTCTTTGATTTCATCTCGGACCCACTGATTGTTCAGTAGCAGGGTGTTTAACTTCCAATTGTTAATGTTCTTCTGTGTCCCTTTGTAGTTCACATCTAATTTTAGAGCCTTGTGGTCAGCGAATGTAGCCTGCAAAATTTCTATCCTCTTGATTTTATGGAGGTATGTTTTTTATGTCAGCGTGTGATCTATCCTGGAGAATGACCCATGTACATTGGAGAATAATGTGTATACAGGTTTTTGGGATATGGAGTGTCATATATATATATATTTTAGGCCTCTTTCTTCCATTTCTCTTTTAAGGGCTAGTATATTTTTGTTGAGTTTCAGTCTGGTTGACCTATCAAGTGTTGACAGTGCCGTGTTGAGGTCTCCCACAATTATTTTGTTATTATTGATGTCCTTTTTCAAATTTGTCAATAATTGTATTCAATATGTTGCTGATCTCCTATTCGGTGCTTATGTTTAGTAGTGTGATTTCTTCCTGTTGCACATATCCCTTGATTAATAGATTACCTTTGTCCCTTACAACTTTTCTGCATCTAAAGTTTGTGTCGTATGATATTAATATGGCCACACCAGCTTTTTTAAGGGTGTTGTTTGCTTGGATGATTTTAGTCCAGCCTATGATTTTGAGTCTGTTTGTTCTGACTATTCAGGTGTGTTTCTTGTATGCAGCAGAAGATTGGATTCATCTTTTTTGATACACTTCGCCACTTTGTGTCTCTTAATTCGTGCATTTAGTCAACTGACAGTGAGGGAGATGATTGTCATGTAATTTAATGTCATATTTGTGTATAAGTTTGGTGTGTCTGTTGTTCTGTCTTGTCTTAAAGTAGACCTTTCAGATTTTTCTTTAAGGCTGGTTTTGCATCTGTAAAGTTCCTGAGCTGTTGCTTATTTGTGAAGCTATACATCCTTCCTTCAAACATGGACATGAGTCGGGCTGAGTGTAGTATTCTAGGTGAAGCCTCCATTTCATTCAGTCTATCACAATATCCCACCACTATCTTCTGGCCTTGAGAGTTTCTTGTGACCTGTCTGCTGTAAATCTCAGGAATGCTCCTATGAATGTAATTTCCCTTTTTGATCTTGCTGCTTTCAGTAGTCTATCTCTATCTGTAGGATTCGTCATTGTGTCTAGGATGTGTCTTGGGGTGTTTTTCATCAGGTCTCTTTTAGCTGGTAATCTTCGGGCATGCAGGATTTGATTGCATGCAGTCTTTAGCTCTGGGAGTTTCTCTGTGATTATGTTTTTGACTGTTGATTATTCCTGCGGGTCCCCTTCTTGGGCCTCTGGCACTCCAAGGATTCTCATGTTGTTTCTCTTGAGTTTACTGAAGACTTCTATTTTCATCTGTTCACATTTGAGTACTTTGTCCATTGTCTGGTCATTTACCTTAAGGTTCTTTTCCAATCTCTTCTGCTGTATGGAGTTGTTCTGCATTTGATCTTCCAGGTCACTGATTCTGTCCTCAGCTGCTGTTACGCTGGTGGAGAGGTCTTTCACTGAGTTTTTCAGATGAGTTGAGTTTTTCTGTTACTTCATTTTGGAGTTTTCTGATTTATGTCTTTGTGTTCTTTTCAGCTAGATCTATGTTTTCTTTGACTTCCATGAGCATCCTCCATATTACTATTCTAAACTTCTTAACTGAGAGGTTAATAAGATGGTTGGTATTTTTTGGGTCATCAGAGTTATCATCTTCATTTTCTGTGCATGGTGTTTGCCTGTGCTTTTTTCCCCATTGTCATGCTTATAGTGTGATTTTTTTTCTATGTATTATGGTGGGGTTCATTCGTTAGAAAGAGCGTGCAGCCTCGAAGTGAAGCAGAGCACCCGAGCTCTTCTGGAGCCTCTAGAAGAGCGATTTTGCTGGACCATTCTTGGCCCTCTCAGAGGAGGTTCAGGACACAAAACAGTAGAGAAACATGCACAGGTGACACTCACAGTGTGTCCCAATTGGTAATCACATAACAGGGGCAGATTCCTTCTGCCTGACTTCCCAGGCAAAGGAACTGCCTTTCTGCAAGTTACCCCTGATATCCGGTTTTCACTCATGGACTCAATCTTTCTTGGTTTTTCAGCCTGGTCATCTCTAGGAGCGTTATTTTGCTGGGCTTTTCTTGGCCCACTCAGGAGAGGTTCAGGAGACAGAACAGGAGAAAAACATACATAGGCGATACTCACAGTCTGTCCCAATTGGTCTTGATATCCTTTTTCTTACCTAATCACTATGGCAAGTACTTTCAGTACTATGTTGAGTAGAAGTGATGAGAGTGGTCAGCCTTGTCTTGTACCAAATTTTAGGGTAAAGGCTTTTAATTTGTCTCCATTAATAATATTTGCCATTGACTTGTGGTATATGTACTTAACTATACTGAGAAAAGTTCCTTTCAGTCTCATCTTGATAAGGTTTTTTTTTATCAATAATGGGATTTGGACCTTATTGAATGCTGTTTCTGCATCTATTAATATTATCATATGATTTTTATTTTTCTTTTTGTTGATATAGTGTATTATGTTGATTGATTTATGGATGTTACACTATCCTTGCATTCCTGGGATGAAACCTACTTGGTCGTGGTACCTTCTTGATGATGCATTGATTTCTATTTGCCAGAATTTTGTTGAGGATCTTTGCACCTGTTTTCATCAGGCATATTAGTCTGTAATTTTTTTTGGCATCATCTCTGTCTGGATTTTTTTAATCAAAGTGATGTTAGATTCATAGAAACAACCGCATTTTCCAGCATATAAGACAACTTTTGAAACAAAAAATGTCAACTGAAAATGGGGGTAGTCTTATATGCTGAGTATATTCCAAAAAATGTTTCAATATGCTGCTAAACGAAAATTGTCTGAATATTGCCACAAAACGAATTTTCCAACTCGATCCTGCACCAATCACTGCAAGGCTGCTCGGACCACCTCTCTAACTCAGCCAATCCAAGCAGAATTTTTATGCATACAAATTAGACAATGTTCTGGACCCGAATCTACACTGTAAAAAGCCTGCTCAGATTGGCCAGAGTCAGAGAGGAAGTCTATTACAGTATAACCTTTGAACCTTTGCTTGTGATTGGCTCACTGTGGTACATACAGTTGCAGCACAGAAACATTCTGTCTTATACAGTAAATATAGGCCTAAACCTATGTTTTAACTGCAAAATTAGGGGTCGTCTTATATGCCCAGTTGTCTTATATGCCGGAAAATACAGTATTTGGAATTGTTCCTGTTTCTTCATTTTTATGAAAGAACCTTAAAAGGTTTGGTGGAAGTTCCTCTTGAAAGGTTTGAAGGAAATCATTAGTGAATCTATCTAGGACTGGGCTTTTGTTTTGGGGAAGATTTTTTTTTAAAAAATATGGAACGCTTCATGAATCTGCGTGTCATCCTCGTGCAGGGGCCATGCTAATCTTCTCTGTATGGTTCCAATTTTAGTATATGTGCTGCCGAAGTGAGCACTTGGGAAAGATTTTTGATCACCATTTTAATTTCCTCAGCTACTATGGGGCTGTTTAGATATGCTACCTCATCCTTATTTAACTATAGGAGGTTCTAAGAATTCAAGAATTTGTCCATTTCTGCCAGTTCTCATGTTTTTGGCATACAGTTTCTCAAAGTATACTCTGATTATCATTTGAATCTCTGCAATATCTGTAGTAATATCTGCCTTTTCATTCCTAATCCAATTTATAAAGTTTCTCTCTCGATTTCTTTGTGAGTTTTGTCAGAGGTTTATAAATCTTGTTTATTTTTCAAAGAACCAATTTTTGCTTTCATTGATTTTTCAGATTGCTTTCTGGATTTTCACTTCATTGATTCCTGCTCTAAGCTTTGTTATTTCCTTCTGCCTACCTATTTTTGGTTCCATTTGTTGCTTTTTTTTAATTTTATAAGCTGTGTCATTAAGCTATTCAGGTAGGCCCTTTCTTCCTAATGTGTGCTTGCAAAGCTCTAAATATCCTTCTCAGTACTGCTTTTGCTGTGTCCCACAAATTCAGACAATTTTTGTCTTTATTGTCATTTGTTTTCAAGAATGTTTTTGGTGGGGCTGGTGAGGTGGCGCTAGAGATAAGGTGTCTGCCTTGCAAGCGCTAGCCAAGGAAGGACCAACCGTGGTTTGATCCCCCAGCGTCCCATATGGTCCCCCCCAAGCCAGGGGCAATTTCTGAGTGCTTAGACAGGAGTAACCCCTGAGCATCAAATGGGTGTGACCGAAAAACCAAAAAAAAAGAATGTTTTGGTTTTCTCTTTGATTTACTCTCTGACTGACTGGTTGTTCAACAGTAAGCTGTTTAATTTCCAGGTGTTAAAGTTGTTCTTCTCTGTCCCTTTGTAGTTTACATATAATTTCAGTGCCTTGTGATCTGCAAAGGTAGTCTGCACTATTTCTATCCTCTCGATTTTATGGAGATATGTTTTATGGGCTTACATATAGTCTATCCTTGAAAATTACCCGTGTGCATTTTAGAAGGATGTGTATCCAGGTTTCTGAGGATAGAGTGCCCCGTATATATATATACTGGATCATTCTCTTCTATTTCTCTTTTCAGGGCTAGTATATTTTTGTTGGGTTTTAGTCTAGTTGACCTATCAAGGCATGACAGGGCAGTGTTGAGGTCTCCCACAATTATTGTGCTTTTATTTGTGTCTTTCTAAGTTTTGTCAACCATTGTATTAAGTACTTCTGGTTCTTCATTGGGTGCATATATGTTTAGGAGTGTGATTTCTTCCTGTTGTAAATATCCCTTGATTAGTACAAAATATCTGTCTTTGTCCCTCACAATTTTTCTGAGTCTAAAGTCTGTGTCATCTGATATTAGTATGGCCACTCCAGCTTTTATAAAGGTGTTGTTTCCTTGGATGATTTTCCTCCAGCCTTTGATGTTGAGTCTGTTTGTTCTGAGTATTCAAGTGTTTTTTCTGTAAGCAGCAGAAGGTCGGATTTATTTTTTATTCATTTAGCTACTTTTTGTTTTTTAACTGGTGAATTTAGTCCATTGTCATTAAGAGAAATAATTGTAATGGGATTTAATGCCATTTCTGTGTAGAGGTTTGGTGTGTATGTTGGTCAGTCTTGTCTTAAAGTAGACCTTTCAGTTTTTCTTGGGTCTTCAAAGTTTCTGAGTTGTTGTTTATCTGTGAAGCTATGTATACTTTCTTAAAACCTGAAAGTGAGTCTGGGTGGGTGTACTATTCTAGTTGATGAATTTATTTCATTGAGTTTTGTCACTATGTCCCACCACTGCTTTCTGGCCTTTAAGTTTTCTTCTGACAGGTCTTCAGTAAATTTCAAGGATGCTCCCTTGAATGTAATTTCCCTATTTGATCTTGCTCCTTTTAGTAATATATCCCTATCTGTGGGATTTGTCATTGTAATTAGGATATGTCTTGGGATGCTTTTCCTTTGGTCTCTTTTAGCTGGTAGTCTTCAGGCGTGTAGGATTTGGTTGCATGTAGTCTATAGCTCTGACAGTTTCTCTGTAATGATATCCTTAACTGTTGATTATTCCTGGGGATCTTCTTCCTGGGTCTCTGGGACTCCAATGATTCTTAAGTTTTTCTGTTGATTTTATCAAAGACTTCTATTTTTATCTGTTCACATTCTTTGAGTAATTTGTCCATTGGCTGATCATTTGCTTTAAGGCTTTTTTCCAATCTCTTCTGCTGTATGGAGTTGTTATGTTTCTCATCTTCCAGCTCATTAATTTTATCCTTGGCTGCTATTACCCTATTCAAGAGACTTTTCATTGAGGTTTTCAATTTCTCTACTAAATATTTTAGACCTGTTATTTCATTTTGGAGTTTTCTGATTTCTATCTTCATATCCTCTTGATTTTTATTAGTGTTCCATTCAACTCTATCTATTCTTTCTTTGAGTTCTGTGCACATTGTTCATATTTCTTCTCTAAACTCTATATCTGAGATACTAGCTAGGTGGTTGACCAGCGCCTCTAAGCAGCTTCTTTGTGGAGTCCGGGAAACCTTTCACGGGGAGAGAGTGGGAACATGAAATGGACGGAAAAACGGAACAATATTGTAGAAATAAATTACCACACACAATGCATGGGGACTTGCATCTGGAAAGAAGAAGACAAATTTATTTTTTGAGCTGGGTGACTTTTAAGGGGTGAGCTCTGGAATGTGGGGTGTAATTTAGGAGATCAAAGAAAGTGGGAGATGGTCAGGGAAGCAGAATGGAAGGCCATGGCTAAAATCTGCATATTAAAGAACGATACTGAAGGTAAAAAGAAGTTCTGTTGTGGGTTAGCTTTTGTTTTGGGTAAGCAGTAGAAACCAGGTAATATTCAGGGAAGTGGGAAGAGAGAGAAATGTTTTAGAGTTTTGGGGGAAACCGAAAATTGCTTTCATCATGAGCTAAGTTTTGGTAAAAACATGATCTTGGCGCCAAGGTAGCAGAGATCACAAAGAACTGGTCAGTGGGGGACTTTTGGCGGGATTTGATACTGTCCTCCTTTGTTAGAAAGAAATACTGAGGCCTGATTTCTAATAATGGTCAAAAATAAAGAGAGATAGTCACAGCCACATTTAGAATTATAGCCAAACAATCCACGCAAAGGGTCAACTGATTTGACTACTCTAAGCGGGCCTTTTTGGCAAATGATTTTTTTCAGGAGTGCACTACACCTAAGAAGGCAAAAAAGCACTTCTGATGTGTGCCCTTCCTGAGTGGGGTGTAACAGTTGCCCATTTTGGGACATTAGAGTTTCCATCTTTATTCTCTATGCCTGGTATTGGCCTGCATTGTTTCCCCATAGTCATGCTTATTTTGTAGATTTTTCTATATGTTATGGCTATATTTATTGGCTAGGTTGAGTACACAGTCACAAAGTGAAACGGCTATGCTAGTTCCACATCTCTGGGCAAAGGAGACTCACCTCAGGAGAAGGCGAGCCCTTAGGGAATGGGACTGGAGAGGATCAAAGTTCCCAGGCTTAAACAAGCAGAGAGAAGGCCCAAGATGTCTGCAGTGCTCCAGAGACACAGCAGAGTCAGCTAGTTCCACAATTTCTGGGCGGTGAAGACTCACCTCAGGAGAAGGCAAGCCCTCAGGGATGGATGCTGGAGAGGATCAAAGTTTCCAGGCCAAAGCAAGCACAGAAAAAGCCCAAGATGTCTGCCATACCCCAGACACACAGAAGATTCAGCTAGTTTCACAGTCTGGGTGGGCAAAACTCTGATAATATGCTCTCAAGAGTAGAAACCCTGTATCTCTTAGGCCAATGGAATTACCTTTATAACTTCCCCAATATTTACTGTGCCTATGCAAAGAAAAAAAGATGCAGAAGAAGCACAAAACCTTTTTTGTTTGTTTTTATTTTAGTGTGTTTTTTTTTTGTTTCTCTGTTATGTTTTTCTTTTTTTCCTCTTTTTTCTTTTAAATTGATATTTATAACCTCTAGACGAACTCCTTCTGGATTTTTTTGTCTTTGTTTTTTTCTTTTCCAAACAGAACAACATAACTTGAATCATCTTGTTTTGCCTCATAAATTAAGGGGAAAATGGATGATAGGACCAAGCAACTGTATGAACATTGAGAATAAATAAAAATAGTCAGGCTTAAACACCAAACCCAAAGTCAATGACAACAGAATTGATACCTAATGCACAATAGGCTATACATGGAGGGGACCTGTTATACTAGCAGTTCAGGGGCAAAGGAGGGGGATGCTTGGAACAAGTGTGGAGGGAGGACCACACTGGTAGTGAGAATACCCCCAATTCAATGTCACTATGTACCTTAATATTACTGTGAAAGATTCATAATTTATGATGGTCACAATAAAAATGACTTTAAATAGAGATCGTGCCCAGAGTAACATCCTAATGAGGAGCATCAGTTAATGCAAATAAGAAGGAGGGATTTGGGCCCGGAGAGATAGCACAGTGGCGTTTGCCTTGCAAGCAGCCAATCCAGGACCAAAGGTGGTTGATTCAAATCCCAGTGTCCAATATGTTCCCCCGTGCCTGCCAGGAGCTATTTCTGAGCAGACAGCCAGAAGTAACCCCTGAGCACTGCCGGGTGTGGCCCAAAAACTAAAAGAAAAAAAGAAGAAGGAGGGATTCAGTAGCTCAATGTTGCCTTAAAGTGCCATTGTAAGTCCCACAAAGCTATACCTCTTCTCCCAATAACTGAAGGGGGAAGAGGCACTCAGGAACATAATAATGAAGACAGTGGTCCAGACAACAGATTATCTCTGCCCCTGGACTGAGGGAAGGTCCACACTTCAGGGAATACAGGGCATGGGCATTATCTCTTACCCTCCCATGGAGGGGCCACAGGTCCCCTTGCCTGGACTATTGCAATGAGACTTTAGAAGTAAATATATTTGCATGGGGAAATAATATCCAGTGGAACTGAATTAGACATGGCTTTGTGTATCAAGGGACTGACCTACTATGTATTTGCATTGTTTTTGCAAACCCAAATATGTTTTGCATCATGGTCATTCTCCCACCCCAGGTGTCATAGCTTGTGGGAAAGGGTGGGTGAGAACAAGTTGAACTATCTCAACAAGTGGATGCTGATCGTAATGTTAGCTGAAATCTCTCTCCAGAGAGGTGCTTACAAGTCAGGAGTCATACTTGAGACACTGCAGCAGGTGAAGTCTAGTTTTCAGGAGCAATAAATGTGATGGAAAGATTCTGCCACCTGGTATGAACAGTAGTTCAATCACACTGGAACATCTCCTTGATTAAGATACATGTGCTAAGGTCACAGTATGTGCCCACAAGTAGGAACAAGGATGCAAAACCTCAAGGAGAGTCAACAATGATTTGATTCAGGTCAATGAGAAGAGGAGGGAATGTTGGTACCTGAATTCTGAACAAGGAGGGACACCATTTTGTAATGGGCACATAGAAAGACTTCTCAGGTTCTTAATAGGAAGATATGTCATCTTTTACAAACAACATGGTGTAGGTGTTCACAAGCCTACTTCCATAGAGACCACCTCACACTATGTGGCCTACAAGGTAGCCTATCAGGGAAGGACAAGGGAGAAGTAGGAAGGTACACCTAGACAATAACCAATTATTTTAAAGATCATCAGAAAGCTGGAACGTCCCTATGTCCTTTCCCTATATAATCTTCCTCATTACCTTGAGCAGGGCTCATCTTTTTAGGAGATGGCCCTGGCTGGCCAGTGTGGGCCTTTTTGGTAGACGGATTAAAATATTAAATTTTTTCCACTTTAATAGTCATGTCCTTCTATTCTGGACCCTAGCACCTTCAGCGGTGGATAAGAGTTCCTTTCTCCCTCCATCCCTGCCAGCAATAATTTTTCTTGTTCTTTTTGATGTGTGCCAGGCTCAGTGACTTGATATGATACCTCATTGTTAATTTGATTTATTAGCAATGACGTGGAGGATATTTTTTTATGTGCCTTTGGCCATCTTTGTTTTTTCTTGAGGAAGTATTGTTCATTTTATTTCCCCATTTTATGGGATTAATTTGTATTTCTTATTAAGTTCGGTCAGTACCATGTATATCTTAGATATTAATCCCTTATATGATGGGTATTGGCTGAATAGTTTCTCCCATTCCCTGGGTGCTCTTTGTATCCTAATAACTGTTTGATTTGAGGTGCAGAAGCTTCTCAGTTTAATGTATATCAGACCTGGAACCATAAGATATATAGAAGAATACATAAGTAAAACACTCCATGACATTGAGACTAAAAGTATCTTTAAGAAGGAAACACCACTGTCCAAACAAGTGGAAGCAGAGATAAACAAATGGGACTACATTAAGCTGAGAAGCTGCTACACTTATCCCTATTTAAAAATGTGGTCATTATATTTATTGATCTTTGTGAGTGTTTTGCATATCTTGAATGTTAACCCTTTATCTGATTATTGTGTGTCAATATTTTATTCCAGTCAATAAAATGTCTTGTAGTTTCAGCCCACATTTTATTTTGAGGGGTGGTCCTCACCCGGTGGTACTCAAGGTTTACTTTTGACTCTGTGCCTACAGATCAATTCCAGCAGTGATTAGGGAACCATATGTGATGCCAGGTATCAAAACTGGATTTGGTGTGCATAAGGCACACACCCTACCTGATATCCTATTTCTTGGGCCCTTATCCTACGATTCTTTTGACATGAGATTTTCTGGTGTAACCAATTTGTTTATTTTTGTTTCTGTTTTCTTTCCAGTATAACAACATTGTTGAAAAAGTTTATATCGGGCCCAGAGAGATAGCACAGCGGTGTTTGCCTTGCAAGCAGCCGATCCAGGACCAAAGGTGGTTGGTTCGAATCCTGGTGTCCCATATGGTCCCCCGTGCCTGCCAGGAGCTATTTCTGAGCAGACTGCCAGGAGTAACCCCTGAGCAATGCCAGGTGTGGCCAAAAAACCAAACCACCCCCCAAAAAAAGAAAGAAAAAGTTTATATCTTGGAACATGTTGCCTATATTTCCTGTAACACATTTCATAGAATCTGGTCTAATCTCAAGGTTGTTGTTCTGCTTTGAACTGTCTTTTGTGTAAAGTGTGAGATAATATCCAATTTCATTATCATGTGCACGTATGTGTTTGTGTATTGTTTACCAGTTTTTCTAACATCATTTGCTGAAGAGGCCATATTTATCTGACTTCGTGTGTTCAGTTCCTTTGTCTAAAAGATTTTCACCATAGATCATGGGGGAGTATCTTTGGGTTCTCAGTTATAACCTGTTGGTCTGGCAGTCTATCTTCATTCTAGTAATAGGCTGTTTTGATCGCTATAATTTTATAGTACAGTTGCAAGTTAGGAAAGTTAACACTTCCACATTTCATTTTTCTCTGATTGGCTTTGGCTATTAAGGATGCTTTACTGTTCCACAGAAACCTTATCAGGCACTGCCGAGTGTGGCCCACCTAAAACAAAACCACAATAACAGAAATGCAAAGCCTACTGTCTCAAGAAGTCTTCAAACAGGAAAAGATCAATTGCAATTAACTGTAATCAATTATCCAGGGTGAAAGAGAAGGGTGGTGTAGGAGGGTAGAAAGGAGAGGGTAGATATGATGGGAGAGTGGCCAGGCATATCCTCTGGAGCTTTCTGTCCTCCTGGTACGTCTCCATTTCTTTGCGTTGTTGTTACTGTTGCTGTTATTGGAGGGGGGAACATCAGTAGAAAACTGAAACAAATGTGGGTAAGATTGGGGGGCACATCCGGCAGTGCTCATTGGTTCCTTCTGGCTCTGGGCTAAGAAATCACTCTTGGCTCGGGGGACCATATGGGATTCTGGGGCAAACTTGCATTCATCCTGGGTCAGCCACGTGCAAAGCAAATGCCTTACCACTGTGCTACCACTCCAGCCCCCCTGTAAGATCTGCATAAATAGATATATCATCATCTTGTGTACAAAAACGAAGGGATAGCTTTTGAAAGACCCTTCCAGCTAGATGTCTGCTGCTTCTAGGTTTGAACTTTTCACTCAAGACTGTATAAAAACAAAAGTACATTATTAACTAACAGGGCCTGGAAAACAGGAGTACTCTACCCAAATCTTTGGCTAACAATTTTGCCTAAAATACCTTGCAAGTAATGCTTTCTCTTTTCAGTATGCTTCCTCATAAGTAAAGGAGCCATACTAAATGTTTAGTTTTCATGGTTGCTCTGGAGCTGTATGTGTTTGTCTACAGGGTCACAGAATAAATGATAATGATGATTCTTCCTCATATTTCAGGGACCCTTCAGATGTAGGCTCTGTCTGTCATGGGCCATTTACCTTTTGATTTTTGACCTGATTGATTTAATTCTCCTCCCTCCATTTGCAAAAACCTCATTGGACTACAATTAAACTGGCATTCTATTGACCAGAGTTCCTCTGCATGTCTTATTTGACCCAATATAGGACTTAATCAGAAAAGCAGAGGCAGCATTTGATAATTGGCATATTTCACATAGAATCTAGAACGTGAATATTATCTCTAAAATTTAGGAGCTATGGCAATGAAGAGTACACATTCTTGCCTGGCAACAGTTTGCTGTCCCCTTAATGCTGTTCCCTTATGTAGAGCATATCCTGTCTGTAACCAGAGGCCATGTGGCCCAATCTACTTATTTATATGGTATACTTGATCCTGCAGACATTTCTGTTTGTAGTCCTCTGGACAACTGTAAAGACCTGCATACTTTTTGTATAAATTAGTCTCCTACCCTTTGTTCTTCTACCATTTCTTTACTTAGGCAAGAAATCAGTTATTGAGTAAGGTGGCACACTCTGAAAAGTAAATCAAACCAATCTATCAGGGTCAGGATAATTTAGGTTTTATATAGTGTGGTAAAAAATAACAATTTTCACATCTCAATGCCTTACAACATTAAATTATTTATTTGTTCACTCACAATACCTGAACACAAAATGAAAATGCCCTCTGCTTTACATGCATGAGCACATGGGTATGTTAGCTATTGTCAGTAAATGCAGAACTCTGGCATATGAACTGATAGATGAACCCATACAGGACTCTTTTCAGGGATGGATTAGCTCAGTTTGCAGAGTCCTGATTATATCTTTCTTTTTCTTTTTTTCTTTCTTTTTTTCTTTCTTTCTTTCTTTCTTTCTTTCTTTCTTTCTTTCTTTCTTTCTTTCTTTCTTTCTTTCTTTCTTTCTTTCGTTCTTTCTTTCTTTCTTTCTTTCTTCTTTCCTTCTTTCTTCTCTTTCTTTCTTTCTTTCGAAGTCACATGACATTATATATGTTTTGGGTGAGTATCACTAAAAAATAACCTGTTTGTGCAGTATGTTAAATTCATCACTATTTGATTTGTCTCCTTTGTCTCAGCTTACCCACACCCTTCTGGGAACTAATAACTGATCTTACAGTTTAAATTGCATCTTTGTTGTATTTAATTCATCCAATTGTTTTCTCCACACACCACATATGCATAAAATCATTTGGTGTAATCTGCTTCTATGAGAGACAAACATAAACCTACATGAGATCAAAAGAAATGAGGGACAATTTTCTCTCAGTAAAGCAATTATACTCCATATAATAAAAAAGGTCTGAGAATTTATAAAAGCTTGTGAATTTTTTAAAAAAGAAGCCAAGAATTTTTGAATTTAAACATTTTTAAATCCTTAAGTAGGATACAAAATAGGCAGTACTATAGTGAAATTTCCTCCTCTGAGTTTTTAGTTTAAGAAGGATATTGCACCCTGATGTCTAATGGGTACATGTTGGGATATCCCTAATTTTACATAAACAAAGATCACCCCTAGTTTCTTTGTATATTTATTTACAAATTGGATTTGCCCCAAAATAGAGATTGTCTTACTTGTAAACCTGGGTGGGTTTACTGCCCAACCCAGAGGTTGTCACTGTACTCAATAAAAAGTGTAGTTCTGGCAGGCAGCAGGCACTCCATATTAGGAAGACTACACACGTTTCATCCTCAGCCTGGTTTAGATTATTTCATATGCAACCCTGATTCAGACTCATTTACCTGGGCTTGGAGATACGGAGCGTGGGATGATTTTATAGGTACAGACACAAACTTGTATAGACAGAGTTAAAGAATGGTGGCTAGGAAGCTCTTTCTTTCTCTTTCTGTTTCTCCTTGTGTCTGTGTCTGTCTATAAGAGAAGCTGCAGCTAGAATAGTGGGGTCAGGGCCAGGTAATGTCCATTTCTGCTGCAGGCTCTCTCCCTTAGAGGGGTGAACACAGCCATGATTTTCACCCTTATACTCTTACTGCAGAGATGTCTTCCTCACAAATATTCTTGTCTCAAGTAATGCTGCCTGCAATCCCTCCAATCGTGGCCACTGCTGTGACAGCTGTCAGACTCGGGATCTTTGCATATGCTTCTCAAAAGCTCAGAAATTCCAAGCTCTTCACCAACATGTAGAATGGTTGCTGGCCAAGCCTCCTAAGCCTGTTCTATATTAGACTTCTATGATCAGTAATTTCTCTGGTTTCATACCTTTTGTGTTGCAGAAGTTCCTCCAAGATATGTCTTTACTCATTTATGCACCATTTTGACTGGGGAATGTACAGTTTTCTTTCAGCCTCCTGTTTCCTATTGCCACATACAACTTCTCGACTCCTTCCTCTCTGGGTTGATGGTTTAACTTTAAACCACAAAATACAAACTGTAAAGGCATTCAGGCTCTTGAATGTAGAATGAAAGTCCCTGCAAGCAGAAGCTCGTACTTTCAAACAATGTCCTTATCATCTATGTATATCTGCCCCACACCAAAGACAAGTGTAGGGGGTCTGGGTAGCAAACTCTAGGGTGAGTTTCAGGACAACTCATTCTTCCACTTAATGTGTGATAGGGCAAATCCCTGCCACTCTTAGTTTTCTTGTGTCTTGACATCAGAGCACTTGGATTTTGCTGTTGAGCACAAAGGACAATAAAGGTCACTGAACAACCATCAAGCACCATGTCAGGTGTCAGACTGAAGATCCTGGGATTCAAGGCCCAGGTAGGTCCAGCTTACTGACCCCAACCATTCTGTTCATCTCTCCTTTCACCAAACTCTGCCATTCCCAAAGTAGCCCCACCCAGTGATCATCTTTAATATGCTAGGCTACCTGGTTTAGTGCCAACAGAAGGACGGGAAGAGTTTTTCAGAGTTATCAGAGCCTCTGCTGCCTCCACCTTGCGCTCCCACTCTAAGGCTTCAAAATCTGGGTCACAAACCATGGCATCCTGCAAAAGACAGCGAGTGAGAGAATGAGATATTGAAATATACACCTCGCATACAGCAAAAGACCCTACATTCCCTAGTTTCACTGAAGCCTTCTATTCTAAGGTCTTCTCTTTCCATTGAAAGTTTATTCTTTTTTTGTTTGTTTTTGGGTTACACCTAGTGGTGCTCAGGGATTACTCCTGGTTCTACACACAGGAATCACTCCTGGTGGGTTAAGGGGACCATATGGGGTGCCAGGGATAAAACTTGGGTTGGCCTTGTGTGAAGCCAGCACCCTACCTGCTGTACTTTTGCTCTGGCCCATTGCTGCCAAGGTTTTTATTCTGCTATATACCCAGGATATGTGACTAGTAGAAGGGTATCAAAATCAGCAGACTTGAAGATCAAAAATGAGTGTCTAGAAACAAGGAAAGGTGAGGCTTGAGACAATAAATTCTCTGGCTGACACATACACTCTGTAGACAGCATCAGGAGTTCTCCATATCTGTATGTGGGAGTCTGAATGCCAGCTGGACACTAGTCAACATGGCTTAGACAAGGCCTTTCTTCTGCTTGGACTACTTTTCTTTGGGGTAAGAGCTGGTGGGTGCATGGTTTGGGTCACACCTGGCTGTGTTCAAATTTTATTCTTAGGTCAGTGCTCAGGGACCATTACTGGCAGTGATACCAGGGATTGGACCCATGTTGTGTTTGGCCTGTTCTCTTTAGGCATTTTCCACATATTTTATGGAGCAAAAATTCCAGCCAGGTATGTCAAAACTCCCAGGGCAGGGCCAGAGTAGTGGCACAGCAGTAGGGCATTTGCCTTGCACACAGCTGACCCAGGACAGACCATGGTTCAATTCCCCAGCTTCCCATATGGTCTCCCAAGCCAAGAGCAATATCTAAGCACATAGCCAAGAGTAACACCTGAGCACCAACGGGTGTGGCCTAAAAAAAAAAAACAAAAAAAAAACAAAAAACCACCCACCTCCCAGGGCAGCAGTGGCAGTGAAGATTGTGGTAACTCACAGTTTTTTTTTCACCTGCTAAGCACCTGGACAGATCTTATTACTAAGAGAATGGTTAACTTCTCCACTTTTCCTAATCTCATGGGACTTGATGGGTCATCCTGAATCACCTCCAGGGAAATATTTCTTCCTAAGGGTCTTTTAACATTTGCCTGGGGCTCTGTGGTCCTCTGTATCATGGACCCCAGCATGGTGGGCTACATTGTGGAGGATTTCCTATTCCAATATGGCTTTGCATGTGGAATAATCATCTGACTTTTAAAATGCCTGCTGTGTGACAGGACATGTGCTAGTCTTCTCATTAAGAACTTAAATATTGTCTCATATCAGTGAACTGATAAGAAAATGGAAGAAAGGTGGTTTCAGAAACATCAAGTCACTGGCTCAAATAAAATGGCAATGGTAGGGGAAACCTGTCCACTCCCATATGATTGTAATGCTTTCTTCTAATCTGCACATTCTTCCTAATCTTTCTACTGCTCTTTCTCCTCTACCAACACCTGTACCACCAGCAAATTTGTTGCCACAGACACCTCTGCTTTCTTCTTTGATCTTTCATGGCATCAGTCACATGATCCAATTACTAAATAAACAATACATGATTATCTCCATGCTACACTATTATCTCCATTACTCAATAAACAATACATGATTATCTCCATGCTACTCACATGCGGGCCAAGGCGGAGGGCATGTGGATCTTGATGAAAAGAGAAATTGTTAGTTGCATCAAGAGTACTGGCATCCAGGGAAGAGACAAATAAATTGGGGATGGACTGATCATCAGAGCCCTTTGAGACCTTGTCTGCAGGAGCAAAGAACAAAGGTTTTTAGTCGGGTACTGGGTCACCAAAAAACATGGGCATGCTTTCTAATGAGGACAGCAGCCTACAAGATCAGGCCTGGGAAGACCTTAAGCGCTGGCTAGTTGTACTGTTTGCTTGGAATCTGAGGTAATCAGCTCTTGAGAACATAAACAGACCCCCACACCCACCTCCCTGGGTCACATGACAATGTGTAGTTATGTTGGAGATGAAATTCAAGTCCAGAAAATATGGAAGTGTGAGAAGGGTGCAAAAGCCATCTTGGGTCATGCTGTTTTAAGCTGCCTGAGACTGGATTTCATCAGCGTTTTTGCCGGTGATCCTGCCTGCTTCAGAGGTGGGTTGGGACATACACACACTGATTCCTGCTGATTTCTGCCAGGAGTCAGAAGGGCGCAGAATCCATCTTGGGCCACGCGATTTCCAGCTTCTGGAGACTGGATATAATCAGCATTCCTGCAGGTGATACTGCCTGCTTCAGAGCTGCCTGAGACTGAAATTCATCAACATTCCTGCTGGTGATCCTGCCTGCTTCAGAGATGCCTGAGACTGGATTTTATCTGCCTTCCTGCCGGCAATCCTGCCTGCTTCAGAGGTGGGTTGGGACATACACACACTAATTCCTGCTGGTTTCTGCCAGGAGTCAGAAGGGTGCAGAAGCCATCTTGGGTCATGTTGTTTTCAGCTGCCTGAGACTGGATTTCATCAGCGTTCCTGGCGGTGATCCTGCCAGCTTCAGAAGTGAAAGTCAATATTCCGGGTGATCCTGGAGACCACAGTGAAGTTTTGGTGGCTTTAAGCTTTTTCACCTTTGTCAGTAAGAGGATGGGAATCTCCAATCATCTGAGGGGATTACCCATTTCAGACTAGGATAAAAGTTCTAAAGAATTTCTGAGAACTCAGATGCCAGCACTCCTTTCTGCCTGTCTTCTGTGCTGTGCTGCATTTTCGACCTGATTTCATCCTGTGTGTGGCTCATCTGTGGACGGCTCGCCTTCCCTGGAGCCAACCCTGGAGGTGAGTTTACAGGCCCAAAAAGGGGAAGCCGATGAACTCTGCTGGAACTCAGATGCCAGCACCCCTTTCTGCCTGTCTTCTGTGCTGTGCTGCATTTTTTGGCCGGATTTCATCCTGTGTATGGCTCATCTGCGGATGGCTCACCTTCCCTGGAGCCTTCCCTGGAGCAGCCGCTCCACTTCAATTTGCAGCCGTGCACATCATTTAGCCAATGAATACAACCACAACATGTAGAAAAACCCACAATACAAGTGTGACAATGGGGAAACAATGCAGGCCAGCGCCAGACATAGAGAATGAAGATGGCAACTCTGATGACTTGAACATGACCAACCAACTAGTCAGTCTCTCAGATAAGGAGTTTAGAGACGCAATATGGAAGATGTTCAAAGAACTCAAAGAAAGTATAGAAGAGAACACTAATAAGGATCAAGAGAATATAAAGATAGAACTGAGAAAACTCCAAGCTGAAGTTTCAGGTCAAATATCAGCTCTGAAAAACTCAGTAGATGAATGAAAGAAAAACATGGTTGATCTTTCCCATGGGTTAACAGTACCTGAGGATAGATTTAATACACTGGAAGATGAGATGAATAACAATTCCATACAGCAGAAGAAATTAAAAAAAAGCCTTAAAGCAAATGATCAAACAATGAAAAAATTACTCAAAGAATGGGAACAGATGAAAATAGAATCTATGATGAGCTCAACAGAAACGACTTAAGAATCATTGGAGTCCCAGAGACCCAGGAAGAAAATCTCCAGGAATAGTCAACGGTCAAGAACATCATTAAAGAGAAACTACCAGAGCTAAAGAATAGATGTGATCAAACCCTGCAGGCATGAAGAGTACCAACTAAAAGAGACTCCAGAAAAAACACCCCAAGACACATCCTAGTCACAATGATGAATCCCACAGGTAGAGACAGAATTCTGAAAGCAGCAATATCGAAAAGAGAAATTAACATTCAAGGGAACATCCTTGAGATTTACTGCAGACCTGTCACCGGGAACACTCAAGGCCAGAAGGCAGTGGTGGGACATAGTGACAAAACTCAATGAAATAAATGCTTCGCCTAGAATACTGCACCCAGCAAAACTCACTTTCAGGTTTGAAGGAACAATACATGGTTTCACAGACAAACAACAGCTCTTAAACTTTACAGACTCAAAACCATTCTTAAAAGAAAAACTGAACGGCCTACTTTAAAACAAGACTGACCAACGGACACACCAAACTTCGATATAAAGATGGAACTAACTCCCAGGACAATTCTCTCTCTCAATGTCAATGGACTAAATGCACCAGTTAAGAAACACAGAGTGGGGCCTGAAGAGATAGCACAGCGGCGTTTACCTTGCAAGCAGCTGATCCAGGACCAAAGGTGGTTGGTTAGAATCCCGGTGTCCCATATGGTCCCCCGTGCCTGCCAGGAGCTATTTCTGAGCAAACAGCTAGGAGTAGTCCCTGAGCACCGCCGGGTGTAACCCAAAAACCAAAAAAGAGAGAGAGAGTGGATAAATGGATCAAAAAACTCAATCCAACCTTCTGCTGCCTACATGAAACACGCCTAAATAGTCAGAACAAACACAGACTCAAAATAAAAGGCTGGAGGAAAATCATCCAAGCAAACAACACCCATACAAAAAGCTGGAGTGGGGCCCGGAGAGATAGCACAGTGGTGTTTGTCTTGCAAGCAGCCAATCCAGGACATAAGTTGGTTGGTTCAAATCCCGGTGTCCCATATGGTCCCCCGGTCCTGCCAGGAGCTATTTCTGAGCAGACAGCCAGGAGTAATCCCTGAGCACCGCTGGATATGGACAAAAAAAAAAAGCTGGAATGGCCAGATGATGCAAACTTTATATTTAGGAAAGTTGTAAGGGACAAAGATGGACATTTTGTATTAATCAAAGGATACATACAGCAGGAAGAAATCACTCTCCTAAACATATATGCCCCAAATGAGGGGCCAGCAAAATATTTAATAAAATATTTGACAAATCTGGAGTAAGTCCCGTTCCCCAGCGCGGCTGCCTGGCCAAGCCCCTTCCCTACGAACCCAGGAGAGCCAGCGGAAACGGCCGGGCGTTCTTGGATACAAAGGGCGGACAAGCTAAGATGGCAGCTTGGGAGACCACACAAGATACCATACCTAGTTTGCACTATGAGATGGCCCCGAGAAAACTCTTCCTTTTTTTTTTTTGATAAAACTCTTTAACATACACTTTATCTCTAGGTTTACCTTCTTTTAGGGTTTTAAGCACGTGACCAGTCAGATCACCAAAGCAGTAACAGCGACGTACAGACTCAAACTACATGCTCTATTCACTGAACACATTCAAGCAAACTAGCATTCCCTTGCTATTCTCTCCTCTCTTCTCACCACTTGCTTTTTTTTCTCTTCTATTCTTCTCTTTACTTTCTATCTTTTCTCTTCTCCCTTTCTTTCTAATGTATTTTTCTCTTTTCTCCCTCCCTACCCCTTCCATACACCTTACCCTTTCCCCCCTCTGGAAATCCAACTATCCCTCCACCCCTCAATCCCATCCAGGCCTCCCTCTATATTAAAACACTTCACCCTCAGTCCTTAATCTATTAGGCAACAAGATCGACCTCTACCCCCAACGAACCAGTACCCAGCACCCAAGAGAAGGGACACCCAGTCAAACCCACACCTCGTCCTGGGCAAGAAAAGACAGCCAACTCCCCTGCGGATTCATGCTGCGAGACCCTCCCTACCAACTCCCCCTAACGTGGACTGCTTCTTGAATCTGGACCTAGGTCCAAAAGTATCCCCAATGCAAGAATTCTTCCAAGACCTCCCTGCCGCAAATTTTTACCAACCTGAAGAAGGTCAGGGGGTGTGATAGGAAGATACTTGGGAACCCACACATTACAAGAAAAACCCAAAAGACAATGGGAAAAACTGTACTTCCAACATAGGCATAGGACCTGTAATACACCACCTCGTTACCTGCTCTCCCCCAAATGTAAGGTAGTCTTTTGCACCACTTTGGCCCTTTAAAAACTTCGCTAACTCATTTTATTTCTTTTTTTTTTCTTTTCTTTTCTTAAATTTATTTTTTTTAAATGTTGGTCCTACATATACATTTGCGAGCACATACATTTTTATTTATTTCTTTTTTTATTATTTTTTATTATTTTTTTTATTTTTATCATTTTTGGGTATGTGACCTGTGTCTGTTATCCCCTCTGTCCACCCCCAACTACACCAACAATATAATGTAGCACCACTTCCCTCTGCAAAGACACACTAAATAAAGGGGAAATCATACATATAAAAAAAAGAGCTCTTATCTACTAGAGATAGGAACTCATAGTTGTTTACAATACAGGGATATCTCCTACCTTGAAAATATGTCATGTGGAATCAACTTAGACCTTAGGTGATTAGATACCATTCATCCAGCCTTGAACTCTGGATCCCAGACATAGAATCGGCACAGCTCTTCACAACAGCTACAGGAAACAAACTCCATCTGGGACAGCCTTAATACTGCGGGGTCAACAACAAGGGCCAGCTCTAACATGATATCCTGACAATGAGGAAAATGTGAACAACTGGACCTGAGAGCAGATTAGCATACCTTACCAGCTAACGACAAGACAAAACCAGAAGACGCGGCACCCTTTGGTAGGTCCAAAAGCCAAGATCGTGACTTACAGATGACTGGCTACTAGAACCATGACCAGACAGTATACATCTTGGGACCAATATAAAAGCCCTAGTTTAGGGATTGAACTATGACTTGCACAATAATCATGATCCCCAGTCCACAGAGACAACTGCAACAGAATGGGGCTTCTGGAAGCACAAAGAAAGACGCTATCCTAGGTGCCATCCTAGGTTCAGTGCAAAGACCAAGATCACCAACCACAGAAGATGGATTAAAACGACACTGAGGTAACAGAACCTCTAGAACCACAAAGACTGACTTCATCATAAGTCCCACCTCAGGATCTGTGCAGATACTGAGACCTCTAAACACAGAGCTCTGATTGTATCACCCTGGACAGAGCAGAAGTCTTCCACACACCAAAAAAACACCACCGGGAGAATAAATGATCCTGAGCAAAGTCTAGAGCTGATCCCATGATAGTATACTCCAAGGACGGAGAAACCCCATATTTCTTAGGCCAAGTGAATTCCTTTTCGAATGACCCCAATATTTACTGTGCCAGGGCAGGAGGGGAAAAAACAAAAATACAAAAACCACAAAACCTTGGTTATTTTATATATATATGTATATATATATGTATATATATGTATATGTATATATATATGTATATATATACATATATATTTTTTACCTTCATTTATTATTGTTATTATCATTTTTATTTACCTATCTATTTTGGTCGATTTCTCTGTTTGGGTGTGACTAGTGAAATCGTTGTCCCCAATTATACTTATTTTTTTCTCTTCTTTTCTCTTCTTTCGTTATGTGCTATGCCATGTTTCTTATTTCAAGACCATGGCGTGTTTTTGCTTTGTTTGTTTTTGTTTGTTTGTTTGTTTGTTTGTTTTGTTTTGTTTTGTTGTTTGTCTGTTTTTTGTGGTGCTTATCGATATAGCTGGAGTCCTCACTGGATAATTGACACTTTTTTTGGTACTGGTGGAGTGTTTCACCTTCTTTTTCTCCTTCATCTCCCAAATCGATGATGAGAGCCTGTAGAAGGATTCCATCCATTTCTGGAGTATTAGACTCTTACCACAGTTTATTTATCTTCTCTTTTTCAGGCAAAACCATGCAACTTGAACTAGCTAGTCCTGCCTACAGTTAGAGGGGGAGCTAAGGGAGGCATCAAGACCAAACAGGTACAAGACTACTAAGTAGTGGGTTGGATACAGAGGGGACCACATATTCTAGCCGCCCTGGGGGTGAGGGAAGAGGAAATGGGAGGTTGGACAAAAAACGGAGGTGTAGGGAGGACAATTTGGTGATGGGAATCCCCCCTGATTTTACATAAATATGTACCTAAAATGTTATTGTCAACAATATGTAAGACACTATGATCAAAATAAAAATTATATTAAAAAATATTTGACAAATCTGAAAAATAATATTCATAACAACACAATAATTGTGGGAGACCTCAACACGGCGTTGTAAACACTTGACAGGTCAACCAGACTGAAACCCAACAAGAATATACTAGACCTGTAAAGATAAATGGAAGAAAGAGGCCTAGTAGATATATACAGGACACTCCACCCCCCAAAAGCCTGGAAACACATTCTTCTCTAATGTACATGGGACATTCTCCAGGATAGACTGCATGCTAGCACATAAAACATACCTCCATAATATCAAGAGGATAGAAATTTTGCAGGCTACCTTCGCTGACCACAAGGCCCTGAAATTATATATGAACTACAAAGGGACACAGAAGAAAAACTTTAATACCTGGAAGTTAAACAGACTACTACTGAATAACCAGTGGGTCCAAGATGAAATCAAAGAGGAAATCAAAACCTTCCTAGAAAAAAATGACAATGAAGACACAAACTATCAGTACCTATGGGACACAGCAAAAGCGGTACTGAGAGGAAAATTTATAGCATTGCAAGCACACACCAGGAAAGAAGAAGGGGCATACCTGAACAGCTTAATGACGCAGCTCATAGAATTAGAAAGTACTCAGCAAAAGGACCCAAAAATAGGGAGACAGAAGGAAATAACAAAGCTGAGAGCAGAAATCAATGAAGTGGAAACCCGAAAAACAATCCAAAAGATCAAAGAAAGCAGAAGTTGGTTCTTTAAAAAAATAAACAAGATTGATAGAGCACTGGCAAAACTAACAAAGAAAAAGAGAGAGAGAAACTTGATAACTCGTATTAGGAATGAAAAAGGAGAGATCACAACTGATATGGTAGAGATCCAAAGGGTAATCAGAAACTACTTTGAGAAAATCTATGGCACTAAAAATGAAAACCTGAAAAAAATAGATAAATTTTTGGACTCTTATAATCTTCCACGGTTGAATAAGAGGATGTAGCATATCTAAACACCCCAATCACTATTGAGAAAATTAAGGCAGTAATCAAATATCTGCCCAAAAACAAAAGTCCAGGCCCAGATGGATTTAATAATAAATTCTTTTAGACCTTTCAAGAGGAACTTCTACCAATTCTGGCAAGACACTTTCATGAAATCGAGAAACAGGAACACATCCAAATAGCTTTTATGAGGCCAACATCACATTGATACCGAAACCAGACAGAGATGCTACCAAAAAGAAAATTACAGACCAATATCGTTGATGAATACAGATGCAAAGATCCTCAACACAACCTGGCAAATAAGATTCAATGCCTCATTAAGAACATCATCCACTGCGATCAAGTAGGTTTCATTCCAGGTATGCAAGGATGGTATAACATCCATAAATCTATCAACATCATACACAACATTAAAAAGAAGAAAAATAAAAATCACATGATCATATCAGTAGACACAGAAAAAGCATGTGATATTGTCGAACACCCATTCTTGATCAAAACTCTCAGCAAGATGGGAATGGAAGGAACATATCTGACTATAGTTAAGGCCATCTACCACAAGCCAGAGGCAAATATTGTCCTCAATGGAGAAAACTTGAAAGCCTTTCCTCTAAATTCTTGCACAAGACAAGGCTGTCCTCTCTCACCACTCCTATTCAACATAGCACTGGAAGTACCCACTATAGCGATTAAGCAAGAAAAGGATATCAAGGAAATCCAGATAGGAAAAGAAGAAGTCAAGCTCTCGCTGTTTGCAGATGACATGATACTCTACTTAGGAAACCCTAAAGTCTCTACGAAAAAGCTTCTAGAAACAATAGGCTCATATAGCAAGCTGGCAGGCTACAAAATTAACACACAAAAAATCAATGGCCTGGCCACTTTTACCAGTACCAGGGTAAGTTAAGACTCATCATGTCTTGTGCGAAGATAGAAGATTCGAATGGAGGGAGGGACTTCAGAGCATAAAAACCGGCTATCCTTTGCAAAAGCAGGCTCCCTGTGTGTGACACCAGGCGGGGAAAATCCGCGAAAGTACACCGGCCCAGTGGGGCTCAGCTGTGAAAGACTGTGAGTGTGACCTGTCTATGTCTGTCTACTGTCCTCTTGCGTGAAACTCTTGCGAGTGGGGCAAAAAGAGCCTCCAGAAACCTCGCTCGCCCAGACGCCATTTTCAGGGAGGGACTTCAGAGCATAAAAACCGGCTATCCTTTGCAAAAGCTGGCTCCCTGTGTGTGACACCAGGCGGGGAAAATCCGCGAAAGTACACCGGCCCAGTGGGGCTCAGCTGTGAAAGACTGTGAGTGTGACCTGTCTATGTCTGTCTACTGTCCTCTTGCGTGAAACTCTTGCGAGTGGGGCAAAAAGAGGCTCAGAGGAGCACGGCCGCTCCGCTTCGCTACGCGGCCGTGCACTCTTTCTAAGGAAAGAACTCCATTGCAACAAGAAGGAAAAATCACACTAAGAACGGCGCTATATCACAGAAGCAAACATTTCTCTCTGGACTGTCTTCTCTGTTACATGCTCGGGCCTAAGATTTGACCCAGTGTGAGGCTTCATCCACGGAGGACTCCCCTCCCTTAGAGGCAAGTCAGCCCATCCAGAAAGGGAGGAGCCAGAGGAGTGTGCTGCCTACATCATATAGACAATGAATACCACTACAACACGTAGAAAAACCCACAATACAAATGTGACAATGGGGAAACAGCGCAGGCCAGCATCAGACATAGAGAATGAAGATGACAATTCTGAGGACCAGATAATGACTGAACAACTAATCAACCTCTCAGATAAGGACTTTAGACTAGCAATATGGAAGGTGCTCAACAGACTCCAAGAAACCATGGATCGAGTTGAACAGAACACTAATAAGAACCAAGAAAATATGAAGGCAGAAATGACAAAACTCCAAACTGAAATAACATGTCAACTAACAGGCCTGAAAAACTCAGTAAACGAAGTGAATGACAAAATGGATAAGCTCTGGGACAGGGTATCAGAAGCTGAGAATAGACTTGGTGCTGTGGAAGATGAGATACATAACAATTCCATACAGCAGGAGAGATTGGACAAAAAACTTAAAGCAAATGAGCAGACAATGGAAAAATTAGTCAAAGAATGGGAACAGACGAAAATAGAAGTCTATGATAAGATCAACAGAAACAACTTAATAATCATTGGAGTCCCAGAGACCCAGGAAGAAAATTTCCAGGAAGAATCAATGGTCAAGAACATCATTAAAGAGAAACTTCCAGAGCTAAAGAATATATGTGATCAAATCCTGCATGCCCGAAGAGTACCAACCAAAAGAGACCCCAGAAAAACCACCCCAAGACACATCCTAGTCACAATGACAAATCCCACAGATAGAGACAGAATTCTGAAAACAGCAAGATCAAAAGGGGAAATCATGTTCAAGCAAGCTTCCCTGAGATTTACAGCAGACCTGTCACCAGAAACGCTCAATGCCAGAAAGCAGTGGTGGGATATTGTGACAAGACTGAATGAAATGAATGCTTCACCCAGAATACTATACCCAGCAAAACTCACTTTCCGGTTTGATGGAAGAATACATGGTTTCACAGACAAAAAACAGCTCAGAAACTTCACAGACACAAAACCAGTCTTAAGAGAAAAACTGAAAGACCTAATCTAAGACAAGACTACCCAAAAGACACACCAAATTTTGAAATAAAGATGGCGTTAAATCCCAGGACAATTCTTTCTCTCAACGTCAATGGACTAAATGCACCAGTTAAGAGACACAGAGTGGCTAAATGGATCAAAAAACTCAATCCAACCTTCTGCTGCCTACAAGAAACGCACCTGAATAGTCAGAACAAACATAGACTCAAAATAAAAGGCTGGAGAAAAGTTATCCAAGCAAACAACACCCATAAAAAAGCTGGAGTGGCCATACTAATATCAGATAATGCAAACTTTATACTCAGGAAGGTTGTAAGGGACAAAGACGGACATTTTATATTAATCAAGGGGTACGTAGAGCAGGAAGAATTCACTCTCCTAAACATATATGCACCGAATGAGGGGCCAGCAAAATATTTAATACAACTGCTGACAAATCTGAAAAATAATATCAACAACAACACAATAATTGTGGGGGACCTAAACACGGCTTTGTCAACACTAGACAGGTCAACCAGACTGAAACCCAACAAGAATATACTAGACCTGAGGAGAGAAATGGAAGAAAGAGGCCTAGTGGATATATATAGGACACTCCATCCCCAGAAACCTGGATACACATTCTTCTCCAATGTACATGGGACATTCTCCAGGATAGACTACATGCTGGCACATAAAACATACCTCCATAAGATCAAGAGGATAGAAATTTTGCAGATTACCTTCGCTGACCACAAGGCTCTGAAATTATTTGTGAACTCCAAAGGGACTCAGAAGAAACACTTTAACACCTGGAAGTTAAACAGCCTCATGCTCAATAACCAGTGGGTCCGAGATGAAATCAAGGAGGAAATAAAAAGGTTCCTGGAAACAAATGACAATAAAGACACAAACTCTCAGAACTTATGGGACACAGCAAAAGCAGTACTGAGAGGAAAATTTATAGCTTTGCAAGCACACATCAGGAAGGAAGAAGGAGCTTACCTGAGTAGCTTAATGACACAGCTAATAGAACTAGAAAATGCTCAACAAAAGGACCCAAGAACAGGAAGACAGAAGGAAATAACAAAGCTGAGAGCAGAAATCAACGAAGTGGAAACTCAAAAAACAATCCGAAAGATCAACGAAAGCAGAAGTTGGTTCTTTGAAAAAATAAACAAGATTGATAGACCACTGGCAAACCTAACAAAGAAAGAGAGAGAGAGAAACTTGATAACTCGTATCAGGAATGAAAAAGGAGAGATCACTACTGATATGACAGAGATTCAAAGGGTAATCAGAAACTACTTTGAAAAACTCTACGCCACTAAAAATGAGAACCTGGAAGAAATGGATAAATTCTTGGACTCTTATAATCTTCCACGGTTGAAGGAAGAGGATGTAGCATATCTAAACACCCCCATCACCATTGATGAAATTAAAACAGTAATCAAATGTCTGCCGAAAAACAAAAGCCCAGGTCCAGATGGATTCACTAATGAATTCTATCAAACTTTCCAAGAGGAACTACTGCCAATCTTGGCAAGACTCTTTCATGAAATTGAACAAACAGAAACACTTCCAAATAGCTTTTATGAAGCCAACATCACCTTGATACCTAAACCAGACAGAGACGCTACCAAAAAAGAAAATTACAGACCAATATCACTGATGAATGCAGATGCAAAGATCCTCAACAAAATCCTGGCAAATAGGATTCAATGCCTCATTAAGAAGATCATCCACTACGATCAAGTAGGTTTCATCCCAGGAATGCAAGGCTGGTTTAACATCCGTAAATCTATCAACATAATACACAACATCAATAACAAGAAAAATAAAAACCACATGATCATATCAATAGATGCAGAGAAAGCATTTGATAAGGTCCAACACCCATTCTTGATCAAAACTCTCAGCAAGATGGGAATGGAGGGAACCTTTCTCAATATAGTGAAGGCCATCTACCACAAGCCAGTGGCAAATATTATCCTCAATGGAGAAAAACTGAAAGCCTTCCCTCTAAATTCTGGCACAAGACAAGGCTGTCCTCTCTCACCACTCCTATTCAACATAGCACTGGAAGTACTTGCTATAGCGATTAGGCAAGAAAAGGATATCAAGGGAATCCAGATAGGAAAGGAAGAAGTCAAGCTCTCACTGTTTGCAGATGACATGATACTCTACTTAGAAAACCCTAAAGACTCTATCAAAAAGCTTCTAGAAACAATAGACTCATATAGCAAGGTGGCAGGCTACAAAATTAACACACAAAAATCAATGGCCTTTCTATACACCAACAGTAATAAAGAAGAAATGGACATTAAGAAAACAACCCCATTCACAATAGTACCACACAAACTCAAATATCTTGGAATCAACTTGACTAAATATGTGAAGGACCTATACAAAGAAAACTATAAAACTCTGCTCCAAGAAATAAGAGAGGACACACGGAAATGGAAACACATACCCTGCTCATGGATTGGCAGGATTAACATCATCAAAATGTCAATACTCCCCAAGGCATTATACAGATTTAATGCCATCCCTCTAAAGATACCCATGACATTCTTCAAAGAAGTGGATCAGACACTTTTGAAATTCATTTGGAACAATAAACACCCTCGAATAGCTAAAGCAATCATTGGGAAAAAGAATATGGGAGGAATTACTTTTCCCAACTTTAAACTGTACTACAAAGCAACAGTTATCAAAACAGCATGGTATTGGAATAAGGATAGGTCCTCAGATCAGTGGAATAGGCTTGAATACTCAGAAAATGTTCCCCAGAGATACAACCATCTAATTTTTGATAAAGGAGCAGGAAATCCTAAATGGAGCAGGGAAAGCCTCTTCAACAAGTGGTGTTGGCACAATTGGATAACCACTTGCAAAAAATTAAACTTAGACCCCCAGCTAACATCATGTACAAAGGTAAAATCCAAATGGATTAAAGACCTCGATATCAGCCCCAAAACCATAAGATATATAGAACAGCACATAGGCAAAACACTACAGGACATTACAGGCATCTTCAAGGAGGAAACTGCACTCTCCAAGCAAGTGAAAGCAGAGATTAACAGATGGGAATATATTAAGCTGAGAAGCTTCTGCACCTCAAAGGAAATAGTGCCCAGGATACAAGAGCCACCCACTGAGTGGGAGAAACTATTCACCCAATACCCATCAGATAAGGGGCTAATCTCCAAAATATACAAGGCACTGACAGAACTTTACAAGAAAAAAACATCTAACCCCATCAAAAAATGGGGAGAAGAAATGAACAGACACTTTGACAAAGAAGAAATACGCATGGCCAAAAGACACATGAAAAAATGTTCCACATCACTAATCATCAGGGAGATGCAAATCAAAACAACGATGAGATACCACCTCACACCCCAGAGAATGGCACACATCACAAAGAATGAGAATAAACAGTGTTGGCGGGGATGTGGAGAGAAAGGAACTCTTATCCACTGCTGGTGGGAATGCTGTCTAGTTCAACCTTTATGGAAAGCGATATGGAGATTCCTCCAAAAACTGGAAATCGAGCTCCCATACGATCCAGCTATACCACTCCTAGGAATATACCCTAGGAACACAAAAATACAATACAAAAACCCCTTCCTTACACCTATATTCATTGCAGCTCTATTTACCATAGCAAGACTCTGGAAACAACCAAGATGCCCTTCAACAGATGAATGGCTAAAGAAACTGTGGTACATATACACAATGGAATATTATGCAGCTGTCAGGAGAGATGAAGTCATGAAATTTTCCTATACATGGATGTACATGGAATCTATTATGCTGAGTGAAATAAGTCAGAGAGAGAGAGAAAAACGCAGAATGGTCTCACTCATCTATGGGTTTTAAGAAAAATGAAAGACACCCTTGTAATAATAATTTTCAGACACAAAAGAGAAAAGAGCTGGAAGTTCCAGCTCACCTCAGGAAGCTCACCACAAAGAGTGATGAGTTTAGTTAGAGAAATAACTACATTTTGAACTGTCCTAATATTGAGAATGTATGAGGGAAATGTAGAGCCTGTTTAGGGTACAGGCGGGGGTTGGGTGGGGAGGAGGGTGATTTGGGACTTGGGTGATGGGAATGTTGCACTGGTGATGGGTGGTGTTCCTTTTATGACTGAAACCCAAACACAATCATGTATGTAATCAAGGTGTTTAAATAAAAAAAAATTAAAAAAAAAATCAATGGCCTTTCTATACACCAATAGTAATAAGGAAGAAATGGACATTAAGAAAGCAACTCCATTTACAATAGTGCCACACAAAGTCAAATATCTTGGAATCAACTTGACTAAAATGCGAAGAAACTATACAAAGAAAACTAAAAAACTCTGTTCCAGGAAATAAGAAAGGACATGTGGAAATGGAAGCACATACACTGCTCATGGTTTGGCCGGATTCACATCATTAAAATGGCAATCCTCCCCAAAGCATCAAACAGATTTAATGTGATCCCTCTAAAGATACCCATGACATTCTTTAAAGAAGTAGATCAGGCACTTTTGAAATTCATTTGGAACAATAAACACCCTAGAATAGCTAAAGAAAACATTGGAAAAAGAATATGGGAGGAATTATTTTCCCCAACTTTAAACTGTACTACAAAGCAATAGTTATCAAAACAGCATGGTGTTGGAATAAATACAGGCCCTCAGATCAGTGGAATAGGCTTAAATACTCAGAGAATGTTCCCCCAGACATATAATGACCTAATTTTTGATAAAGGAGCAGGAAATCCTAAATGGAGCAGGGAAAGTCTCTTCAACAAGTGGTGTTGCCACAACTGGCTAGCCACTTGCAAATAATTGAACTTAGACCCCCAGCTAACATCATGTATGAAGGTAAAATTCAAATGGATGAAAGACCTCGATATCAGACCCGAAACCATAAGATATATAGAACAACACATAGGCAAAACACTCCAGGACATTGAGACTACAGGCATATTCAAGGAGGAAACTGCACTCTCCAAGCAAGTGAAAGCAGAGATTAACAGATGGGAATATATTAAGCTGAGAAGCTTCTGCACCTCAAAGGAAATAGTGCCCAGGATACAAGAGCCACCCACTGAGTGGGAGAAACTATTCACCCAATACCCATCAGATAAGGGGCTAATCTCCAAAATATACAGGGCACTGACAGAACTTTACAAAAAAAAAAAAAAACATCTAATCCCATCAAAAAATGGGGAGAAGAAATGAACAGACACTTCGATAAAAAAGAAATACAAATGGCCAAAAGACACATGAAAAAATGCTCCTCGTCACTAATCATCAGAGAGATGCAAATCAAAACAACGATGAGATACCACCTCACACCACAGAGATTGGCGCACCTCACAAAGAATGAGAACAATCAGTGCTGGCGGGGATGTGGAGAGAAAGGAACTCTTATCCACTGCTGTTGGAAATGCCATCTAGTACAGCCTCTATGGAAAGCGATATGGAGGTTCCTTCAAAATCTGGAAATTGAGCTCCCATTCGACGCAGCTATTCCACTCCTAGGGATATACCCTAGGAACACAAGAATACAATACAAAACCCCCTTCCTCACACCTATATTTATTGCAGCACTATTCACAATAGGCAGGCTCTGGAAACAACCAAGATGCCCTTCAACAGACGAAAAGGCTAAAGAAACTGTGGTACATATACACAATGGAATATTATGCAGCCGTCAGGAGAGATGAAGTCATGAAATTTTCCTATACATGGATGTACATGGAATCTAGCATGCTCAGTGAAATAAGTCAGAAGGAGAGAGAGACGCAGAATAGTCTCACTCATCTATGGGTTTTAAGAAAAATAAAAGTCATTTTTGTAACAATCCTCAGAGACAATGAGAGGAGGGCTGGAACACCAGCTCATACCACAAAGAGTGGTGAGCACAGTTATAGAAATAACTACACTGAGAACTACCATAATCAAGTGAATGAATGAGGGAACTGGAAAGCCTGTCTGGAGTACAGGTGGGGGTGGGGTGGAATGGAGGGAGATTTGGGACATTGGTGGCGGGAATGTTGCACTGGTGAAGAGGGTGTTCTTTATATGACTGAAACCTTATCACAATTCAAATAAAGAGAAAAAATTAAAAAAAGAGAGAAAGGTTCCTTTCATTCCCATCTTGCTGAGAGTTTTGATCAAGAATGGGCGTTGGAACTTATCAAATGCTTTCTCTGTATCTATTGATATGATCATGTGATTTTTCTTTTTCTTGTTGTTGATGTTGTGTATTATGTTGATAGATTTATGGATGTTAAACCATACTTGCATTCCTTGGATGGAAACTGCTCAATTGTAGTGAATGATCTTCTTGTTGAGGCATTGAATCCATATGCCAGAATTTTGTTGAGGATATTTACATCTGTGTTCATCAAGGATATTGGTTTGTAATTTTCTTCTTTTGGCAGCATGTCTGTCTGGTTTTGGTATCAAGGGGAGGCTGGCTTCATAAAATCTGTTTGGAAGTGTACCCATTGTTTCATTTCAGGAAAGAACCTGGACAGGATTGGTAGTAGTTCCTCTTGAAAGGTTTGAAAGAATTCATTAATGAATCCATCTGGGCCTGGGATTATGTTTTTGGACAGACATTTGATTACCGTTTTAATTTCCTCCATGGTGATGGGGGTGTTTACATATGCTACATCTTCCTTATTCAACTGTGGAAGATTATAGGAGTCCACGAATTCATCCATTTCTTCCAGATTCTCATATTTGGTGGCATAGAGTTTCTCAAAGTTGTCTGATTACCCTTTGATATCTGTAATGATCTCACATTTCCATTTCTAACAAGGGTTATCAATTTTCTCTTACTTTGTGAGTTTTGCCAATGGTCTATATATCTTGTTTACTTTTTTTTTTTTTTTTCAAAAAACTAACTTCTGCTTTTGTTGATCTTTCAGATGGTCTTTTTGGTTTCCACTTCATTGATATGCTCTTAGCTTTGTTATTTCCTCTGTCTCCTATATTTCATTCCTTTTGTTGATCATTTTCTGATTTTATGAGCTTCGTCATTAGGCTATTGATTTATGCCCCTTCTTCCTTCCTGATGTGTACTTGCAAAGCTATAAATTTTCCTCCCAGTACTGCTTTTGCTGTGTTCCATAGATTCTGATAGTGTCTTCATTGTCATTTGTTTCCAGGGAAGTTGTGTTTTTCTCTTTGATTTTATATCAGACCCACTGTTTGTTCAGTAGTAGGCTGTTTAAGCACAACTGTTTTTCCCGTTGTTAACGTTCTTCTGTCTCCCTTTGTAGTTTACATCTAATTTTAGAGCCTTGTGGTTACCAAAGGTAGGCCATCTACCACAAGCCAGTGGCAAATATTATCCTCAATGGAGAAAAACTAAAAGCCTTCCCTCTAAATTCTGGCATAAGACAAGAATGTCCTCTCTCACCACTCCTATTCAACATAGCACTGGAAGTACCCGCTATAGCAATTAGGCAAGAAAAAGATACCAAGGGAATCCAGATAGGAAAGGAAGAAGTCAAGCATATGACATGAAACTCTACTTAGAAAACCCTAAAGACTCTACCAAAAAGCTTCTAGAAACAATAGACTCATATAGCATTGTGGTAGGTTACAAAATTAACACACAAAAATCAATGGCCTTTCTATACACCAATAGTACTAAGGAAGAAATGGACATTAAAAAATAACCCCATTCACAATAGTGCCACACAAACTCAGATATCTTGGAATCAACTTGACTAAAAATGAGAAGGACCTATACAAAGAAAACTATAATACTCTGCTCCAAGAAATAAGAGAGAGCACACGGAAATGGAAACACATACCCTGCTCATGGATTAGCAGAAATAACATAATCAAAATGGCAATACAAGGCATTGTACAGATTTAATGCGATCCCTCTAAAGATACCCTTGACATTCTTCAAAGAGTGGATTAGGCACTTTTGAAATTCATTTGGAACAATAAACACCCTAGAATAGCTAAAGCAATCATTGGGAAAAAGAAAATGTGAGGAATTACTTTCCCCAACTTTAAACTTTACTACAAAGCAATAGTTATCAAAACAGCATGGTGTTGGAATAAAGACAGGCCTTCAGATCAGTGGAATCGGCTTGAATACTCAGAGAATGTTCCCCAGATATACAGTCACCTAATCTTTGATAAAGGAGCAGGAAATCCTAAATCGAGCAAAGAAAGCCTCTTCAACAAATGGTTTTGGCACAACTGGCTAGTCACTGCAAAAAATTGAACTTAAACCCCCAGCTAACATCATGTAAGAAGGTAAAATCCAAATGGATTAAAGACCTCCATATCAGACCCAAAACCATAAGATATATAGAACGACACGTAGGCAAAACATTCCAGGACATTGAGACTACAGGCATATTCAAGGAGGAAACTGCACTCTCCAAGCAAGTGAAAGCAGAGATTAACAGATGGGAATATATTAAGCTGAGAAGCTTCTGCACCTCAAAGGAAATAGCGCCCAGGATACAAGAACGACTGTCTGAGTGGGAGAAACTATTCACCCAATACCCATCAGAAAAGGGGCTATTCTCCAAAATATACAAGGCACTGACAAAACTTTACAAGAAAAAAACATCTAATCCCATCAAAAAATGGGGAGAATAAATGGACAGACACTTTGACAAAGAAGAAATACAAATGGCCAAAAGGCACATGAAAAAATGCTCCACATCACTAATCATTAGGTAGATGCAAATCAAAACAACTATGTGGTAGCACCTCACACCCCAGAGATTGACACACATCACAAATAATGAGAACAAACAGTGTTGGCGGGGATGTAGAGAGAAAGGAACTCTTATCCACTGCTGGTGGGAATGCCATCTAGTTCAACCTTTATGGAAAGCTATATGGAGATTCCTCCAAAAACTGGAAATCGAGCTCCCATACGATCCAGCTATACCACTCCTAGGAATATACCCTAGGAACACAAAAATACAATACAAAAACCCTTTCCTTACACCTATATTCATTGCAGCACTATTTACCATAGCAAGACTCTGGAAACAACCAAGATGCCCTTCAACAGACGAATGGCTAAAGAAACTGTGGTATGTATACACATTGGAATATTATGCAGCTGTCAGCAGAGATGAAGTCATGAAATTTTCCTATACATGGATGTACACGGAATCTATTATGCTGAGTGAAAGAAGTCAGAGAGACAGAGAGAGAGAGAGAGACGCAGACTGGTCTCACTCATTTATGGGTTTTAAGAAAAATGAAAGACATTCTTTCAATAATAATTTTCAGACACAAAAGAGAAAAGAGCTGGAAGTTCCAGCTCACCTCAGGAAGCTCAACACAAAGAGTGATGAGTTTAGTTAGAGAAATAACTACATTCTGAACTGTCCTAATAATGAGAATATATGAGTGAAATGGAAAGTCTGTCTAGAGTACAGGCGGGGGTTGGGTGGGGAGAAGGGATATTTAGGACATTGATGATGGGAATGTTGCACTGGTGATGGGTGGTGTTCTTTACATGTCTGAAACCCAAGCACAATTATATATGTAATCAAGGTTTTTAAATAAAATAAAATATATTTAAAAAAGGAAAATAAAGATACATATAATACAAAAAAATCAATGACTTTTTATACACCAATAATGATAGGGACAAAATGGAAATTAAGATAACAACCCCATTCACATTAGTGCCACAGAAACTCAAATATCTTGGGGTCAACTTGACCAAAGACGTGAAGGATCTATACAAAAAAACTATAAACAACTGGTTCAAGAAATAATCGAGGACACTAGGAAATCGAAATACATACCGTGCTCATGGGTTAGCAGGATTAACATCATTAAAATGGCAATACTCCCCAAAGCATTGTACAGATTTAGTGCAATCCCTCTAAAGATACCCATGACTTTCTACAAAGAAGTAAATCACACTCTTCTCAAATTCATTTGGAACAATAAACACCCTCGAATAGCTAACGCACTCCTTGGGAAAAGAAATATGGGAGGCATTACTTTCTCCAACTTTAAGGTGTATTACAAAGCAATAGTCATCAAAGCAGCATGGTATTGGAATAAATAGAGACCCTCAGATAAGTGGAATAGGCTTGAGTACTCAGAGAATTTTCCCCCAAACTCACAATCACCTAATTTTTGACAAAGGAGCCAGAAGCCCTAAGTGGAGCAGGGAAAGCCTCTTCAACAAGTGGTGTTGACAGAATTGGTTAGCCACTTGAAAATAAGCAAACATAGACCCTCAACTAATATCCTGTATGAAGGTTAAATCCAAATGGATTAAAGACTTTGATATCAGACCTGATACCATAAGGTATCAAGTATGTAAAACACTCAATGACTCTGAGACTGAAGGCATCTTCAAGGAGGAAACTGCACTTTCCAAACAAGAGGAAGCAGAGATAAACATATGGGAATACATTAAGCTGAGAAGCTTCTGCGTCTCAATAAAATAGTGCCCAGGATACAAGAACCACCTACCGTGTCGGAGAAACTATTCACCCAATACCTATCAGATAAGGGGCTAATATCCAACACATACAGGGCACTGACAGAACTTTACAAGAAAAAATAAACATCTAATCCCATCAAAAATGGGAAGAAGAAATGGACTGACACTTTGATATAAAAGAAATACAAATAAAATACATATGAAAAAATGCTCCACATCATAATCGTCAGGGAGATACAAATCAAAACAAATATGAGATACCATCTCTTACCATAGAGATTAGCACACATCACAAAGAATGAGAACAAGCAGTTCTGGCGGGAATGTGGAGCGTAAGGAACTCTTATCCACTCATGGTGGGAATGCCGTCTAGTCTGACCTTTATTGAAAGCAATATGGAGATTCCTTCAAAAACTGGAAATTGAGCTCCCATTCAATCCAGCTTTACCACTCCTAGGAATATACCCTAGGAACACTATTATGCTGAGTGAAATAATTCAGAGGGAGATAGATAGACGCAGAATAGTCTCACTCATCTATGGGTTTTAAGAAATAATAAAAGACATTTTTGCAACAATCCTCAGAGACATAGAGAGGAGGACTGGAAGTTCCAGCTCACTTCATGAAGCTCACCACAAAGAGTGGTGAGTGCAGTTAGAGAAATAACTACACTTAAAACTATCATAACCATGTGAATGAATGAGGGAAGTGGAAAGCCTGTCTAGAGTACAGGTGAGGGTGGGCTGGGATGGAGGGAGATTTGGGACATTCATGGTGGGAATGTTGCACTGTTGAAGGGGGGTGTTCTTTACATAAATGAAACCTAACCATGATCATCTTTGTAATCAGGGTGTTTAAATAAAGATAGTATTTTTAAAAAAGGAAAAGGTGTACATAGTTAACAATGAACAGCTAAATAATCTACAAAACACTTGTCCTTGAAGTACAAAGAAAGGGTTTGTAAGAAAGCCACAGACAGTGGGTAGAAGAGAACCTCCCAATATGTCCAGACATTCTATCTATCCAGGATTTGCACTATAATGTGCCTCAGTCTGGAACACAGTGCTCTACTTTTCAGGCAATAGAAGCCAGGGTTAGCTTTGCTGAGCTTCCCCCTAAATGCAGGATATTCTGTCTCATCCCCAATCTTAAAGTTTTATCTCCACATGAGCCTTTTTGACACCCCCACTTTTCCATATCTCTCTTTTCCACCAATAATTTGAAGACAATATTGATGACATTTTATAATTGGGCAAGCCCATATTTACAGTGTACCTTAGTCAAAGCCACATCAATAAACTGGGTGGTAGTGCTGGACTGATGATCAGACTCATGCGCCCTCTACCCCAAACCAGGATTTCTCCCTGACCAGAGGCACTCACTAACTGATCCTGCTTCAGTGTACACTTTCTGGACCTTGCTCTGAGCTCGCATAGGGATGTTACCACCGATTTTCTGTTCTTTTTCTGGGTGCCTCTTATGGTGTTTCCTCTTCATCTTCAAATGATTCTCAGGAGACAAGTTGCTTCGGTGTTTCCTAAAAAGGAGAATTGCATGTCCAATACCAGTCACAAGTTGAGGAGACCCACCCTTTCCCTTTGTGAGACACCACACTCACGTGTAGTGGGTACACTTTTCACACTTGCAGGCCCAGAAGGGACAGTAGTGGTCCTGGTCCTTGATTTGTTTGACAATGCCATGGTTGCAGCAGCGGACACAGCTTCTCCTGTCACTTCTGAAATGACGTTTAGTCCTTCGTTGGACTCTTCTCTCACGCTCAGTGCTGGTGCTGGAGGAGCAGTGGGGCACAGCAGGTGTCTCTTTGCCTTCCATGATTCTGGACCAACAGTGGAGGTCAGAATGGTGACATGATATACCTACCCACAATGAACTTCTTCTGCCCTTGAGAAACAAAGTCTGAGGATGCTGAATTCCTCTCCACTCAACTCACTGCTGATATCAGGCTCACCCTCCCTTCTATCTATTGTAGCCTCCTTCCAAGTTAGTCTCATTGAAGTGTCACTTTATTACAAGGACACTGTTGAAATGGAATTTGCCTACCTTTTTAGTGTTTCCTTGGGCCACACACAGCCGAGTTCAGGGCTTATATCTGGTGAGATTTAGGGGTACTTATGCGGTGCTGGAGATCAAACCTGGACCAGCCATGTGCAAAGCAAACCACTGTCTATCTAACTCAGATGCTATCTACTTTCAGTCCAAGTACTGTTCTCCTTGCTACACTTTTCTTTACTCAAGTCTCACTGTAAAGCATCCAATATATTCAACCTCTTATCCTGTATCATCCTCACTTACTCTCTCATTCCTCCATGATGCTGGCACTTTTACATCCTCATGAATTATTGTTATTCTATTTAATCTCAAGACTCTCTTTCATGTATCATTTTAGGGCATGGAGAGAGAAAAGAGAGATTAAAAAATAAGGTGCTTGCCTTGTAGTTGGCTGGCTTTGGACTTAGGTTTGATTGTAGGCACCCTGATCACTACAGTGTTTGGCCCCAAACCAAAAATGAAAAGAATTACTTTGTTTTGCTTCCTTGATTATTCATTGAAGAGGTGTTGTTTTAATTATCTATTCCTGTCAGAGTCTGGTATAGTCAACAGCCAATACTCTACTCACTGCAGTTCTCTTTCACCAACAAGCCCTGTGTGCTTTCATGCAAGCTCACATATGTTAACTCCATGCTTCTTTAAATATTTCAATATACCAGTAACCCTGCCCCTGGGCACACACACATGCCCATGATTGCCCCATCTCCTATTGGGTCATTTTCTAATTTGCTACCACACCTACCTCTGAAACAGAAGCCCAGATGATGTCCCAGCAGGAAGCCCTACCCCAAGTTCAGAGGCTGGGCTTCCCTCAGGGCTTCTGACAAGAGGCAGAGCAGACTAAAACCTCAGAAGCCTTGCTGTGAGATAGAAGAGAAGGGGTTTGATGGAGAGTAGGCAAAATGGAGAATAGGCGTGAATGCGTGCAGCAGAATAGCAGCATAGGGAAGGGAGCATAGAAGTGAGATATGGAGGCTCGGGGAACAAAGGAATAGGTGCAAAGAACAAGGGCCTTCCCCTGATACCAACCGATGGCTACCCAAGCAGGTTTGTATTAGCAGGTTGCCCGGAGAAAACTCACTGGGAAAGTTTGCACCAAGAAAGGACAGGCTTCTGCTCACTCTCCCACTTTTTTCCAAATAGGCCAACAAGTTGTCACTTCTCAGCCACAATGACTACGACCAATAGCCTCTAAACTCCACTACAGTTTCTCATCTGTAGTTCTGCATCCTCCCACTTCTTCCTCATTCTGTTGAAGCCTGCTTCACTAGGTCAACCAAAGCTGGGCCAGCTTCCTGAACCTCTAGCTTCCATACCCACCATAGATATCCTTGAATGTGAAATAGTGTACATGCATGATTATTTTGAAATCACATCTGGAGGGGTGGGGTGGAACCATAGTTAAATGGGTAAGGCACTTGCCTTGCTTGTGGCCAGTGATCTGAGGTTAGTCCATGGAAAACTACAGGAGAAAACTTCAAGCACCACCGGGTCATTCAAGTACAAGGGGGAAAGCATACTCCTTTTAATTTATTTTTCAAAAAATTCTTCTCCCACTTACTCCCCCCTGCCCCTGCCAAATGATCTTTTCATTATTTGCTCCAGAATATTCCCAGTCATGGGCAAAATTTAAGGTCTAGGCACATACTTGGCAGTATCTGGAGTCATTTTGGGCCATATCTACCTGTGCTCAGTGCTTATTCCTGGCACAGTGCTAGGGATCACTCCTGGTGGGACACATGGGAGTATATATGGTGCTAGAGAACAAAGCCAGGTTGGCTGTGTGCAAGACAAGTGTTGTCCCCACTGTACTATCTAGTTGACAGGGCTCATTTTGTTGCACCTGTCACACTCTCTGCACTCACTGGTACATTGTATTGGTAAATGCAACAAATTGAGTGCAATAGTACATTATGTTAGTAAATGCATAGATTCCTGTGCAAAGCAACAATGTCTTCAGGCCAGATAGTGAAATGTTATGGTGCTTGCCTTGCACACAATCTGTGCCCTGAGTTTTGTTCCCTGAGCACTGTGCAGAGTAAGACTTGAGCAGTGTATGGTGTCATCCAAGAACATTTTCTCCAAACAAAATTATGTTGTTAGTGTTCTGCAATTTACTTCTGAAAAAATTTGCTCACTCTGTAAATTAAAAAGCCACAAGTTGTGTTCCTACTTCACAGACCCTTTGGTGGACAAGTCTGATGAAGCAGGGTAGCAGCAGAGAAATAATAACAAATTAGTCAGGAAAGGATAAAAATGGAGCCCATGGCATTTGCTTCATAGTCTCTCTGCCTGAGCCAAGAGCCAGAATTGCCCTTTCTTTATTTAAAGCAATTCCCAGTACCAGGAGGGGGGATGGTCATGTAATCCAGGTGGGCTTTTACATAACAAAAGAAGAGGTTTAGGGAAGGAGGAATTTGGAAAACACTTCTGTTTGGGTTTGATTGCTTAATATCATTTTATATCACCCCACGTCCAGATTGATCCATTATTTTTTGGGAAAAGTTTTAATCATGGACAAAATTAGCACCTTGCTTAGACAGATATTTGGCAGGGTCTAGGATCTCTTGTTTTGGCAACATCCAGCTGTGCTCAGGGCTTGCTTCTGGTGCTCTGTAGTGCTTGAAGGACCATTTCAGTGCCTGGGAAAGAACCCATATCTGTCACCTGCAGGGAACACGTCTGACCTACTGTACTACATTTCTAGCCCCAGGGCCTTGTTTTGGAGCATTAATATGTGTCTCTGTCTTTGGGCTGTTAAATTGCATTGATATATGCATTTGTTCCTGTGTATAGCAACATTGCCTTCAGGCTGGAAGAGAGTGTAAAATGTGAAGGGTGCTTGGATTTGGTTCCTGATGCACCATCAGAAGTAAATTGTAGGGTGCTCAGAATCAAATACCAAAAACAAAGTCATGTTATTTTTGCATTTCAATTTACTTAAAAAATATTGCCCTCACAGAACCCAGAGCTATATTATAGTCAGTAGGATGCTTGCCTTCCACATGGCCAGCCTTGGTTCAATCCTGGGCATCTACATGTGGTCCCCTGAGCTACAGCGAGAGTGATACCTGAGCACAGAGCCTCAGCAATGGCAGGTGTGCCCCCTACTAATAGTGGGCTTTCTTTTGGTATTCAAAACATTTTTGTTCAAATTACAGGTATCATAAATTTTGCATATAAATGGTATAATTTGTGTAATGTGGATTGCTGATGTCTAATATGTCTTCTGCCTGAAAACCCATAAATTGAGGCCAGGAACATGAGTAAACAACTACTTTTTGTATGATATGTGGTATTAAGCATATTAAAATGCTTTTGTATTTGCTACAATACCACTTACCAGATTTATCATTATTTTCTGCCAAGGATATTAATAAGTGTATCACAAGAAGCTTTATAAATATGGTTATGAGGGCCCGGAGAGATAGCACAGTGGCGTTTGCCTTGCAAGCAGCCAATCAAGGACCAAAGGTGGTTGGTTCGAATCCCGGTGTCCCATATGGTCTCCTGTGCCTGCCAGGAGCTATTTCTGAGCAGACAGCCAGGAGTAACCCCTGAGCACTGCCATTTCTCTCATACCTCCTCCAGTAACCAGAGAGAGAATAAAAAATACACTACATTACATTACATTATTATATTACATTACACCAATAAAGCCTGAATGAAGACTATCTTCTGAACAAACTAGCAATATTATATTTTAAAGACTATATTAGGCTCAAAAAACTCCAACAAAACTTTTCAGGGTGTCCTTTTTAAGTCAGTGGTACATACCTTGTTAGATGTGGGCTGTAAACATGGAACATAAATAATCAACTCCCTTAGAAACTCAAGTGACAGTGGTGGAATATGATATAATATGCCTACCCTGCAAGAGTACTCACCTCATCTGCTTCCTGGTTGACATTCCAGGCCCTCCACCTCTGTCTTTGACATTTTCCAAGCCCTCTAGCCCCTACCTCCTGCTAACTCTCACATTTTGGACATGTTACATAGCCTTCTGCAAGCAAAAGCTAGCTATTGATTTGGACTGCAAATGCTATCAGCCAATTCACCTCCCTTTCTTGGATAATCCTTGTGTACCCATACACCTCCTCAGAGCTCTGATGTTCATGATCTTGTGAATAAAAATGTGAAGAAGGCTCACCTGAACAGTTCTATCCATAGAATCCCCACCGACTGACAACTCACCATCTGTCTTTTCTATTCAGCAAGAAGAAACATGGCTTGAGCATGCCTGAAGGTTCAGAGGAAAAATGAGAATGCAAGAAAAGAAACCAAAGAAAAGGTAGAAAAAAATCGCTGGAAGTGTGGGAGTCAGAGTCATGGGAACAGAGGGGATGGCATGTCCTAGAAATGTATCCACTGCCTGAGCACAGTGCACTGGGCAGAACCAGAGGGCCTAGTTTGGGTGTGGGGCTGGGGTGTGGGGCAGACACAAGGCTCTTAAGGAAAGTGAGGTGCCTAGCTGGTCTTTTCAGGTATGTGAGCCCCAGGTAGCTTGGAGTGGGAGATCTACAGAGCTCACTGTCGGATCCCACTTCTTCAAAGACACAACCCTTGAAACAATCAGGTAATAAATGTCAGTGATGGCAAAGCCCATTCTGGTGAAACTAGTTAATTGTTTTCAGATTGTAAAAGGCCTAGTTGAGGGCTCTGAGAAATTTGTTACATTGTCTGACACCAAGGACAATGCATCTCATGGTACAGGCTCAGCCCCAAGAGTCTGACAATCCCAAGGGTTATAGAGGTGCCTGTTGTAGAGTGGTGGGGTGTCTCATCAGCCATTTGGGTAAAATGTTAGCACCAGCCTATGCCTCTCTCACTGCTCATAACCAAGTTAATATGAACCCCTTCACGCTCCAGTTCCAACCAAACCAGGTCTGATTCTTCCAGGGTTCCCAAATATGCAGCTGACTTTCTGTTTGGTCTTTGTAGAAGAGAGCAGACACTCAGAAATTGAGAGCAGGTGAACAGACAGACCCCTGATCAGTGGTCTGGCCTTTACTTCCACGTACCTCTGCTTTCCTGTTTTACAGTCACTGGGCCTGAAAGAAATGCTGGTACTCTGCACTGCCACTTACAACCACATAACTTCTTAAATTTTTTATTTATGCACCATAATTACAAACATGATTATAGTTGGGTTTCAGTCACAAATAGAATATTCCCCTTCACCAGTGCAACATTCCCACCCCCAATGCCCTCCCTCCCTCCTTCTGATCCCCTGCCTGTATTCAAGACAGGTATTCTACTACAGTTATTTTTTTAAGTTCAGTAAGCTGGTTTTTTCCTTTCTTAAAGGATAAGTGTTAAAAAAAATACAGTAGTAAAGATGTGAAAGTAGCAGTTAACATTGTTTGCATAGGCCCAGCAAAATATGGGGAAAACGGGAAAAAAATCCTTGGCCTGATTACAAGAAGGCCTCACCCCAGAGTTTATTGGCATAAGACAGACTCTGGGCTCCAGGCATATTAGTCTGTCCAACCCTTGAGTCATTCTCCATGGTCCCATTGAAACTTTTTCACACTTTAGCTGTTGTTGGTGTTCTTTTATTTAAAGATTCTGGATTCTGTGCATTTCCTTCCTTGAAGTCAGGCTGATGTGAAGCATCCTCTAGTTTCACCTCACCATTAGATGTGAAGAGACCTGCCCTGCAAGCAGGTTGTTGCTAAGTCTTCTGGGTGTTGATAGCACTCTTTGGAGTAAGTCAATGCCAGAGCAGTGATAGGATATTCTCTGGTAGAGGTTTGCATCCTGGTAATGTTATAGACAATTGTGGTTGTTCCCATAGATGGTATCCATTGTTCAGGGGTGTATGGGTAATGCCCATTCTTCTGAGGTCTAAGCCAAATCATTATGCCAATGTTCAGGGTATAAGGCATAACTGCATTACAAAATTTGTGTTCCCATCTCTATTAGATAAGAACTTGTTTGCATATGTAATACTTTTCCATTTTAATGTGCCTATGCAAAAGAGAAACAATGCCACAAGGTATTGTTTGTGTATCTGGGGGCCGAGGGAGCAAGTCCAACATTCCCCGTAACTTGGCTCTAACATGAATTCTATACAGAGATACCCTTCTACCAGCATTACTTATTGAACATATCTCAATGGGGGAAAAGCAAACAAAAAAGTGGGCAAAATTGTCACTACATAAGAGAATATTCAAGAAGAGTTAAAGATGTTAAGGGAATACATCTAAGATATACAAAGGAGATACACATAACCCTTTTATGTTTTAGAAATAGTCAGGGGGGAGGGTGTTATTTCTAGGACACCACTTCAGTCTGTGATTTGGCCATCTGGAGTCTGTAAACAACTACCAGCACTCCCGTATCAGAAAATGTCTTTGAGTGGGGGGCATCTTGGAAAGTGATTATGGTAGCAAGCACAGGTACCCAGTGAAAGGAGTTGGAGGATAGGAGTTCATTGATAATAAAATTGATAGAAACAGAGTTTTAAACCAACCACATAACTTTTGAGATTTTAATTTGTAGATGGGAGCAGGTAGGGGTCAGGGTGAGTGGAGGGCTTGGGGAGCTCTCTTTCTGACTAGCCTTATAGGACTGTGCACTCTTTCCTGGGTGACAGCACTGATGCTTCTCCAGACATGGTTAGAGCTAAAGTACAGCATGTAGAGATTTTTACCTAGCACATGGCTGACTCTGGTTCAATCCCAAGCATCTTGTATATTTCCACAAAAACTGCTACGAGGAATCTCTGAGCACAGAACCATGAGTAATCCCTGAGCACAACTGGATGTGGGCCTAAATCAAAATAAATCTCCAGTCGTTATTGAGTGGTCTTCAGCCTGAGAAGAAATTTTTGTCCTTTTTTTCTTTAAATTTTACTGTAGTCTAAGTAATAGGGCTACAATACTGTTTAAGTTTATACTATTAAAGTACAAAGTTATTTCACACCCTGCTCTTAAATTACCTATGACACTCCACACCAGTCACTATGACATTCTTATCTTGTTCAACCTACCTTACCTATCACTACCACCACCACTCCCACTTTACTAACTGTTTTGTGGCTTGGCTGCATATTGGGACCTCAATCAACACCACTCAAGTGCTTCAAACCCTCTGTCCATTCTATCTTGTTACTTTCAGTCAAAGTAATTGCCCCCCCGCAGGCATGAAAGTACACACTCTCCATTTGTCCAGGGTTTATTATCAACTGAGATTTCCTTACCCTTGAATTGCTTCTTTGTATTCCTTACAAGAATGAGAACACCCAGGTCATGTCCTTCTTTATCAGCTTAGTTTGGTCAACCATGCCTTCTAATTGAATTCAAGTGACCTCGTGCTGCAATATTTTACATTTGCAATTATATATTATTACATTTTGAAAACACATAAATATACATATATACACATTTATATTTTTATAATTTACTTATCAATTCATCTGTTGATGGGCATTTGGATTTCTTCCATATCCTGGCTATTTTACTAAGAGTTGATATGAATATAGGTGTGCATATAGGTGTTTTTTTCTTCCAGGGGTAGATGCCTTCAAGTGGGGATGGCAGAGTCAAATGGAGGCTCCATTCTTACTCTTTTGAGAAACCCCCATTCTGTTTCTAATAGAGGCTGAATGAGGTAGTCTTCCCACCAATGGCAAATGAGAGTTCCTTTCCCAGAAAATTCCACCAGCACTTACTGTTTCCAGTATTTTGGGGTTGTTCTGATATATGGCATTTTCACTGGTATGAGGTGAAACTTCATTGTCATTTTATTCATGTTTTTCCAATACTGAGTGATAATGAACATTTTATAATATGCTTATTAGTCATCCATATGCCCTCATAAATGTGTCTATTTATCACTTCTCCCCATTCTAGCTGTGGAGAGCTCAGAACCTGACAAAAAAGAGTCATATATATCTTTCCCTACATTTGGCCACAACTAAAAATAAGTGGACTTGTGGATTTCAAGAGGGCCCCTTTTCTCTCCATCAGTTAGATAAGCAGTCAAAGTTCTCATGGCTCCTATATGGATTATGGAGACAGACAAATCAGCAGTAGGAAAAGGCATGGTCACCACCACTTTACAAATTTTTTTCTAAAATATGACAGAGCCAAATTTTTTTTAGCACTTTTCCTTTGCTTACATCCTTATTTTAGCTCCAAATATATCATATAATTAGCCCTGAACTCAGAAAGATGGCTCAAGTAGTAGAGGAAAGTAGACAGTTCCTTTGGACAGCGTGCTGGGTCACTAAAAGCCTGAGGGTCACCTGACTAATCTTTTTTTTTTAATTTTAGACCATATCCAGCGGTGCTCAGAGGTTTCTACTCTATTGGCACTAAGGAATCATTCTAAGCAGTACTAGAAGGATTATATGGGACGTTGGGGATTGAACCTGGGTTGGCTGTGTGCTAGGCAAATGCCCTACCTACTGTAAAATTGCTCCCATACCAAGACCTCCCAACACTTACAGTGAGCAGAACACGACCATGTGTGGCTCTCATACTCCTAAATAATTAAAATAAAAGACTTTGAATACCTTATTTGTCAAACATTACACACAGTTTGCTGCTTTACATGGGGCTTAACATTAGAAAAACTGAAATTCTCCTTATGTTCTGCTCTATTAGTGTTGATTAGTGCAAAGCCAGTGCCTCCAGAAAACATTCATATACAGTATGCTGTTTGATCTATTCTATGCTGCGGATTATCCTGTTAGGTAAAGGGAATTTCTACTTACAGTCCATGACAAATAATAGGGGGTCAAATATCTGGGTGACTGCCTTCTGAAAATTATGTCCACCACTTACTGTCTCATCTTTTTCTACACCACACTACACCTGGGCATGATTTCTACTAATAAAACAAAGTTAGCAATCCAATGGAGAAAAAAATTACATTCACTGAACTTTTCATCTAGGTTCTCTGGGTCCTCTGAGATAATTTTACAGACCTCTAGGATTCATGTGAGTGCACAGTAAAAATACCAGTATCCTGCAAAACTTGGAATATAGCAGTGAACCTATCAAGCACAGAATATTGAATGAGTGGTCATCATTAGTATCACTATGAAATCATATAAGTCTTGTTTTTATACTGTGTGGGAAAACCAGCATGTCACTGGGACTTTACATATCCTTTCCTAACCTAACTGCACAGATTTACACACACACACCCTGCCAGAGCTCTCCAGTCCTCAAGGCTGTCAGATCAGTCATTGTGACATCTGAAGAAAAGCACAGGCATGAGGATCAATTCCCTATACTCCTGTAACAGCAATGATGGATTTGGTTTTTCTGTAGTGATATATTGCCAGCATGACCCAACTATTTTATCCAAATTACACCATTTTGACATTCCTGGTAGCAGACACAGACAAATGTTGAGCATGTCTGGAGAGATAGTACAGAGACTCAGGTGTTTGCCTTGCACGGGGCTGACACCATTTTGATCCCTGGCATCACATATGGTCCTCCAAGTTCCACAAGAAGTAACCAATGAATACAGACCTAGCAGTAAGCCTGAGTATCACTGGCTGTGGCTCCTGTCCTTGTACCCTGCCTCCAAAGAAGCAAAAGTTTTGCTGATAGACAAATTTCACTCACAGAATGCCAACTCATTTGTGGATAATAAGATGATTGTTATGACATAATGGAGAATAGATGGGGAGGAAAATGGCATCATTAGAAAGTCCTTTCACATTGTAGAGGTAGGTTTGCTCAGTCTCAGGATACTGCTGGCCACCTAAATGTTGAAGGTTCTAATCTTCTGGAGAAGAAACAAAGAAAGGTCAAATACAACTCTGAGGTTTCCAGCTTATTTTAGTGACCTTGAATTGGAAATAACCTTTCAGTAAGAGCACAAGAGCAGGCGTAAAATGGTGGTTTTCAATGAGCGCATGAAGATATCACACCTGCCCAGGGACTCTGCTAAAATTAACGAATTTGTTGATAAAATGCTTTCTTGAATGTATTCCCAAAGATGCCAGAAATTAGCCAATATGACTTACTTGGAGTGAGTGCTTATTGTGCTTTACTAAATTTTGTATCCATGATGACAGATATGTTATATTTTGGTGTGTGGTGTGAATGTGAGGCTCAGAATAATTTACCGTTTGGCTTAATTCCTATGTGAAATGTTGATGTGAATAGAAAATGCTGCCATAGAACCAGCACCTAACTGCACACATTTACACACAAGAGCTGATAATGGTGACAATAATCTGAAGTAATCTATACAGAAAGGTATCTGAAGCTTATAAACAGAATCTCTCTGGCATGAAACAAATAGACACCATTCAGGTAGATAAGAGACACTTTTACTAATTAAGAAAGCCCATCAGAAAGAGAGTAGAAGAAATCCAGAAAATTTTTCAAGGGTGTACAACTTTGCTAGGTGAAAATTAGGGTGTAGGGGTGGTAGTGGAGAAGCTGTGCTGAAAAATTAGATACCTGATCCTATGAGCATGACCCTTTGAACACTGAAACAGTATGTGAGTGTTAGGTTACACATTATTTACCTAAAACAAAGATCACCCCTGATTCCTTTGTATGTTTGTTTATAACTTGAATTTAACTCAAAACAGGATTGTCTTACTTATAAACCTGGGTGGGACTGGCTCAAGATAGCCTGAACTATCTATCCTTTTTCTCTACCCAGCGGTAGTTTCTGTACTCAATAAAATGGCAGTTCTGTCAGGCAGCTGGCTCTCTATACTAGGTAGAAGACTAACAAGTGTTTCATCCACAGCCTGGTTTGGATTATTTCATGAGCGACTCTGATTTACATTGTTCACCTGGGGTTGAAGATATGGCACATGGTGTGATTTTTACAATAGAGGATAAACAGTAGTTGGATTCATCAGCAGGTCTCACTTTGGAGACCCCTAACAACCATACTGATGGCAGCTCTATTGGACATTGCACTGGAGTCCCTCTCATTACAAACAGACCCTCAAGGACAGAGTTTTTCAACCACTGTTCTGTAGCATACTAGTGTGCCATGAGATATTGTCTGGTGTACCATGGGAAAATTCCAATTTCATTCTTAACATGCAGCTTTAGCTCACAAAACAATCATTGTAATGATTGGTCTATTTGTGAGCCGAAGCGCATATTACAGGCTATAAATGGCTCCAGTGTCACTGTCACACTGACAGGAGGAGACATCACAGTAGATGGCCAATGTGCAGAAGAGTACCGATGAATTTGGACTCTGGAGGATTATCATGGACGCAGCACAGAAGAGCACTGAGTGATGGATCTGGAGGAGACATGCACAGAAGAGTGCTGAGTGTGACAGACAGTGGCTATCAGGAGGAGATAAGTGCAGTAAGTATTGGATGACAGTGAGACAGGAGCAGATATTGCAGTGATGAACAACGTTTTGAAAAGGAAATGACTCTGAACAAAATTTGGAGCCAGATGAGAGCCCAAATATGAGTGGGGATCAAAAGAAAGCAAAGATGGTTAGCTCAAGAAAATTCTCTACCACAAGGCAAAAGCTATATTTTATTTGGATTAACTTTCACCAGAGGTGCAAAGAAACCAACTCCACTATGCATGGTGTGTGGTGTAAAGCTATCTAACAGTGCCATGTTCCCAAGTAAACTTAAATGCCATCTCCAAATTAAACACCCTTCACTTCACAACAAAAATGCAGACATTTTGTTCACCTGCAATGAAAATTGGAGAAACAGGCAACTTTCATGAGAAAAACCACAAAGGTAAATGAAAGAGCTTTTAAAGGTAGCTATCAAATTGCTGAAATTATAGCCAAGTCAAAAAAGTCACACACTGTGGCAGAGACATTAATACTTCCCACCTTCAAAGCTATTTTAAAGGAGATGGTAGAACCTGAAGAAGCTAAGGAAATAGCCAAAGTCCCTCTCTCAGATAACAAAATTTCCAGACATACTAAATGACATGCCTGAAGACAACGAAAGTGTGCTTTGGAAAAGATCCATATTAGTGAAAATTTTGCATTGCAACTTGATGAATCTACTGATATCAGCGGACATGCTCAATTCTTGGCTAATGTGCATTTTGTGGATGGTGATGCAATTAGAGAAAACTTTTTTTTTGCAAAAAAGAACCAGAAAAAGCAACAGGAGAAGAATTTTTTTGGTTCACATCAGAATACCTTGAACAAGGAGGACTTAAATGGGAAGACTGCACAAATGTCTGCATGGATGGAGCTGCAGCCATGATTGGGCGCACTGAAGGCTTTGTAAGCAAAGTGAAAGAAAGAAATCCAGATGTGATTGTTCCGCATTGTTTTTTACATTGTGAGGCCCTCGTAACCAAGACTTTGCCAGCAGACCTATTGTGTTGGATGATGTTGTGTGCATAGAAAACTTTGTAAAGTCACTGACCCATGAAAAACTGCATGTTCTCAGCTTTGTGTGAGATGGGAGAGAAACATAAAACCTAGCTGTTTCCAATGGAGGTCTGGTGCTTGTCACGTGGCAAGGTCTTGATTCATGTGTATGAGCTGCATGAGAAACTTAAAGTGTTTCTGACAAATGAGAGGTCAGATTAGGCGAAGCTGCTTTCAAGTGATGAGTGGTGTGCAAGTCTGGCATACCTGGCAGATATTTTTTTATCATCTGAATGAACTGAACACATGAATGCAAGGCATAATGAAAACCTGCTTACAAATACAGATCAAATAAATGGATTTAGTTCAAAGGTGCGATTCTGGCATCAAAACATGGAAAGTGGCAATCTTGAAATGTTCACACTCACCAAGAACGGCAAGGTGTTCACACTGTTGCACTGTGTGAGATAATAGAAAAACATTTAAAAACTCTCGAGAAGTTGTCATTTTATTTCTCTTCAGTCTCCAATGAATGCCTTTACTGGGTTAGGGACTTCACTGCTAGCCAACAATAAATGTCTTTACAAAATGTGGTCACCCATGATCCTCTCAAAGCACATCCCTAGATCAAGAGTGGCCCCACTGTCTATTTTATGTTCTTGTCATGCCAGTCAATAGTCAGCCATCTTTTGTTCTTTACCAGACCCCGAGTGTGTACTCTGTTGTCAGTTAAAAATGAGATTGCAGACACCTTTCAAACTTGCCCCAGATGCCTTCTTCAATGAGCCACCAATATTTGCATGGTTGAGGCATCCTGGAGGCTGTCAGGCCTCAAGATTACATTTTCTGCTCATGCCCACTCAACTACAGCACCACAGTAGCTGTTCAGCACTTGGACCATGAATCTTCTGCCTAGGTTGGCTCAATGTCATTCCAACAGTCAGTGCCAGACATTTGTAAATTCAAATCACTCAGGTAATGCCTATTTCTTATTTTTTGGTGCTAGATTCAGTGCAATTTATTCACAACAGGAAAACCCAAACCCTGTCTCACACCCCGGTTGGCTAGGACACAAGCACTCATAGAACAATAGACAAAATCACCAGCACTGTTGTATCAAGAAAACATCCTGGAAAGAACTAGTGCAAAAGACATTGCAAGACACTTGAATAAATCTCTAAAGAAATAGTCCTAGTGATGCTTCAACAAAGATAAAGTATCAGGAAAAACTGAGGAAGTTGAAAAGATAAAAATAAAAAGCAATGGCTAAACTAAAAAGTAGAGGGGATCAAGAATAGAAAAAGCCTTGAGGCTGGAGCAGTGGTGCAAGTGGTGGGGTTTTTTGCCATGCACATGCTAACCTAGATGGACTGCGGTTCAATCCCCCAGCATTCCGTATGGCACCCCAAGCCAGGAATGATTTCTGAGCGCATAGCCAGGAATAACCCCTGAGCGTCATCGGGTGTGGCCCAAAAAGCAAAAAAAAAAGGGGGGGGCTAAATATCAAATCTGTGAGATTAAAGATAGGAGGATATAAATAATTGACAATACTAGCAAAAATATGACGGAACTGAAAACTGAAGATAACATATGAGCACTAAATATGGAAGAGCACCAAATGGACCATTTCCATCCCCCCAAAAAAGAGGTTTTGGGAAAATAATAGAAATATAAAGGGCAAGAATTCTTTTTGGATAAATAATAAACAAGGATGTCTCCAAACTGAAAAAGGAGTTGGGAATCAAGGGCTGGATGCTCAAGTATTTCCAGACAGAAATAATCTTTATCAGGTGCACAGCTAGACACATTATTATCCGAAGGGCAGAAATTAAAAATAGATATTCAAAAAGCTGCATGTATCAGAACCCTATTATCAGACTACAAGGAGAATTTTCAGCAGAACTTCCACAGGCAAGAGGGGAGTGGTATCGATGTTTGAACATACCTATGCGCATTCCAGACTGTTTAAAATGACAAGATATGGAAAGAAAGAAAGAAAGAAAGAAAGAAAGAAAGAAAGAAAGAAAGAAAGAAAGAAAGAAAGAAAGAAAGAAAGAAAGAAAGAAAGAAAGAAAGAAAGAAAGAAAGAAAGAAAGAAAGAAAGAAAGAAAGAAAGAAAGAAAGAAAGAAAGAAAGAAAGAAAGAAAGAAAGAAAGAAAGCAAGAAAGAAAGAAAGAAAGAAAGAAAGAGAGAAAGAGAGAGAGAGAAAGAAAGAAAGAAAGAAAAGAAAGAAAGAAAGAAAGAAAGCAAGAAAGAAAGAAAGAAAGAAAGAAAGAAAGAAAGAAAGAAAGAAAGAAAGAAAGAAAGAAAGAAAGAAAGAAAGAAAGAAAGAAAGAAAGAAAGAAAGAAAAAGAGGAAAGAGAAAATGTGGTATGTTTTGAAAGACATGGAATATGATTCAACTGTAAGAAAAGATAAGATTTTGCTTTTGCTATATGGATGGAGAAAATTTGGCATCAGTTAAGCAAAATAAATCACAGGGAGAATACATTTCAGTTGGTCACACCAGTATGTAACCCATAATGAAAGAAAGCAAGAAAATGGACAGGAACCAATGAAAATAAGCACTCAGACTGACATGAAAACTGAGGTGATCAAATGAGTTGCATATGAGGAGGGAAGGGGCAGACTAAACTTGACATAAGGAGCTTGGTGGAGGGTTTGGGGCACTTTAATGGTGGTGGATGTGAAATAGCTTTGTATGTCAAAAGCTTGAACACTCCTTCTGTTGAAACTCTATCCTCAAAAGTAGAAGTAAAGAAAAGATATAAGATGAAATGCACTGAAGGATGAAAAGGAAAGGAAATAATCTTGTTTATATTAAAAGATGAATCAGCCTTTGAGGATAAAAATCTTCAAACCAGTGAGGCAGACAGTACTATACCTGTCTTATAGGACAAAGACTCTGCTCCTATCATAATCAATGGTGAAAGAAAAAGAGGTTTTCCTATAAGATTAGGCAAAATCAAGAATGACAATACTGACCACTATAATTCAGCACAGTACTAGAAGTCTTGGCCATAGCAAGTAGGCATGGAAAAAGATCCAAATTAGAAACAAAAAATTTAAACTAATTGTAGATGACATGATAATGCATATAAAATATCACTTAAGCCTTTGCAGAAAAAATACAGAAGTGAGGGCCGGGCGGTGGCGCTAGAGGTAAGGTGTCTGCCTTGCCAGCGCTAGCCTAGGACGGACCGTGGTTCGATCCCCCGGTGTCCCATATGGTCCCCCAAGCCAGGAGCGACTTCTGAGCGCAGAGCCAGGAGTAACCCCTGAGCGTCAAACGGGTGTGGCCCAAAAAACCAAAAAAAAAAAAAAAGATTTTGGGGCCGGGCGGTGGCGCTAAAGGTAAGGTGCCTGCCTTGCCTGCGCTAGCCTTGGACGGACCTCGGTTCGATCCCCCGGTGTCCCATATGGTCCCCCAAGCCAGGAGCAACTTCTGAGCGCATAGCAGGAGTAACTCCTGAGCGTTACTGGGTGTGGCCCAAAAACCAAAAAAAAAAAAAATACAGAAGTGAACAGGTAAATATGAGAGAGATCTTTTCCTTGCTTGTGCAGGCAGTAACACCTATGCACATATAGATGATAAAAAATAAATTACTAAAAATTTAAAATAAATTACTATAATCTCACAAAATTGCAAATATTTTTATCATATACATTCAAAACATATGTAGTGTGAATAATTTGAATTGATGCTAACATCTCACACTATACAATTTAGCAAGAATGAGTGTAGATAATCCTTACATCCCAATCCTGAGAAGAAAGGGTCTGGAGCAGGGCCTCTGTAGAAAATAAACCAAATCAGGCTGGAGAGGGATGAAACAGGATCAGGGGACCTTTCCACCAAGTGTAAAGAGAGGCCCACTTGGACTGCAGTCTTTAATGAGAAGATAGAACCATCCCACAGTTGGAGAATAGGTTGTGGTAGAGACCCTATTCAGAGGGTCTTCATGCCCAGGTGAATTTATGAGATGTAGATAGCCATTGCGTTTAAGGGTGAAATATGATATGCCATACCAATTTAGGGAAAAACTCATAATTCCAACATCTCCCCCTCCTGAGATTTCTCAAATGCAGAAATGAGAGAGGAGCAAAAGGGTGATTTTTATGTAGAAATATGAGATAAACTTGAATAAATTATTTTACACTGTTCTCTGCTAATGGCAAGAACCCCTAAATAGAAGCTAAAATGATGACATGTTTTACTCAGGCACAGTGAAAGCTGGGGAAATAAAAGAAAAAAAAACTTTTAACCTAAGAACGGATATCCTTTTCCTGGAGGTGTAGAATCAAATAATTAACGATGGGGCTGGATGGAGGTGGATGGCATCCCAGGCCACGTGGCTTTGCAACCCCCATCCAGCCGGCGGGTCCCAGGCCCAGGTGAGCAGCGGAATCAAAACTCACTTACAGGCAGGCATCAGGAAGCATCAGCTTTATTAATGCCCTATTCACAACATGTGTGGCCAATATCATAACCAATTAAGCATTCAGCCATTCTAGGCTACCCTGCATCTTAATTCCTTTCAGCCATCTTCCCTTTGGCCTCCATCCTGGACAAAGACCAAAAGAGGCAGAGACCCAAAAGCCAGATAGCGCAGCAGGGCAGCCCCTAATCCCCTGGCTCCAGGGTTTATCTACCTATTCCAAGACCCCTCCCAGGAATGGGTGGGGTCTCGCAGGTAAGGTCACACCTAATATTCAGTTCCCAAGACCCCTCCCAGAAATGGGCGGGTCTCAGATAGGTACACCTAAATTGAGGGTGGAGTTACATTTCCCCCCTTTCTGCTCACATTACCAACTGCTGGCTTCAGTTGGTTGCCTAAGGTTGCCTAACCCCAGAGAATCGTTCTAAGTTAGTTCTCATAGTGGTTGTTATAATCAGGCTCTGTAATTGAAGATATTAGATTTTTCACAGGTTCTACGTTATTATCAGGACATTGCATCACATAAAGCAATGGTTGTATGTCATCATCAGGGTAGCATGAAGCATGTCCTGGTTGCAGTTCATCCTCAGGATCATCATCAGGCATGGAAACCCAACCAGTTTACAAGCTGTTGCCATGGTGGCTCAGAAGTCTGCCCAACTTACAAGTTATTTTCAGGGTGGTATGGAAGCCTGCTCAGATTTCGATGATGGAACCCAAAGTTCATGTTCATGAGGTGTTCATCCAATCTCAAAGCAACTGAAGCCTAAGTCACATCAATATGACAAATGTTCAGGGCACAAGGCCCACCTACAACATATTAATTTTAGAATTCCTGTCCCTAATAATGAGGAACTCCTAACTTACATGAGATTACCCCCATTTTACTCTGTATATGCAAAATGAAAAGGATAATGCCACAAAGTGCTATTAGGACACCAGGAAACTATGGCTAAATTGTACAATCTATCCCTCAGTTAATGTCATGCTAAATAATCCCAGATACATAAGACTAGTACAACACTGTCCCCCAGAAAATAGATATAAAAATACAAATATGCCCTAATATTTTCTACTGAACAAGTCCAAAGAAACAATACCACATCCCAATAAAGAAATATACATAAAATATACATATCCCCTTTTGTCTTTTGAATAAATTCAAGGTAGGTAGAATATGAATTAGTGCTTCAGCTGTGGGGTAACCTTTATAACTAAAAGCTCTAACAATAGCCTGACATTTCTAAAGATAGGTCTCCAGTACTTTCACTCCTACCCTGCTCCCTGTTATTGCTTGCTGCCACGTCCTGTGGCAGTCTGCAGGGGACCTGTCTGCTTGCTTTTAGGTCAGTCTCCTCTTCCATATGATCTTGACATATACACAAGTATAACGGACAAATCTGTATCTAATGCAAACATCTGGTGTTTAAGGAAATGACTTTGCATACTGCCTCCCGCTGGAACCCTATATAATGGCATGTAAAACTGCTAATAAACGGATTTTGCTGCCCAACAGCATTTTCCAGTACTGCATGAGTGTGTGTTCTTGCCAGTTGCGTCTTCTTCCCCCCCCCCAGCTTGTCCTCGATCCCATATAGTGGTGAGGGGACAGTGGCCCCTCAAAGAAAAGCTTTCCTCTGTTGCCTTTAGTGAGCCATCAGACACTCCGTGTAGGACCTAAGTCACCACACTTGCTTGGCAGATAAAGGGGCCAAAGGTCTAGCTAGAGAGGGAGGGAGCTGAACCCTGCCATGCTGGTTCAACAAACCGCAGGTCTGAAACTTCAGCAAACAGGGAGGAGGCTGGCTGGAGTCATGGGATATGTCCTTGAGCCCACTCAAAAGGCTCTTTATGGTCTGAGACTCAGGTCACAGGTAGCAGTTCAAAATGATGGGAAGTGAAATGGGTAAGGGTGGGGCAGTGCTCCAGGTAATAAGGGTGTTGAGCTGTTGGGGTAAGTGGTTTACTACAGAAAGCAACAAATCTGGGGTAAGAGAATATAGGAAAACAATAGGAAACGTTTTCCAGAGTGACAGGCAGGGTAGGGGAAGGTAGAAGAACAATGTGCAACACAGACGGACATAGCTTACATTATACACAGACATAAAACTAACATAAAGGTGTTCAGCACACACATACATTCATGTATACATACACATACATTGTAGATCGATCAATATATTACATCTGTAAATCTTTTATTTATTCTCTTTTGGTACATTTTTATTTAAACAACTTTATTACATACATGATTGTGTTTGGGTTTCAGTCACGTAAAGAACACAACCCATAATCACTGCAACATTCCCATCACCAATGTCCCAAATCTCCCTCCTCCCCTCACAACCCCCGCCTGTACTCTAGACAGGCTTTCTATTTTCCTCGTACATTCTCATTATTAGGATAGTTCAAAACGTAGTTATTTATCTAACTAAACTCATCCCTGTTTGTGGTGAGCTTCATGAGGTGAGCTGTAACTTCCAGCTCTTTTCCCTTTCGTGCCTGAAAGTTATTATTGCAAGAATGTCTTTCATTTTTCTTAAAACCTATAGATGAGTGAGACCATTCTGCGTCATTCTCTCTCTTATTTCACTCAGCATAATAGATTTCATGTACATCCATATATAGGAAAATTTCATGACTTCATCTCTCCTGAGAGCTGCATAATTTTCCATTGTGTATATATATCACAGTTTCTATAGCCATTCATCTGTTGAAGGTATCTTGGCTGTTTCCAGAGTCTTGCTATGGTAAATAGTGCTGCAATGAATATAAGTGTAAGGAAGGGATTTTTGTATTGTATTTTTGTGTTCCTCAGGTATATTCCTAGGAGCTGGGCTGTATGGGAGCTCGATTTCAGTTTTTGGAGGAATCTCCATATCGCTTTCCATAAAGGTTGAACTAGACGGCATTCCCACCAGCAGTGCATAAGAGTTCCTTTCTCTCCACATCCCCGCCAACACTGCTTCTCCTCATTCTTTGTGATGTGTGCCAATCTCTGGGGTGTGAGGTGGTACCTCATAGCTGTTTTGATTTGCATCTCCCTGATGATTAGTAATGTGGAGCATACTTTCATGTGTCTTTTTGCCATTTGTATTTCTTTTTTGTCAAAGTGTCTGTCCATTTCTTCTTCCCATTTTTTTGGTGGGGTTAGATGTTTTTTCTTGTAAACTGTCAGAGCCTTGTACATTTCGGAGATTAGCCCCTCATCTCATGAGTATTGGGTGAATAGTTCTCCCACTCAGTGTGGGGCTCTTGTATCCTGGGCAATATTTCTTTTGAGGTGCAGAAGCTTCTCAATTTAAAATATTCCAATCTGTTAATCTCGGCTTTCAATTGCTTGGACAGTGCAGTTTCCTCCTTGAAGATGCCTTTAGTCTCAATGTCCTGGAGTGTTTTACCTATGTGTTGTTCTATATATCTTATGGTTTCGGGGCTGATATCAAGGTCTTTCATCCATTTGGATTTTACCTTCGTACGTGATGTTACCTGGGGGTCTAAATTTAATTTTTTGCAAGTGGCTAGCCAGTTGTGCCAACACCACTCTTTGAAGAGGCTTTCTTTGCTCCCTTTAGCATTTCTTGCTCCTTTATCAAAAATTAGGTCATTGTATGTCTGAGGAACATTCTCTGAGTATTTAAGCCTATTCCACTGATCTGAGGGCCTGTCTTTATTCCAATACCTTGCTGTTTTGATAACTATTGCTTTGTAGTAAAGTTTAAAGTTGGGGAAAGTAATTCCTCCCATATTCTTTTTCCCAATGATTGCTTTAGCTATTCTAGGGTGTTTATTGTTCCAAATTGATTTCAAAAGTGCCTGATCCACTTCTTTGAAGAATGTTATGGGTATCTTTAGAGGGATCACATTAAATCTCTACAATGCTTTGGGGAGGATTGCCATTTTAATGATGTTAATCCTGCCAATCCATGAGCAGGGTATGTGCTTCCATTTCCACATGTCCTCTCTTATTTCTTGGAGCAGAGTTTTATAGTTTTCTTTGTATAGGTATTCACATTTTTATTCAAGTTGTTTCCAAGATATTTGAGTATGTGTGGCACTATTGTGAATGAGATTGTTTTCTTAATGTCCGTTTCTCCCTTATTACTATTGGTGTATAGAAGAGCCATTGATTTTTGTGTGTTAATTTTGTAGCCTGCCACATTGCTATATGAGTCTATTGTTTCTAGAAGCTTTTTTGTAGAGACTTTAGGATTTTCTAATTAGAGTATCAAATCATCTGCAAACAGCAAGAGCTTGAATTCTTCCTTTCCTATCTGGACTCCCTTGATATTTTTTTCTGCCTACTCGCTATAGCAAGTACTTCCAGGGCTATGTTGAATAGGAGTGGTGAGAGAGGACAGCCTTGTCTTGTGCCAGAATTTAGAGGAAAGGCTTTCAGTTTTACTCCATTGAGGACAATATTTGCCTCTGGCTTGTGGTAGATGGCCTTAACTATAGTCAGAAATGTTCCTTCCATTCCCATCTTGCTGAGAGTTTTGATCAAGAATGGGTGTTGGACCTTATCAAATGCTTTCTCTGCGTCTATTGATATGATCATGTGATTTTATTTTTCTTGTTGATGTTCTGTTGATAGATTTACGGATGTTAAACCAGCCTTGTATTCCTGGGATGAAACCCCAGTAGTGGATGATCTTCTTAATGAGGCATTGAATCCTATTTGCCAGGATTTTGTTGTGGATCTTTGGATCTGTATTCATCAGCGATATTGTCCTGTAATTTTCTTTTTTGGTAGCATCTCTGTCCGGTTTAGGTATCAAGGTGATGTTGGCTTTATAAAAGCTATTTGGAAGTGTTCCTGTTTTTTCGATTTCATGAAAGAGTCTTGCCAGGATTGGTAGAAGTTTCTCTTGAAGGGTTTGAAATAATTCATTAGTAAATCCATCTGGGCCTGGGCTTTTGTTTTTGGGCAGGCATTTGACTACTGTCTTAATTTCCTCAATAGTGATAGGTGTGTTTAGATATGCTACATTCTCTTCATTCAACCATGGAAGATTATAAGAGTCCAAAAATTTATCCATTTCTTTCAGATTTTCATTTTTAGTGGCATAGAGTTTCCCAGAGTAGTTTCTGATTACCCTTTGAATCTCTACCATATCAGTAGTGATCTCTCCTTTTTTGTTCCTAATATGAGTTATCAAGTTTCTCTCTCTCTCTTTCTTTGTTAGTTTTGCCAGTGGTCTATCAATCTTGTTTATTTTTTCAAAGAACCAACTTCTGCTTTCGTTGATCTTTTGGATTGTTTTTCGGGTTTCCACTTCATTGATTTCTGCTCTCAGCTTTGTTATTTCCTTCTGTTTCTCTATTTTTGGGTCCTTTTGTTGAGTACTATCTAATTCTATGAGCTGCGTCATTAAGCTGTTCAGGTATGCCCCTTCTTTCCTGATGTGTGCTTGCAAAGCTATAATTTTTCTCTCAGTACCGCTTTTGCTGTGTCCCATAGGTTCTGATAATTTGTGTCTCCGTTGTCATTTCTTTTTAGGAAGGTTTTGATTTCCTTTTTGATTTCATCTCGGACCCACTGGTTATTCAATAGTAGGCTGTTTAACTTCCAGGTATTAAAGTTTTCCTTCTGTGTCCCTTTGTAGTTCACATATAATTTCAGGGCCTTGTGGTCAGCGAAGGCAGCCTGCAAAATTTCTATCCTCTTGATATTATGGAGGTATGTTTTATGTGCTAGCATGTAGTCTATCCTAAAGAATGTCCCATGTACATTAGAGAAGAATGTGTATCCAGGCTTCTGGGGTTGGAGTGTCCTGTATATATCTACTAGGCCTCTTCCATTTCTCTGTTCAGGTCTAGTATATTCTTGTTGGGTTTCAGTCTGGTTGACCTGTCAAGTGTTGACAATGCCGTGTTGAGGTCTCCAACAATTATTGTGTTGTTATTGATATTATTTTTCAGATTTGTCAACAATTTTATTAAATATTTTGCTGGCCTCTCATTCTGTGCATATATGTTTAGGAGAGTGATTTCTTGCTGCTCTACATATCCCTTGATTAATACAAAATGTCCATCTTTGTCCCTTACAACTTCCTAAGTATAAAGTTTGCATCATCTGATATTAGTATGACCACTCCAGCTTTTATGAGTGTTGTTTGCTTGGATGATTTTCCTGCACCTTTTATGTTGAGTCTATGTTTGTTCTGACTATTCAGGTGCGTTTCTTGTAGGCAGCAGAAGGTTGGATTGAGTTTTTTGATCCATTTAGCTACTCTGTGTCTCTTAACTAGTGCATTTAGTCCATTGACATTGAGAAAAAGAATTGTCCTGGGAGTCAGTGCCATCTTTATATTGAAGTTTGGTGTGTCTGTTGGTCAGTCTTGTCTTAAAGTAGGCAGTTCCGTTTCTCTTTTAAGACTGGTTTTGAGTCTGTAAAGTTTCTGAGCTGTTGTTTGTCTGTGAAACCATGTATTGTTCCTTCAAACCTGAAAGTGAGTTTTGCTAGGTACAGTATTCTAGGTGAAGCATTTATTTCATTCAGTTTTGTCACTATGTGCCAACACTGTCTTCTGGCCTTGAGTGTTTCTGGTGACAGGTCTGCAGTAAATCTCAAGAATGTTCCCTTGAATGTAATTTCTCTTTTCGATCTTGCTGTTTCAGAATTTTGTTTCTAGTGGGATTCATCATTGTGACTAGGATGTGTCTTGGGGTGTTTTTTCTGGGGTCTCTTTTAGTTTTACTCTTTGGGCTTGCAGGATTTGATCACATGTACTCTTTAGCTCTGGTAGTTTCTCTTTAATGATGTTCTTGACCGTTGATTATTCCTGGAGTTTTTCTTCTTGGTTCTCTGGGACTCCAATGATTCTTAAATTGTTTCTGTTGAGCTTATCATAGACTTCTATTTTCATCTGTTTTCATTCTTTGAGTAATTTTTCTATTGTTTGATCATTTGCTTTAAGGCTTTTTCCAATTTCTTCTGCTGTATGGAATTGTTATTCATCTCATCTTTCAGTGTACTAATTCTGTCCCCAGGTGCTGTTAACCCATGGGGAATCTCAACCATGTTTTTCTTCAATTCATCCTCTGAGTTTTTCAGACCTATTATTTGACCTGAAATTTCAGTTTGGATTTTTCTAATTTCTATCTTCATATTCTCTTGATTCTTATTAGTCTTCTCTTCTATACTTTCTTTGAGTTCTTTGAACATCTTCCATATTGTGACTCTAATCTCCTTATCTGAGAGACTGACTAGTTGGTTGGTCATGTTCAAGTCATCAGAGTTGCCATTGTCATTCTCTCTGTCTGGCACTGGCCTGCGTTGTTTCCCCATTGTCACACTTGTATTGTGGGTTTATTTTACGTGTTGTGGTAGTATTCATTGGCTAAGTATTCGCTCCTCTAGCTCCTCCCTTTCTGGACGTGTAGACTCACCTCCAGGGAAGGCGAGCATCCGCAGATGAGCCACACACAGCATGAAATCAGGCCGAAAATGCAGCATAGCACAGAATACAGGCAGATAGGGATGCTGGCATCTGAGTTCCAGCAGACTTCAGTGGCTTCCCCCTATAATTGTATCATTTCTAACTGCTATGTAGTTTTCTATTGTGTATAAATATCATCTTCATAATTCAACTGTCTGTTGTTGGACATCGAGGTTGGTTCCAAATCTTGGCTATTGTACTGAGTGCTCTGATAAATAGTGGGTGCACATATATTTTGGAATGAATGTCCTTCCGACTTGGGGATATATACCCAGGAGAGCAATTGTTGGGTCATATCGCAGCTCAATTCTGATTTTACTGAGCACTCTCCACACTGTTTTCCATAGGGTTTGGACTTGTGGGCATTCCAACCAACAGTGTATGAGAGTTCCTTTCATGCCACATCCCTGCGAACAGAGATTGTTCCCATTACTTTTGATGTGAGCCTTCCTCACTGGTATAAGGTGGTACCTCATTGTTGTCTTGAGTTAGATTTCCCTAATGATGAGTGAAGGTGAGCATGTTTTCATATGTCTGTTGGCCTTTTTTTTCATCCTTGGAGAAGTGTCTGTTAATTCCCCCCCATTTTATATGGCTTTATTAGGTTTTTGGGGGCTCAGATTTCTGAGTGCCTTGTATATTCTAGATAATAGCCCTTTATCTGACGTGTTGAGTGCCAAAATTTTCCCCATTTAGTTAACTGTCTTTTAGCATTAAGTAGGGTTTCTTTTTGCCATACAAAAGCTTTTTATTTAATGTAGTCCCATTTGCTTAGTTTTGATGCTAAAGTTCTTGCCATTGGTGTTCTATCCTTGAAGATTTTTTAATATATAGGTCTTCGAGTGTTCTGCCTATTTTTCCTCAATAAACTTTATAGATTCGGGTCTGATTTCAAGGTCTTTAATTCATTATGAGTTGATTTTTGTATATGTCGTGAGGTATGGATAAATTTTCAATTCCTTTTTTTAAAATTTTCAGTTTCTTTCAGGTGGTTTTACAGTTGTACCAACACCCTTCATTGAAGAGACTTTCTTTGTTCCATTTCAAGTTCTTGGCTCTTTTATCAAATATTAGTTGACTGTATATCTGAGGGTTTATCTCTGGAAATTCTGTTCTAACCCACTGATCTGAGGTATACTGTTTTGATCACTATGGTTTTATAGTATAGCTTCAGGTTACATAAAGAGAAAAAACCCAGCTTCTTGTTTTTCAGTGTGTGTTTGGCTATCTTGGGTCTTTTGTGGTTCCAGGTAAATTTTATGATTGATTGTTCTAGGTCTTTAAAGAATGATGTCTGAATTTGGATAGGGATTATATTAAATCCATATAGAAGTTTAGGTAAGATAGACTTCTATTTTCATCTGTTCCCATTTTTTGAATAATTTTTCCATTGTCTGTTCATTTGCTTTAAGTTTTTATGTTGATTCTACCTACCCATTAGCATGGGATGTTCTTCCATTCCTTAGATCCTCTTCCATTTCTCTCTGAAGTGTTTTTGAAGTGTTCATGATATAGGTCTTTCATTTCCCTTGTAAGGTTTATTCCTAGGTACTTATATTTTTGCTACCATTTTAAATGGGATTGTCTCCTTAATCTCTTTCTCCTCAATTTCGTTATTTGTGTAGAGGAACTGTACTGCCTTTTTTTTTTTTTTTTTTTGGTTTTTGGGTCACACCCAGCAGCGCTCAGGGGTTACTCCTGGCTCTATGCTCAGAAATCGCTCCTGGCTGTCTCAGGGGACCATATGGGACACCTGGATTTGAACCACAGTCCTTCTGCATGCAAGGCAAACTCACTACCTTCATACTATCTCTCCTGCCCCAACTCTACTGTTTTTTGTGTATTGACTTTGTAGCCAGCCACTTAGATGTATTGGCTAATTGTTTCTATGAGTTTTACTGTGGACTCTTTAGGGTTTTCAATGTATATCATCATATCTACTGCAAAAAGTGATAGTTAGAGTTTCTCTTTCCCTATTTGGATTACTTTGATTCCCTTCTCTTGTCTGATTGCTATTTTTAGGATTTCTAAGATTAAATTGAATAAGAGTGGAGAGAGTGGACTACCTTGCCTAGTTCCTGACCTTAGTGGGAATGCTTTCAGTTTTTTACCATTAAAGATAATGTTGGCTATAGGCTTTTCATAGATAGTTGTAACTATCTTGAGAAAGGTTCCTTCCAGTCCTATTTTGCTGAGTGTTTTCAACATAAATGGATGTTGGATTTTGTCAAACGTCTTCTCTGCTTCGATTGATATGATCATGTGATTTTTGTTTTTCTTGCTGTTGATGTGGTGTATGTTGATTTATTTGCATATGTTGACCCATCCTTGTATCCCTGGGATAAAACCCACTTGGTCATGATGTATAATCTTTTTGATGTAGTGCTGGATTCGGTTTGCTAATATTTTGTTGAGTATTTTTGCATCTATGTTCATTAATGAGATTGGTCTGTAGTTTTTTTTCTTGGCAGTGTTTTTTGCCATCTTTGGGATGAGAAATTATCCTCATAAAAGGAATTGGGGGAGGATTCCTGTCTTTTCAATTATTTGGAAGAACCTGTGGATCAATGATGGTAACTCTTCTCTGAATGTTTGATAAAATTCACCTGCAAAACCATCTGGACCTGGACTTTTGTTCTTGGGGATTTTCTTAATTTCTGATTCAATTTCCTCTGAAGAGATTGGCTTGCTTAGGGTTTCTAGATCCTCCTTTTCCAGTCTTGGAAGATGGTGTTTTTCCAGGAATCTTTCAATTTCTACTGGATATTCTAGCTTAACTGAGTATAGTTGTTCATAATAAGACTTCATGATATGTTGTATTTCTTGGAGTTCTGTTGTAATCTCTCCACTTTCATTTGTGATCCTACTTTGGATGTTTTTCCTCTATTTTAGGTGAGTATTGCCCATGGTTTGTCTATCTTGTTTATTCTTTCAAAAAGCCTTGTCTCATTGTTTTCTGTATTGTTTTTATAGTTGTTTTTGTTTTTGTTTTTCGGGCCACACCTGTTTGATGCTCAGGGGTTACTTCTGGCTAAGCACTCAGAAATCGCCCCTGGCTTGGGGGGACCATATGGGATGCCGGGGGATTGAACCGTGGTCCTTCCTTGGCTAGCACTTGCAAGGCAGACACATTACCTCTAGTGCCACCTCTCCGGCCCCCTTTTTCTTAGTTTTTATGTTGCTTATTTCTGCTCTTTTTTTTTCTTTTTTGGTTTTTCGGGCCATACCCGTTTGATAATCAGAGGTTACTCCTGGCTAAGCGCTCAGATTGCCCCTGGCTTGGGGGGACCATATGGGATGCGGGGGATCGAACCACGGTCCTTCATTGGTTAGCGCTTGCAACGCAGACACCTTACCTCTAGCACCACCTCGCCGGCCCCCATATTTTTGCTCTTTATTGTTTATTTTATTTTTTTTTTTACTTTTATTATTTCTTTTCTTCTGGTTGTGTTTGGTTTTCTTTGCTGCTGTTGTTCCAGCTGCTTAAGGTGACCCTTTAAACTGCTGATTTTGTCATTTTTTTCTTTCCTTACATAGGCCTGTATTGCTATGAGTTTCCCCTAATTACTGCTTTTGCTGTGTCCCACAGATTTTGAAAAGTTGTTTTTTCAGTTACATTTGTTTCAAGGAATGTTTTTATTTCTTCCTTGAGTTCTTCTTTGATACAACTATTGTTGAGCAGCATGTTGTTTAATCTCCAGGTGTTGGCTTTTCTCCATTGCTTCTTCTTATAGTCAATTTTGACCTCTGTTGCATTGTGTTCTGATAGGTTGCTTCTAATGATCCTTACCTTTGTGATTTTATTCAAGTTATATTTATATTATAAGGCATGGTCTATTCTGCAGAAGGTTCCATGTGGGCTTAAGAAAAATGTGTATTTTGCTTTATGGGGGTAAAGAGCCCTAAATAAGTCTATTAGCCCTAAATCTTCTAATTTTTCAATTAGGGCTCTTATTTCTTTATTAGTTTTCTGTCTGGTGGATCTGTCCAGTGGTGATAGTGGAATAATGAGATCTCCTACTACTATTACGTTTTCTTTTATGTGTTTCTCCAGGTTTGCAAGCACTTGCCTTACATATTTTGCTGGCTCTGCATTAGGTGTATAAATATTAACTAGGGTTAATGTTTCTTTATCTAGTGTTCCCCTAATCAGTAAGTAGTGACCCTCTTTGTCTCTGATCACTTTCCTGAAGTTGAATGCAATTTGGTCTGGTATAAGAATGGCCATTCCTGCTTTTTTTCTTTTACATTGGTCTGAATAATTGATTTTCATTCTTTTATTCTAAGCCTGTGCCTATCCTGTACTTGTAGGTGTGTTTCTTGCAGGCAGCAGAAATCTGGTTTATGTTTTCTAATCCAGCTCTATGTTATGTGTCTTTTTCTTCCAGTGCTTTACCTTTATTTCCTTGTTGGCTTCTTTGTCACTTTCTGTTTGCAGCTTTTCTTCGAATTCTTCTATGCGATTCTCCAACTGTGTGATTCTGCTATTATTGCTTTCTAAGAAGTTTTGTATTTCCTTTAATTCCATATGTATCAACTCTCTCGTGGTCTGTAACAGGTATTTAAGTTGTTTGATTTGTTCATCTATTAATTTCTTGTATACACTGGCTAGTGATTCTTTCATTTCTTTTACTATGGCTTGCATTTCTTTTGTCATGGCTGCTTTTAGGTCCTCATGTTTTGGGTCTGTGTGTTTTGGTGGACTTGGAAACTTGATAAGATTTCTCTCTATTTCCCTAGTTGTTAGTGTCTTCTTTGGTTTACCCATATTTCCTTGCATTTAATGGTTTGACTTGGAGTGCAATGTCTTCAGTTTTTAGCCGTCTTTTGTCACCTGTGGGGATGGGGTGGGTCCCTTCTCTAGACTGTAGCTCCAGTTGGGTATGTTGGCTGAAGTCGCTAAGAATTGGCCCCCTCCCATGTCCTGGCTGGTCGGTCTGTCACTCACTCCTTCCCCTGCCTGGAGCCAGCAGCGTTCCGCCCGAGTCCTGGCTTGTCAGTCCCCAACTCACTCCTTTCCCGCTTGGAGCCAGATGCATTCTGCCCAAGTCCTGTTCTGCCCGAGTCCCGGCTGGTTGGACCCCAACTCACTCCTTCCCCTGCCTGGAGCCAGAGTTCCACCCAAGTGCTGGCCAGTAGGACCCCAACTCACTCCTTCCCCTGCCTGGAGCTGGCATTCCCGCCTGCAACCTGTTCCACCTAAGTCCCAGATGGTCGGACCCCAACTCACTCCTTCCCCCATCTGGAGCCAGTGTTCCGCATGAATCCCATTCCACCCAAGTCCCAGCCAGTCAGACCCCAACTCACTCCTTCCCCTGGAGCCAGAGTTCCACCTGACCTGCATATGCTAAACCATTCTTGCATCCCTGGAATTAATCTTATTTGTTCATGGGGTATAAACTTCTTAATGAATTGTTGGATTCTATTTGATAGTATTTTATTGATAATATTTTCATCTGTGTTCATTGAAATATTGGCCTATAATTCACTTTTTGCGGGGATCTCAGTTTGCCATTGGTACCAGGGTGATATTAGCTTTGTAGCAACTATTTGGGTGTGTTTCTGTTTCTTCAATTTCATGGAAGAGCATGAAGAGGCTTGGTAAAAGGTTGTTTTTAAAAGGCTTGAAAGAATGTGTTAGTGAATCCATCTGGGTTTGCATTTTTGTTATAAGAAAACCTTTTAATCACCATCTGATTGTTCAGATATTCCAGATCAACTTCATTCAACCTTGCAGATATAGCAATCCAAAAATTTATTACTTCCAGGTTCTCTTTTTTTGTGGCATAAATATTATCAAAGTGAGCTCTGATTACCCTTTGTAGTATATCTAGTGACATTCCCCCTTTTTCATGTATGATCCTGTTTATTAATTTTTTTATTTATTTCTTTGTGAATCTTGCTAATGGTTTATTGCCACAATATCCTCCATCCAGAGGAGGCAATGAACCAGCATTCCTTGCTGAAGAGAGGGTTCAAGGAAGCCTTCCTTCCTGAAGGAGGTTGTGGCCCCAGCGACACTTGCTGAGAAAAAGGCTCAAGGAAGCCTTCGTCCCTAGTGGAGGTTGTTACCAAAGAAAGCTTGCTGATATCTGTTGCTTTCATTTAAGTTTATATGTGTGCTTGTGTTATTTATTAGGAAAATATTTTGTACTTTTATGTCTTACATATTGTTACTAATCCTTCTTGTGGAAACCATGCTGTTTCCGAAACATCGATAATTTTTCATCAGAATACAATGATGACCCAGCTAGATAAAAAAGTAGCTAATGTATTGAAAACACTTAGGATGTAGTTAAAATATTGAAAGCAGATATTTTTCTATCTACCATAGGGAAAGCTCATCCACAGCAATAATTTACAATATTATAAACAGTTTTTTTTTTGTTGTTGTTTTGGTTTTTGGTTATTGGGTCACACCTGGCAGCGCTCAGGGACTACTCCTGGCTCTGCTCTCAGAACACACTCCTGGTAAGCTCGGGAGACCATACAGGATGCTGGGTTTCGAACCACAGTCCTTCTGCATGCAAGCCAAAGCCCTACCTTCATGCTATCTCTGGCCCCTATTGACAGGTTTAATAATGTAATATTTACTGAAAATTCATCACGATTTGAAGAAAAATTTTGTGCTTAAATACCATGCTTTAGCCTTCAATACATAGATTCAGAATCATCTCACCACTTGAATGTGTGGTCTTTGTTTTCCCATCACCGACTCCTGCACCCACTCCGTAGAAAATTTTATGCCCCCACACCATGTTGCCACCTTACTGGTCTGTGGCAATTTATCAATCTTGTTTATTTCCAAAGAAAAAATATGCTTTAATTGATCTTTTGGATTGTTTTATGGATATCTAATTAATTTTTGTTCTAAGTTTTATGATTTCTTTTTGCCTGCCTACTTTCAGCTCATTTTTTTGCTCCAATTTCAATTTTTTTGGTTATTGGGTCACACCCAGCAGCGCTCAGGGGTGATTCCTGGTTCTATGCTCAGAAATCACTCCTGGCAAGCTAGGGGGACCATACGGGATGCCAGAATTCAAACCACTGACCTTCTGCATACAAAGCAAATGCATTACCTCCATGCTATCTCTCTGGCCCCTCCAATGCCAATTTCTTAAGCTCTACATTTAAGCTATTCATGTTGGCCTTTTCTTCCTTCCTGCTGAATGCTTGCAAAGCCAAAAAATTTCCTATTAATAGTGCTTTTGCTATTTTCCAAACATTCTGATAATTTTGTATTCCTTTATATTTGTTTCAGGAATCTTTTCATTTTCTCTTTAATTTCATCTCTAACCCTCTGGTTGTTCAATAATGAGCTGTGTTAATTTTTCCCCCATTTCTCCAATGTAAATCTCTTCTATTAGAGTGTACCATCGTCAGATAGGTAGATCTAGACAGATATATAGATACAATTTCTATCATTCTGATTTTATGAAGATATGTTCTATGGCCCAGCATGTGGTCTATATTGGAGAATGTACACGTGCATTGTAAAAGAAAGTGTATACAGCTTTTGGGGGATCAAAATTCCTATATGTATTTACTAAGCCATTCTCTTTCATTTCTTCTTTCAAAGTGAGTATATCCATGTTGAGTTTTAGCATGGTATATTTCTCAAGAGAAGACAAGGAGGTTGTTAAATCTCCTACAAACATTTTGTTGCTACTGATGTCTTTCTTGAAAAAACTTAGCAGTTGTTTCAAGTATTTTGGTCCCTCAATCATTGACTGATTTTTGTATTTATATACATATATCTTTATGAGTGCTATTTTTCTGATACATATCCCTTGAGTAATAAAAATGACTCTCTTTGTTTCTTGTAATATTTTTTATATTTTATTTAAAGACCTTGATTACATACATGATTGTGTTTGGGTTTCAGTCATGTAAATAACACCACCCATCAGCAGTGCAACAGTTCCATCACCAATGTCCCAAATCACCCTCCTCCCCACCCGACCCCTGCATGTACACTAAACAGGCTTTCCATTTCCCTCATACATTCTCATATGACAGTTCAAAATGTAGTTATTTCTCTAACTAAACTCATCACTCATTGTGGTGAGCTTCCTGAGGTGAGCTGGAACTTCCAGCTCTTTTCTCTTTTGTGTCTGAAAATTATTATTGCAAGAATGTCTTTCATTTTTCTTAAAACCCATAGATGAGTGAGACCATTCTGCGTTTTGCTCTCACTCTCTCTGACTTATTTCACTCAGCATAGTAGATTCCGTGTACATCCATGTATAGGAAAATTTCATGACAGCTGCATAATATTCCATTGTGAATATGCACCACAGTTTCTTTAGCCATTCGTCTGTTGAAGGGCATCTTGGTTGTTTCCAGAGTCTTGCTATGGTAAATAGTGCTGCAATGAATATAGGTGTAAGGAAGGGGTTTTTGTATTGTATTTTTGTGCTCCTAGGGTATATTCCCAGGAGTGGTATAGCTGGATTGTATGGGAGCTCAATTTCTAGTTTTTGGAGAAATCTACATATCGCTTTTTATAAAGGTTGAACTAGACGGCATTCCCACCAGCAGTGGGAATGAGTTCCTTTCTCTCCACAGCCCCGCCAACACTGTTTATTTTCGTTCTTTGTGATGTGTGTGATTCTCTGTGGTGTGAGGTGGTATAGTTGTTTTGATTTGCATCTCCCTGATAATTAGTGATGTGGAGCATTTTTTCATGTGTCTTTTGGCCATTTGTATTTTTTCTTTGTCAAAGTGTATGTTCATTTCTTCTCCCCAGTTTTTTTTTTTTTTTTTTTTTGGTTTTTGGGCCACACCCAGTAACGCTCAGGGGTTACTCCTGGCTATGCGCTCAGAAGTCGCTCCTGGCTCGGGGGACCATATGGGACACCGGGGGATCGAACCGCGGTCCGTCCAAGGCTAGCGCAGGCAAGGCAGGCACCTTATCTCTTGCGCCACCGCCCGGCCCCCTCTCCCCAGTTTTTGAGGGGACTAGATGTTTTATTCTTGTAAATTTCTGTCAGTGTTTTGTATATTTTGCAGATTAGCCCCTTATCTGATGGGTATTGGGTGAATAGTTTCTCCCACTCAGTGGGTGACTCTTGTATCCCGGGCACTATTTCCTTTGAGGTGCAGAAGCTTCTCAGCTTAATATATTCCCATCTGTTAATCTCTGCTTTCACATGCTTGGAGAGTGCAGTTTCCTCCTTGAAGATGCCTGTAGTCTCAATGTCCTGGAGTGTTTTGCCTATGTGTTGTTCTATATATCTTATGGTTTTGGGTCTGATATCGAGGTCTTTAATCCATTTGGATTTTACCTTCTTACATGATGTTAGCAGGGGGTCTATGTTCAATTTTTTACAAGTGGCTAGCCAGTTGTGCCAACACCACATGTTGAAGAGGCTTTCCCTGCTCCATTTAGGATTTCCTGCTCCTTTATCAAAAATTAGGTGATTGTATGTCTGGGGAACAATTTGGGAGAATTCAAGCCTATTCCACTGATCTGAGGGCCTGTGCTTATTCCAATATCATGCTGTTTTGATAAATATATTGCTTTGTAGTACAGTTTAAAGTTGGGGAAAGTAATTCCTCCCATATTCTTTTTCCCAATGATTGCTTTAGCTATTCTAGGGTGTTTATTGTACCAAACAAATTTCAAAAGTGCCTGATCCACTTCTTTGAAGAATGTCATGGGTATCTTTAAAGGGATTGCATTAAATCTGTATAATGCCTTGGGGAGTATTGCCATTTTGATGATGTTCATCCTGCCAATCCATGAGCAGGGTATGTGTTTCCATTTTTGTGTGTCCTCTCTTATTTCTTGGATCAGAGTTTTATAGTTTTCTTTGTATAGGTCCTTCACATTTTTAGTCAAGTTGATTCCAAGATATTTGAGTTGTGTAGCACTATTGTGAATGGGGTTGTTTATTAATGTCCATTTCTCCCTTATTACTATTGGTGTTTAGAAAGGCCATTGATTTTTGTGCATTAATTTTGTACCCTGCCACCTTGCTATATGAGTCTATTGTTTCTAGAAGCTTTTTCATGGAGAATTTACGGTTTTCTAAGTAGAGTATCATGTCATCTGCAAACAGTGAGAGCTTGACTTCTTCCTTTCCTATCTGGATTCCCTTGATATCTTTTTCTTGCCTAATCATTATAGCGAGTACTTCCAGTGCTGTGTTGAACAGGAGTGGTGAGAGAGGACAGCCTTGTTTTGTGCCAGAATTTAGAGGGAAGGCTTTTAGTTTTTCTCCATTAAGGATAATATTTGCCACTGGCTTGTGTTAGATGGCCTTAACTATATTGAGAAAGGTTCCTTCCATTCCCATCTTGCTGAGAGTTTTGATCAAGAATGGGTGTTGGAACTTATCAAATGCTTTCTCTGCATCTATTGATATGATCATGTGGTTTTTATTTTTCTTGTTGTTGATGTTGTGTATTATGTTGATAGATTTACGGATGTTAAACCATCCTTGCATTCCTATGATGAAACCTACTTGCTTGTAGTAGATGATCTTCTTAATGAGGCATTGAATCCTATTTGCCAGGATTTTGTTGAGGATCTTTGCATCTGTATTCATCAGCAATATTGGTCTGTAATTTTCTTTTTTTGTATCATCTCTCTCTGGTTTAGGTATCAAGGTGACGTTGGCTTCATAAAAGCTATTTGGAAGTGTTTCTGTTTGTTCAATTTCATGAAAGAGTCTTGCCAGGATTGGTAGTAGTTCCTCTTGGAAAGTTTGAAAGAATTCCTTAGTGAATCCATCTGGGTCTGGGCTTTTGTTTTTCGGCAGATATTTGATTAACGTTTTAATTTTTTCAATAGTGATGGGGGCGTTTAGATATGCTACATCCTCTTCCTTCAACCGTGGAAGATTTTAAGACTCCAAGAATTTATCCATATCTTCCAGGTTCTCAGTTTTAGTGGCGTAGAGTTTCTCATAGTAGTTTCTGATTACCATTTGAATCTCTGCCATATCAGTAGTGATCTCTCCTTTTTCATTCCTAATACGAGTTATCAAGTGTCTCTCTCTTTTTTTCTTTGTTAGTTTTGCCAGTGATCTATCAATCTTGTTTATTTTTTCAAAGAACCAACTTCTGCTTTCGTTGATCTTTCGGATTGCTTTTTGGGTTTCCACTTCGTTGATTTCTGCTCTCAGCTTTGTTATTTCCTTCTGTCTCCCTATTTTTGGGTCCTTTTGTTGAGCACTTTCTAGTTCTATTAGCTGTGTCATTAAGCTACTCAGGTAAGCTCCTTCTTACTTCCTGATGTTTGCTTGCAAAGTTATAAATTTTCCTCTCAGTACTTCTTTTGCTGTGTCCCATAAGTTCTGATAGTTTGTGTCTTTATTGTCATTTGTTTCCAGGAACCTTTTGATTTTCTCCTTGATTTCATCTCAGACCCACTGGTTATTCAGTATGAGGCTGTTTAATTTCCAGATGTTAAAGTTTTTCTTCTGTGTCCCTTTGGAACTCACAAATAATTTCAGAGCCTTGTGGTCAGCAAAGGTAGTCTGCAAAATTTCTATCATCTTGATATTATGGAGGTATGTTTTGTGTGCCAGCATGTAGTCTATCCTGGGGGATGTCCCATGTACACTGGAGGAGAATGTGTATCCAGGTTTCTGGGGATGGAGTGTCCTATATATATCCACTAGGCCTCTTTCTTCCATTTCTCTCCTCAGGTCTAGTATATTCTTGTTGGGTTTCAGTCTGGTTGACCTATCCAGTGTTGACAAAGCCGTGTTGAGGTCCCCCACAATTATTGTGTTGTTATTGATAGTATTTTTCAGATTTGTCAACAGTTGTATTAAATATTTTGCTGGCCCCTCATTCGGTGCATATATGTTTAGGAGTGTTATTTCTTCCTGCTCTACATACCTTTTGATTAATATAAAATGTCCATCTTTGTCCCTTACAACCTTCCTGAGTATAAAGTTTGCATTATCTGATATTAGTATGGCCACTCCAGCTTTTTATGGGTGTTGTTTGCTTGGATAATTTTTCTCCAGCCTTTTATTTTGAGTCTATGTTTGTTCTGACTATTCAGGTGCGTTTCTTGTAGGCAGTAGAAGGTTGGATTGAGTTTTTTGATCCATTTAGCCACTCTGTGTCTCTTAACTGGTGCATTTAGTCCATTGACATTGAGAGAAAGAATTGTCCTGGGATTTAATTCCATCTTTATATCGAAATTTGGTGTGTCTTTAGGTTAGTCTTGTCTTAAATTAGGTCTTTCAGTTTTTCTCTTAAGACTGGTTTTGAGTCTGTAAAGTTTCTGAGCTGTTGTTTGTCTGTAAAACCATGTATTCTTCCATCAAACTGGAAAGTGAGTTTTGCTGGGTACAGTATTCTAGGTGAAGCATTCATTTCATTCAGTCTTGTCACAATATCCCACCAGTGCTTTCTGGCCTTTATTGTTTCTGTTAACAGGTCTGCTGTAAGTCTCAAGGATGCTCCCTTGAATGTAATTTCCCCTTTTGATCTTGCTGTTTTCAGAACTCTCTGTCTATCTGTGGAATTTGTCATTGTGACTGGGATGTGTCTTGGGGTATTTTTTCTGGGATCTCTTTTGGTTGGTACTCTTTGAGCATGTAGGACTTGATCACATATATTCTTTAGTTCTGGAAGTTTCTCTTTAATGATGTTCTTGACCGTTGATTCTTCCTGAAAATTTTCTTCCTGGGTCTCTGGGACTCCAATAATTCTTAAGTTGTTTCTGTTTATCTTATCATAGACTTCTATTTTCATCTGTTCCCATTCTTTGACTAATTTTTCCATTGTCTGTTCATTTGCTTTATTTTTCCCAATCTCTCCTACTGTATGGAATTGTTATTTATCTTATCTTCCACAGCACCAAGTCTATTCTCAGTTTCTGATACCCTGTCCCAGAGCTTATCCATTTTGTCATTCACTTCATTTACTGAGTTTTTCAGGCCTGTTAGTTGACATGTTATTTCAGTTTGGAGTTTTGTGATTTCTGTCTTCATATTTTCTTGGTTCTTATTAGTGTTCTTTTGAACTCGATCTATGGTTTCTTTGAGTTCATTGAGCATCATTTAGCATTTAGCATTTATCATTCATTTAGACTAGCATATTGCTAGTCTAAAGTCCTTATCTGAGAGGTTGATTAGTTGGTTGGTCATTGTCTGGTCATCAGAATTGTCGTCTTCATTCTCTATGTCTGATGCTGGCCTGCATTGTTTCCCCATTGTCACACTTGTATTGTGTGTTTTTCTACGTGTTGTGGTGGTATTCATTGGCTAAATGATGCAGGCAGCACACTCCTCTGGCTCCACCCTTTCTGGATGTGTCGACTTGCCTCCAAGTGAGAGGATTCCTCTGTGGATGAAGCCTCACACAGGATCAAATCTTAGGCCTGAGTATGCAGCAGAGAAGACAGTCTGGATAGAAATGCTGGGCTTCAATGATCCAGCTCATTTCTTAGTGTGATTTTTTTCTTCTTGTTGCGATGGTGTTCTTTTCCTAGAAAGAGCACATGGCCGCTTAGCAAAGTGGAGCTAAGTGCTCTGCTGGAGCCTCTTTTCGGCCCACTCCCAAGAGGTTCATGCAACAGGATAGTAGACAGACAGACACAGGCAGCACTCACTATTTTTCAGAGTCGGACCCCACTGGGCAGGCATAGTTTCGTGGATTTTCCCTGCCTAATGTCACAAACAGGGGACCTGGCTTCCTCAAAGTATAGCTGGTTTTCACGTTATGGAGCAGTTCCTTGGCATTCCCACCCTAGTATTTTCCTCTGGTAGAGCGAGTTTTCTGGAGCCCCTTTTCGGCCCATTCCCAATAGGTTCAAGCAACAGGATAGTAGACAGACACACACAGGCAGCACTCACAATTTTTCACAGTCGGGCCCCACTGGGCGGTGTAGTTTTGTCTCTTGTAATTTTTTAAATCTGAAGTCTTAAAAACGTCTTAAAGAGGGGTCCAAGGTAGGGCATTTGCCTTGCATGCAGAAGGACAGTGATTTGAAACCCAGCATCCCATATGGTCCCAGAGTCTGCCTGGAGTGATTTCTGAGCATAGAATCAGGAGTAACCCCCGAGGGCTGCTGGGTGTGACAAAAAAAAAAAAAACAACAGTCAAAGAATAGGCCACGCCAACCTTTATAAAGGTGTTGTTTGCTTCAATGATGTTTTCCAGCCTTTGAACTTGAGTCTATATTTTCTGATTACTCAAATATGTTCTTGCAGGCAGCAAAATGTTAAATCCAATTTTCTGATCTATTTTGCCACTCTGTGTTTTTAAATGGTGCATTTAGTTCATTAATATCGATAAAGATAAATATCATGGGACAAGTGCATTTTTTGTAGAAGTATTGTGTTTGTAGTGTTGTTTTTCTCTTAAAGAAGACCCTTTAGTTATTTTAATGTTGGTCTTCTGTATATAAAGTTTCTGAGCTCTTTTTTATCTGTGAAGTAGTATATCCTTTCTTTAAACCTAAAAGAAAGTCAGACTGGGTGAAGTACTTTTGAAGTACTTGTGGTGCTTTATTCATTTACTTGAGGTTTTTATTTGTTTGTTTACTGAATCCCACCACTGACTTCAGATCTGGGGGGTGCTTGTGATAAATCTGCTGTGAATCATAAGGATTTTTATATGTAATTTACTTTTTTGATCTTGCTGCTTTCAATATTATATATCAATTAGTGATTTTCATCATTATGAATAGGATGTGTCTTGGAGTGCTTTTATTTGGGACTTTTTTCAGCTGGGCATCCAGGATGTGGTTGTGTGCAATATTCAGGTCTGGAATCCTCTGTATGTCAGTAATGATATCTTTGAATATTGCTTCTTATTTGGCATTTTCTTCCTGCATCTCTGTGATCCCAATAATTCTTATGTTGTTCCTGTTGTCTTTATCTCAAATGACTAGTGTCATCTCTTCAGGTATTTTAAGGCTCTTTTTCAGCTTCTTTTGTTGTATAAAGTTGTGCAGCTCATCTTCCAGCTCACTAATCCTGTCTTTGGTAGCTGTTATTCTGGTGAGTTCAGTTAGAGAAGTAAATACACTGATAAATATCATGCCAATGGTAGTAAGTGAGACAAACACAATGCCTGTCTTGAATATAGGGAGACGGGGGGGCATTTGTGATAAGAATGTTGCACAAGTTTGTGATCATGGTGCATAAATAATGATATTATGTTAAAATAAATAAATAAAATAGAAAAATTGATTTTTCATTTAAAAATCCCTATGACCACCATCAGATTTGGATAAAAATGCAAGCATGGACATTATTTTAATTAATATCTTTATTTAAGCAACATGATCACAAACATATTTGTAGTTGTGTTTCTGTTATTAAAAAACCACACTCCTCCATCGGTGAATGAAAATTCCTTTCTCCCTACATCCCCACCTGCACTGATTGTTCTTGTTTTTTGTGATGTGTGCCATTCTCTGAAGCATGATGTTGTACCTCATTGTTGTTTTAATTTGCATCTCCCTTATGATTGATTAGTGATGTGGAGCATTTTTTCATGTGTCTTTTTGGCATCTGTAGTTATTCTTTGAATACGTTTCTGTTCATTCCTTCTCTCTATTTTTGGATGGTATTAGAAGTTTTGCTTATTAAGTTCTGTCAGTACCTTGTATATCTTAGATATTAGTCCCTTTTCTGATGGGTATTTGGTGAATAGTTTCTCCCATTCTGTGTGTGGCTTTCATATCTTAGCCACTATAATTTTGAGGTGCAGAAGCTTCTCAGCTTAATAAAGTCCCATATATTTATCTCTGCTTCCACTTATTTGGACAGTAATGTTTCCTCCTTGAAGATAACTTTAGTTTCAATGTTATGGAGTGTTTTACCTACATGTTCTGCTATATACCTTATGGTTTGGGGTCTGATATCAAAGTCTTCAATTCATTTGGATTTGACCTTTGTGCATGGTGTTAGATGCAAATAAAATCCATTTTTAATCTTTATTTTATTTACATAGTCACTGAACATATTGTCATTCAATATTACCCAAGTAAAACACATAAAACAATAATTCTGTTGGTCTCCCTAACTTCATTACCAACTCACTTATCAACAGTTTAATGTGCTTCCTGAAGAAAGGTACTGATGAATTTACAAACATGGCAATTATGGTAATTAACTTAAATTATGGCAATTAAATAATATATAGAATTCAAGTTGTTGGTTTATATACAGCCAACACAAATTCAATCCTATGCAAAACATATGGAATGATGAATACCATTAGGAGTAACCACTGAGAAAATAGCCAAGAATAAGCCCACAGGATAACCAAGTGTGTTCCCAAATACAAAAATAAATATAATACTAGATTGTATGACTCAAATTTTGTGGCAGTTGACTTATGATCTTTTTTATTTTTTTCCTAGCATTTAAACCTTATCTTTTGAGGTTTTCCTGTCAAAGTTCATTATATTTATCTTATTTTTGGTTTGGGGCCACACATTGCAATTCCCAGGGATACTGACTCTTAGGTCAATCATTACTCCTGGCAGTGCTCAGGGCACCATATTGAATGCCTGGTATTGAACCTAGATTGGCTATGTGCAAGGCAAGTGCCATTTCCTGTACTATCTTCCTGGGCACTCATTATATTTATCTATTAAGTAATATTTCAACAGATGTGCCAGAATGCATTAATTCTCAAAAAAATATCAAATTGATTTCAGAACACACTGAAAAGGATTGAGTGGGACTTATTTAAGGGAAGCTAGGAACAACATAAACAAAATAATGTAATGCATCAAATTAACAAAAAGAAAGACAAAAATTACATAGTACTCTCAATATTTGTAGAAAAATCTTATGACAAAATACAGCATCATTTAATGACAAAATGTCACCAACAATATGACTATATTTGACAATATTTAATTTATACATTTCTATATTTGCATAGGGTTTCTTTCTTTCTTTCTTTTTTTTTTTTTTTTTGCCACAACTGGTGGTGGTCAGTGGTTACTCCTGGCTCTGTGATCAGAAATAAATCCTGGCAGGCTCAGGGGACAATACGGGATGCTGAAGACTGAAGCCAGGTTGATCCTGAGTTTGCTTTGTGCAAGGCAAACACCCTACTTACTGTGATATTCCTCTGGCCCCTGCATATATTTTTTTCAAGAAATACACATGGCCTTCCATATATGTGGATTCTACATTCTCCGTTTTAATCTACTGAAGATTTCAGTAATTGAATTTGCATATTCCACAGCCTGCTTGACCCTGAAACTAAGGGAATTCTTGGAGAACCTTGAGAAAAGTGGATGCACAGAGTTTGTGATTGGGAAATAGATGTCAGACACTCAGAAGTGGCATTCAAATTCTGTTTTGTTTATTGAATGTTAAAGCTGGAATACTTATACTAAATTTCTTGGCAAGGTATTATAATTGCAGACATAACTATTAGTTATCACACTGCATAAAGCAAAATGCACAGGATGAGTTGCTCAGAACAAGCTGTATTTTATCTTTACCAACCTAGGACAGCTTCCTGTATCTTTGATGCTTTTGCTACCTTGTCTGAAGTTTCTGCCTGCAAGGACAGTTTTCAGAGACTTGAATTTTTATTTATTGTTTTGGCCCCATTCAAGTTCATGCATTCTGAGCTCGGCCCTGAAATATTAAGCCTTAATATAGCTGAACTTAAGCTAAAAGCAAAGCTAGGTTTGAGGAAAGTTAATAATTTTGTAAGATTAAGAAAAATTGCTTATGCATACACAACTGTTTGTGATAGGGCACATGTACAAAAATTTGAGTGGTCTTTAAGATATTTTCAAAGAAAGGTCTTTGGGATGCTAGTGAAATTATGTCTCAACTAATATTTATGCCACATCCCTTTTCAGTTTCTCCATTTCCCTGAGTGCCTCATGAATAGGTAGCCAAGGTCTCTCAATGCCTAGTTCTCTCCCTTGTGGGTACAGGCGGCTTTTGAAGCCCAGTGCCTTCCCTTGCGGATACAGGCAGCTAAGGCCTCTCTAGCCTGGTGGCCACCTTTATCCATGGCTCTGGGTCAGAGTTCCTTACACAGGGGTGGTCATTGCATGCATATGGAGAATGCATGGACCACATATAGAAACTTAAGTATAATAGATTTGTTTTGTATACAAAAAGGTCCTGCAATCTATCCTTCATTGATACCAATGGATGTCCTTTTAGATAATTTTTTGAGAAACCAAAAGTTAAAGGGCCAAAAAAATAGTACAGAGTATAGGGTGCTTACCCTGAAAATAGTCAATCCAAGTTTTATACCTGGCACCACATTAGGTCCCGAGCACCAACAGAAGTGATCTTTGATCATGGAGGCAGGAACAAATGCTGAGCATTGCTAGATATTCCACTACAACCTGGAATAAAAATAGTTATACCTATGCAATGACTCAGAACCTTTACCATGTATATTGTTAAAAAGTTTGAATCAACATAATATAGTCATACATAACAAGTTATAGTTATGTTATTAATGTAGAAAATGTTTTTTCCTCCAATACCAAGTAAACAAAGATGTCTAGTTCACCAGTCCTTTTCAATAGCAATTGTACAATATAAAGAAATAAAATTAGTCTAAGTTGTGAAATTAAAAGGAAGTTTTCTCTTAAACATGATATAGTTTTGCATATAGAATTGTATCAGGAGCCAAATAATTAACAAAATACTATTAGCTCTGAACAACAATTTCAGCAATATTTCAGTATACAAAAATTGACACATAGCCCTGCCAGCCCTGAAACACTGCCGAACCACATGCAAGTTGGAGAATCCCATCCTTTAGTTCTACACCTTTGTATTCTCATCATAGGTCAGGGATTTGCCCAGTTATATCTGTGTATTCTCTACATACATGGGTGCCTTGCAGAGCCTGGATATGACCCTCCCTGACCTGAAAACCAGAGCACCCATATGCCTGCAAGCCTCTGGACCCCATTTTTCTGTTCTAAGCCATCTGACACTGACCTTAGACCATATATTAGCCCTATCTCACATATGTCTGTCCTCTAGACCCAACAATTCATGAGTTACTTCATACATCTCTTCTATAAGGGGGAGGTGGAAAGTGGCACTCCGATTTCTCAGGTAGTGTACAGACTAAAATCTCAGTTACCTCAGTGAAGTAACTAGTCAACAGTTTTTGATAAATACTTAAATAACATTGCATGGCAAGGAAAATAACATAAACAGCAGATGTATTATTAGTAACTCTAGAATTAACAACTCAACAGATCAGTTTCAAAATAACTGGTAATCTAAACCTCCAACATTAACATCTAGAAATCTCAAAGAACAGTGAAAACACCAAGGAACTCAGCTGAAATCAGATAGGGACAGAACCTCAGGCAGGTTTCTAAGCCCATAAAAATGCTTGAGTCTAGGGGGTGGAGCGGTGGTGCAAGTGGTAGGGCATTTGTATTGCATGTGCTAACCTAGGACAGACTGTGTTTCAATCTGCCAGCATACTATATGGTCCCCCAAGCCAAGGAGCGATTTCTGAGCACATAGCCAGGAATAACTCCTGAGCATCAACAGGTGTGGCTCAAAACCAAAAAGAATTCTTGAGTCTAAAATCAACACTGAATACATTGGTAAAAGAAATTATTCAAGCAAAACAAGCAAGATAGTACAGGGAATAGGGCATTTGCCTACCACATAGTCTATCTGGGATCAATACCCATCATTCCATATGGTCCCCTGAACATTGAGTGATTCATGAGTTCAGAGCCAAGATTAACCTTTGAGAACTGCTGGGTGTGAGCCCCATACAAAAAAAGAGAAATTAAGCAAAAACTTCTGTATAAAGTTGAACAATTACTAACAAGAAATTCATCCAACTCGAAGAACTTTTTCAGAGGCTGAAAGATTTGACATGAATTGGAGTTAAATAGCACACCAGAGAATCATAGTAGCAGAACAACACAGGGGGAGTACAGTACAGGTAAATTTGAAGACAACTTAGAAGAGAGCATCGATAAGGAAGACTCTAAAATCACCCCATGCATTGTCTCCAACCCCAGGTGATTGAGTGTAAATCAGAATCACTGAAGAAAAATCCAGACCAGGTTGAGAGTGAAACTCAGTAGTCTGGTAGCCTTCTACCTAGTATGCCAGAACTTCCCTTCTTATTGAGTATAGAAACCACGCCTGGGTGGGGCAGTAAACCCATCAAGGTTTACAAGTAAGACAGTCTTTGTTTCAGGTGAAAACAAGTTGTAAACAAACAGATACAAAGAAACCAGGGATGAATTTTGTTTTAGGTTAAATAAGGTATATCCCAACAATTGCCCCTTTTTCTTCAAAAATATAGAGGTACATAAGCCATGTTCTATCATTCTCTGCTAGATGCAGGAACCCCAGATCAGAACTTACAAAAGTGATTAATATTTTGAATAGACACAGAAAAAGTTGGCTGTAATAGCATCAAAGTTTAAACTGTATACATCATTCTCAAAAGAATCCGCTTTTTCCATATCTTTGTCATCTACATCTCTCAACATTTTTTCATAGACTTCTCTGAACATAAACATTAGAACCTGTCTGCAGATAAACTTATTTTGAAAATTCTTAAACATTCTTACACCAAGCACTGTAATACAAGTCTAGAACATCTGGCCATTGCAAGGGGCTGCAGCCTGACCATAACCAGTGGCTTTTGAGACAGACCCTGACCAAAAGTTCTGTGTGATCAGAGGTGAGCTGGCAGTGCCCAAGGAGGGTGACGCCTGATCACTGCCGAACACCATTGCGAGGGACTGTATCGTGACCATCAGCTGTGGATTTTGAGACCAACCCAACCCAGAAGTGTCTCTGGAAGCTATGTGATTAGAGACCAACCACACCCAGAAGCACCTCCAGAATCTGTGTGATTGGAGGTGAGTTGGGAGGAAGTGACCCAAGGAGGGTCGAGCATGATCACTGCCAAATGCCATTGCAAGGGCCTGCAGCCTGACCATTGGTTGTGGCTTTTAGACCAACCCCGCCTAGAAGCGCTTCTGAAAGTTGTGAGATTGGAGGTAAACTGGCAATGCCCATGGAGGGTGGAGCTTGATTGCAGCCAAATGCCTTTGCAAGGGTCTGTAGGCTGACCATCAGCTGTGGCTATTAGACCAACCCCACACAGAAGCTAAACGGGAAGCTATGTGATCAGGGGGGATGAGCTGGAAAGGCCCATGGAGGGTGAAGCCAGAGGAGCCTGGCTGCCCCATCTCACAGCTGCGTGCAACTTCTAGCCAATGAACCCCAAAATAACATGTAAAAAACACACTACAAGCATGATAATGGAGAAACAACTCTGGTCAACACCAGGCATAGAGAATGAAGATGGCAGCTCTGTTGATCCGGAAAGTGCCAACCACCTAATTAGCCTCTCAGATAAGGAGTATAGAGAAGAAATATGGAGAATGTTCATAGAACTCAAATAAAACATAGATGGAGCTGAACAAACCACAAACAGAATCAAGAGGATATGAAGTTAGAAATCAGAAAACTCCAAACTGAAATAACAATAAAAATCTCAGTAGACAAAATAAAAACATAGACCAAAATCAGAGGTTGGAGGGCAATCATCTAATCAAATAACTCCCTAAAAAAGCTGGAGTGGCCATATTAATATCAGATGACACAAACTTTAGACTCAGAAAAGATATAAGGTAAAAAGATGGACATTTAGTAATAATCAAAGATATGTACAACTGGAAGAAATCACACTCCTAAGCATATACATTCCCAATGAGGGACCAGCAAAATATTTAATACAATTGTTGACAAATCTGAAAGAAGACATCAATAACAACACAATAATAATGGGAGACCTCAACACTGCCCTATCACCCTTTTATAGGTCAACCAGGCAGAAACCCAACTAGAACATACTAGCTCTGAATAGAGAAATGAAAGAAAGTGGCCTAGTAGATATATATATAGGGCACTTCATCCCCAAAAAACTGTATACACAGGCATCTCTAATGCACGCGGGTCATTCTTCAGCTCATACAGCTTCTGCAGGTGATTCTGGGCTGAGTTGATCTCCAATCATGCAGGTTCTGTAGGTGCTCTAGGTGGGGTTAGTATCCAAAGCCACAGCCAATGTTCGGATTAAAACCCCTTGCATTGGCATTTAGCAGCAATCAGGCTCCACCCTACTTGGGTGTTTCCAACTCACCCCTGCTCACACAGCTACTGTAATTATATTGGTCTCCAATCACACAACTTCTGAAGGCACTTCCATGCTGGGTTGGTCTTAAAAGCCTCAGCCTATGGTCAGGTTGCCAAAACCAGACAGAGATGCTGAAAAAAAAAAAGAAATTAAAACTACAGACCAATAATCCTGATGAATATAAATGCAAATATCCTCACAAAATCCTGGCAAAAAAGGATCCAACACCTCATCAAGAGGGTCAAACACCACGACCAAATTGGTCTCATTCTAGGAATGAAAGGATGGTTTAGCATACATACATTAATCAACATAGTACAACATATCAACAAAAGAAAAAGAAAAACTATATGATCATATTAATAGATGCGGAGAATGCATTTGATAAGGTCCAACACGCAGTCTTGATAAAAAAACCCGCATCAAGATGGAAATTGAAGGAACTTTTCTCAATATAGTCAATTACATCTATCAGAAGCCAATGGCAAATATTATTCTCAATGGAAATAATCTAAAAGCCTTTCCTCTAAAATCTGGTACAAGACAAGGCTGCCCTCTCTCATCAGTCCTATTCAACATAGTGCTGAAAGTTCTTGCCATAGCAATTAGAATATCAAGAACATCCTGATAGTCAATCTCTCACCGTTTGCAGATTATGTAATACTATATTTAGAAAAGCCTAAAGACTCTACCAAAAAGTTTGTAGAAACTATAGCAAAGTGTCAAGTTAAAAAAATTGACACAAAAAATCAATGTCATTCTTATACAGAAATAATGATAAAGAAAAATGGACATTAAAAACACTGGATCCAGACCAATAGCATAGCAGGTGGGCATTTGCCATGCAAGAGGCAAACCCCAGAAGAACTGTGGTTCGATTTCCCATATCCCCTATAGTCCCCCAAGTCTGCCAGTAGCAACTTCTGTGCAAAAAAGCTAGGAGTAACTCGTGAATGCTGCTAAGTATGACCTCCCCCCAAACACAAACAAACAATAATCTGAGTCACGTTAGTGTCACACAAACTCAAATACCATTGAGGCAGACAAGAAGAATGACCTATACAAAAAGCCTACAAAACTTGATTTCAAGAAATAAAAGGAGGCTGGGAAATTCCACGAAACTACGCCTGCCCAGTGGGGCCTGACTGTGAAAAATTGTGAGTGCTGCCTGTGTGTGTCTGTCTACAGCCCTGTTGCGTGAACCTCTTGGGAGTGGGCAGAAAAGAGGCTCCAGCAGAGCACTTAGCTCTGCTTCGCTACACAGCTGTGCGCTCTTTCTAAGAAAAGAACACCATAGCAACAAGAAGAAAAAATCACACTAAGAACTGTACTGGATCACTGAAACCCAGCATTTATCTTTGGACTGCCTACTCTGCTGCGTGCTTGGGCCTAAGATTTGATCCTGTGTGAGGCTTCATTCATGAAGATCTCCCCTCCCTTGGAGGCAAGTAGACCCATCCAGAAAGGGCGGAGCCAGAGGAGTGTGGCTGCCTGCATCATTTAGCCAATGAATGCCACCACAACATGTAAAAATACCCACAATACAAGTGTGACAATGGGGAAACAAAGCAGGCCAGCATCAGACATAGAGAATGAAATGACAATTCTGATGACCAGATAATGACCAACCAACTAGTCAACCTCTCAGATAAGGACTTTAGACTAGCAATATGGAAAATGCTCAACGAACTCAAAGAAACCATGGATCAAGTTCAACAGAACACTAATAAGAACCAAGAAAATATGAAGACAGAAATCACAAAACTCCAAACTGAAATAACATGTCAACTAACAGGCCTGAAAAACTCAGTAAATGAAGTGAATAACAAAATGGATAAGATCTGGACAGGGTATCAGAAGCTGAGAATAGACTTGGTGCTGTGAAAGATGAGATAAATAACAATTCCATACAACAGGAGAGATTGGAAAAAAATTTAAAGCAAATGAACAGACAATGGACAAATTAGTCAAAGAATGGGAACAGATGAAAATAGAAGTCTATGATAAGCTCAACAGAAACCTTGTCAAAGATAATGATGAAATAACTGGAAAACCACATAAGTAATAATGAAAGTAGTACACTGTTTTAGAATGTACAAAAGTCAGTAATAAATATATTTAAAATTTAGATTTCAGAGCATAATCCATAGAAATATCAAAGAAAATTAGTCAAAGAAGCCAATGATATTGACTACAGAGATAACATTAGTGATTTGATTTAATTTCAAAGGAAAACAATAGAGAAAATAAGGATATAGAACTACATCAAAATACAAAGTTTCTGTATTCCTTATAAACTACAGCTATATTTCAAGACATCCTATTGAAGGAGAAAGTATTCACCCATCATAACTTTCAGCAAGAGAAAATATCAAAGATACACAGGTATCATACAACTGAACACCAAGAAGGAAAAAAAAACTCATCATAGTGAGAAGGGGATTATAGAGATACTACAGTATGGGTAGGGCACTAGCCTTGCATGTTGCAACTAGGGTTCAATTCCCTGATACCCTATATAGTTCTTTGAGTCTGGCCAGGGAGTGATCCCTGAGCCCAGAGCTAGAAATTGGCTCTGAGCACATCCAGGTATGGTCCCCGAACAAAAAAAAATATGGAGTGAAGAGAGTATTGGAAAGAGTACAGGATGTGCCTTGCAAGTGGTCACGATGGTCAATCCTAGTTCAATGCCCAGCACCAGTTATGGTCCCCCCAGCATTACCAGGCATGAGCATAGGTCCAGAAATAGCCCTTGAGAACTACTGAATATGGTCCCCCAACTCCCTCCAAAATGGTGAGAAAAGCTCAACAGACACTTCTCCAAAAACTTGTTGATACCCAACAGGCAAGTACGGAAATGCTCATCATCACTGATTATTAGGGTAAATAAAATATAAATAGCAATAAGATATAGCCTCATATCAATGAGAAAAGCATACAGCATCAGTGAGAAAGCACATCTTAAGGTCAGAAGCAAGAGTTGGCAGAAATGGGAAGAAATATCCTCATTCACCATTGTTTGGAATATAACTGGCTCAGCCTCTGTGTCGAATTTAAAAATAAAAATTTAATAATTATGTGTTACAATGATTCTAGTAATAGATATCTGTCCAATAGCATAAAAACTTTAATTTAAAAATAAATTGGGGGGTTGGAGAGATAGCATGGAGGTAGGGTGTTTGCCTTGCATGCAGAAGGACAGTGGTTCGAGTCCTGGCATCTCATATGGTCCCTGGGCCTGCCAGGAGCGATTATGGATAGGCACATCTATGTTCCCTGCAGTGTTATTTACAACAGGAAAACTCTGAAAACAACCTAAGTCCTCAACAACAGGTGAGTTAATAAAGAATTTTTGTGTATATATAAATATCATGTTATTACATTATAAGAAAAGTTAAAAAATTTTAAATAAAATATTAAGCACCATAATTGCAAGCTTGAATGTAGTTGGGTTTCAGTCATAAACAGAAAATTCCCTTTACCACTGCAACATTCCCACTACCAATGCTCTCTCTTCTTCCCAACTCCTGCCTGTATTCAAGATAGGCATTCTACTTCTCTCACTCATAAATATTGTCATGATAATTTTTAGTGCAGTTATTTCCTTAACTGCACTCATCAGTCTTTGTACTGAGCTTTGAATTGTGAGCCAGTCCTTCTTGCCCTTATCTGTATTGTCTCTGGGTATTATTTTATAATGTCCTTAATTTTTCTTAAAATCCATAGAAGAGTGAAACAATTCTGTGTTTCTCTCCCTCTGACTTAATTCAATCAGCATAAAGGATTCCATGTACATCCATGTATAGAAGAATTTCATGACTTCATTTCTCCTGATGGCTGCATAATATTCCACTGTGTATATGTACCACAGTTTATTTAGAGATTCGTCTGTTGAAAGGCATCTGGGTTGTTTCCAGAGTCTGACTATTGTAAATAGAGCTGCAATGAATAGGTGTGAGTAGGTGTGAGAAGGGGATTTTTGTATTGTATTTTTGTGTTCCTAGGGTATATTCACCAGCAGTGAATAAAACTTCCTTTATCTCCACATCCCTACCTGCACTGACTGTTCTTGTTCTTTGTGATGTGTGTCAGTCTCTGTGGCGTGAGATGGTATCTCATTGTTGTTTTGTTTTGCACCTCCCTAATGGTTAGTGATGTGGAACATTTTTTCATGTGTCTTTTGGCCATTTGTAGCTATTCTTTGAGGAAGCATCTGCTCATTTCTTCTCCCCATTTTTTTGGGCCACACCCGGCAGTGCTCAGGGGTTACTCCTGGCTGTCTGCTCAGAAATAGCTCCTGGCAGGCACGGGGGACCATATGGGACACCGGGATTCGAACCAGCCACCTTTGGTCCTGGATTGGCTGCTTGCAAGGCAAACGCCCCGCTGTGCTATCTCTCCGGGCCCTCTTCTCCCCATTTTTTGATGTTTTTTTTCTTGTTAAGTTCTGTCAGTAACATATCTTTTGGATATTAGTCCCTTATCTGATCGGAATTGGGTGAATAGTTTCTCCCATTCTGTGGGTGGCCTTTGTATCCTAGGCACTATTTCTTTGAGGTTCAGAAGCTTCTCAGCTTAATATAGTCCCATTTGTTTATCTCTTCCATTTGTTTGGACAATGATGTTTCCTCCTTGAAGAAGATTTTAGTCTCAGTGACATGGAGTGTTTTACCTACATGCTTTTCTATATACCTTATGGTTTCAGGCCTGATATCAAGATCTTTAATTAATTTGGATTTGACCTTTGTGCATGGTGTTAGATGGCGTTTTGAGTTCGCTTTTTTTGCAAGTGGCTAACCAGTTGTGCCAACACCACTTGTTGAAGAGGCTTTTGTTGCTCCATTTTGGATTTCTTGCCCCTTTTATCAAAAATTAAATGATTGTATGTCTGGAGAATATTCTCTGAATACTCTAGTTTATTCCACTGATCTGAAGATCTGTCTTTATTTTAATACCGTGCTGTTTTAATAACTATTGCTTTGTAATACAATTTAAAATTGGGGAAAGTAATGCCTTCCACGTTCCTTTTTCCAAGGATTGCTTTAGCTATTTGTGGGTGTTTATTTTTCCAAATGAATTTCAGGAGTGATTGATCCACATTTTTGAAGATTGTCATGGGTATCTTTAGAGGGATTGCATTAAATCTGTACAATGCTTTGGGGGAGTATTGCCATTTTAATGATATTAATCCTGCCAATGCATGAGCAGATTAAATGTCTCCATTTCCTTTTGTCCCCTATTATTTCTTTAAGCAGGCTTTTGTAGTTTTCTTTTATAGGCCTTTTACCTCTTTAGTTGACTCCAAGATATTTGAGTTTGTGTGTCACTAATGTGAATAGGATTGTTTTTTTAATGTCCATTTCTTCTCTATCATCATTGGTGTATAAAAAGGCCATTATATTTGCGTGTTATTTTTATAGGCTGCCATTTTGCTATATGAATCTATTGTTTCTAGAAGCGTTTTGGCAGAGTCTTTGGGGTTTTCTAAATATATTATCATGTCACCTGCAAACAGTGAGAGCTTGACTACTTTCTTTCCTATCTGGATGCCCTTGATATCTTTTTCTTGCCTAATCGCTAGGGCAAGTATTTATTGTACTTTGTTGAATAGGAGTGGTGAGAGATGGCTGCTGTATCATGTACTGAATTTTAGAGGAAAGACTTTTAGTTTATCTCCACTGAGAATAATATTTGCCACTTGCTTGTGGTAAATGGCCTTGACTATATTGAGAAAAGTTCCTTCCATTCCCATCTTGATGAGTTTTTTTTGGTTTTGGGGTCACACTGGCAGCACTCATGGGTTATTCATGGCTCTATGCTCAGAAATTGCTGCTGGTCGGCTCGGGGGTCCATATAGGATGCCAGGATTTGAACCACCGTTCTCCTGCATGCAAGCAGGACCTTACTTACTTGTGCCTTACCTCCATGTTATCTCTCCGGCCCCATGATGAGAGTTTTTAATCAAGAACAGGTATTGAATCTTATCAAATGCTTTCTCTGCATCTATAGATATGTTCATATGATTTTTGTTTTTCTTTTTGTTGATATGGTGTATTATGCTGATTGATTTATAGATTTTAAATCATCCCTGCATTTTTGGGATGAAACCTACCTGGTTGTGCTGAATGATCTTCTTAATAATGCATTGGATCTATTTGTCAGCTTTTTTTGAGGATCTTTGCATCTGTGTTCATCAGGGATATTGGTCTGTAATTTTTTTTTGGCAGCATCTCTGCTTTTGGTATCAAGGTCATGTTAGCTTCATGAAAACTATTCGGAAGTATTTATGTTTCTTCAATTATACTAAAGAGCCTGAAAAATATTGAGAGTAGTTCCTCTTCAAAGGTCTGAAAGAATTTATTAGTGAATCCATATGGACCTGTGATTTTATTTTTGGGAAGACATTTTAATTTCCTCAATAGTAATGGGGCTGTTTAGATATGCCACTTCATCTTTATGAAATGTTATAAGTCCAAGAATTTATTCATTTCTACCAGGTTCTCATGGTTCATGGCATAGAGAGAAAAGTTAATTTTTTTAAAAAATTTGCTTTAATGTGGATGGAACAAGCAGGTATCAGGATAAACAAATTAAGTGAAGAGAAAATAATATGAGATGAAATCATATAGAAATAAGATAAAAAAAATCAAAGAAATCAGAGTATACATTGTTCAGTGCCAACAAACCTTTTCAACTTTGACATAAGTAGTAATAGAATAGAGTGAAGAATAAAGAGAAACTTCCTATGTATTGTGTTAAAAAATCACTCAAAAGTTGATGGTAGTGTGATCTGTAACACTGTCCCCATCACATATAAATATTTATACTCATAATTAAATGAAGACATATGCAAACTAAAACATTAATTTTCTTAAACTCAAAATATCTTATGCCTTAATCTACTCAGAATCATTTATTTGAGGGGCAAAGACATTTATTTGAAAGGATTTTGCATCCTGTTACACAGTAGCCTAGCTAAAATATGAAATAATACTAAATGTCTGTCAATAGATAACTGGAAAAAGAAAGTGGTATGTAGCCTCAGTGGATAACTACTCTCATTAAAAAGAGGAAATTGTGTTACTGGGGGCAAAATGGAAGGAACTTAAGGTAATTAAATGAGGAAATAAAAGACAGTTACCAGATGGTCTCACTCATAAGTGAAATGTACCTAACCAAAGCAAATCAATGACTGCCTAATGGCAACAAAAATACATATTAGATTTATTAAATCCATGGTTCTTACATGAGACTGTAGAAGTGGAGGTGGAAAGTGTAGATATAAAGGTCATTTTATTGAAATATCATTAAAATCTTGTTGTTGGGCCTGTCTTACACACTATGTCTAAAGTCAGTCTGATTAGCACCTTTTACTGGTAGAGGTCAGTGATAGAGAATGAGACACACAAGGAGACAAACAAACATGCAAGGATTGCCCATTTTAGGTTTTTCTGAACAGCCTTCATTGAGCTCATAGGCTGGCCACTTATTCAATACAATATTGCTCCCCCACAATGACTCCTAGCATATAAACCCCTATATAAGTTGACAGAGCTATTAAGAATATTTAGTAAGAACATTAAAATTTAATAGGTTATATGAAGAGCAGAGAATGAGATATTTTACATGGCAAATCAGCAGGCAACCCTGAGGTATAAAGAAAAGTTGTTACATTATATTGTTATGTTGAACTGTACATTTAAAAACCTTAAACTTTTTTTTATAATATTTATTAAGACCAATGTGAATTATACGTCTTTCACAGTTGTAGTTCAGTTACATAGTGACAGTGAATTAGGGCCATTCCTACCACTATTGTTGACTTCCCTCTGCATAGTTACCAGCATGCCTCCCATACATCCACCCTTAGCCCTCTGGATTGCTAGTGTACCAGGTCCTTTTTGAGTACAGCTTGTTGTAGTTTGGGTCTCTTAATTCTATTGTTGTTGACTTTGGTTTGGGTATTTAGGTTTGACCATTTTTTATTTCCACTCAATGCTCCTGAGACCTCTTGACTCCTTGGTCCTATCCAATCTTTTTCCCATTAGTTTGTAGGAAGACATAGAAATATGAGGCAGAACAATATTATTCATATTCTGTGGTTCTATAAAAAATAGTGACAGGATCCCCTGTATAGAAGCTATAAATATAAATAAAATTACAAGAAGAAAATAAAAGAAAAAAGAAAATAATTACATTTAAAATTTTTTAAATGGGGTGTAGAAGACTGGAGCGGTGGTACAGTGGTAAGGCATTTGCCTTGCACGCAGCTGACCCAAGACTGACCACAGTTCAATCCCCCAGCGTCTCATATGGTCCCCCAAGACAGGAGCAATTTCTAAGCACATAGCCAGGAGTAACACCTGAGCATCACAGGGTGTGGCCCCAAACTCCCCCAAAATGAGGGGTAGCTGTGGCAATCTTTTTTGTATATACACAGTGAATATTGGGAAAATCAGAAAGGAAATTCCTTTGTCCTAAGAGATACAGGGTGTTTCTGCCCTTAGAGCATACTGTCATGAGATCAAATACAGGCTCTGAACATGTTAGTTGTAAAACCCAAATCTTTCTTTATGGTGTCAGGAAATGTTCTGCTCAGTCAAGGTTGTCAAAGTTAGTCCTTTAGAAAACCTTAAACTGTTTTAAAAATATTTTTATAACACCATGATTTACCAAGTTGTTCATAATTGTTTCAGGCATTAAATATTCAAACACCAATCCCACTACTTTCCCTCAATCAGTGTCCATAGTTTCCCATTCACCATTCTAACCTGCTCCCTTACAGGCACAGATTTACTTCAGATCATTTGTTACAATATAAAGGTAAATAGAATTATCAAAACTTAGATCAATAAGAGTCAATTTGAAACAATTGTTATATCTTCTAATGTCGTTATAATGTCATTGTCTGAGAATGTATTGGGTAGTGGTTGGTGCTACAATGTCACTGTTCAGTTCAATAAACAGATCATCTTTGAGGTAATTTTCCCATCAAGTTTTGATGTGATTCTACTGTGCTGACAATACTACAAAACTTTAAGGTATCTGATGGTGTTGTGGCTGTGCAACCCAGGATCTATAGATAAATAACAAATTTGGTGGCTTGGCCTTAAGTTGAATAGATTTTACATTTCTGTAGAAAGGTTTCAGCTATGGAGAAGGGCTGCTGTGGCTTCAGGCAGAAAGGAAATTCTGCTCTCACTGAGAAGGATCCAGAGTTTTCAGCCCAAACCAGACTACCTGAGAAGAGTGGGCAGAAATAATATTCTTTTTTTTGGGGGGGGTTGGGTTTTGGGTCACACCCGGCAGTGCTCAGGGGTTTCTCCTCGCCCTACGCTCAGAAATTGCTCCTGGCAGGCTTGGGGGGACCATATGGGATGCCGGGATTCAAACCACCGTCCTTCTGCATCTAAGGCAAACGCCTTACTGCTATGCTATCTCTCCAGCCCCCCAGAAATAATATTCTTTTGGAGATTAGTAGAGCAAAGATCTTAAACTGTTTTATGCCATTCTCTTCAGGGCATGTATTTCTTGGCTGTGTTTTATATTCTATTCTTCTTGGGTTCATTTTTGCTTGCCCATCATATTCTAAAAGACCTAAACTCTGTTACTCAGGGGACAGTCCCAACTTTTTTTTTTTGTTAGGAGGAAGATTTTCTATACACATACAGATGTGAAAAGTTACAGTCTAAAAATTCTATGTTAAGTATCAACATACACCTCAGCTGTGCCATGAGTGCAGGTGGCAGGCAAGAAAAGGGCAGCAACTAGCTGTTCCATATTACTAAACCAGGAAAGGATTTAGACGGCCTTTGCTCATCTGCCATACTAAGCTCCATTTGGCAGCCTATAACAACCTCAGCCATAACAGCTCGTGCACATCACCAGAGGAGACTGTCTTCACCCACGAAGAGTGGGTGGAGTGTGGTCCCTCTGTTTGGAAGTCACACACATCTTCTAGCCAATAAACCTCAGCAATACACATAGAAAACAACATACTATAAGCATAAAAATGGGGGAAACAACGCAGGTCAACACCATGCATAGAAAATTAAGATGGCCGTTCTGATGACTGAAAAAGTGCCAACCACCTACTTTGCCTCTAAGATAAGGAATTCAGGGAAGAACTATGGAGGATCCTCATAGAAATCAAAGAAAGCATGGATAGAGCTGAACAAACCACATGTAAAAATCAAGAGAATATGAAGATAGAAATCAGAAAACACCAAACTGAAATCAGGACTGAAAAACTCAATAGATTAAATGAAAATTTTACTGGAAAGCCTCTCTAACAGGGTAACAGCAGCTGAGGACAGAATCAGTGAGCATGAGTTAAAGAAGTAGAAGTAGAAAGGTTGTCTCGATTATAGGCAGGGGTTGGGGAGGGAGATGGACCACTGGTGGTGGAAATGTTGCACAAGTGAGGGGCGCTGTCCTTTTTATGACTGAACCCAACTGCAGACATGTTTGTAATTTTGAGGAATAAAATTTAAATAAAATAAATAAATAAATATGTTATGTTATTGTAAACCTCTGCAATCAAAACTAAAAATAAATAATAAAATTAAAATATATTTAAAATATATGAGAAAAGGGCACCATAAATAATATTGAAAGCACATTAGTGCTTAACATAATTTATTTTATAGAATTATTTTAATATAGATTAACCCAAAGTATATAATTTATTGTAATTCTTATAAATTAAAACCAACATCATAATCCAATAATGAAATTACTATGTAATAGCACTGAGTATAACTGGAGCACATAAAATAATCTAATTGAATAAACATAAGATACTAGTAAGGGTATGGGATTAACTTAAGTCTTTTAATTAAGAAAAACACAGAATGGTCTCACTCATCTATGGGTTTTAAGAAAAATGAAAGACATTCTTGCAATAATAATTTTCAGACACAAAAGAGAAAAGTGCTGGAAGTTACAGCTTACCTCATGAAACTCACCACAAACAGGGATGAGTTTAGTTAGAGAAATAACTACATTTTGAACTATCCTAATAATGAGAATGTATGAGGGAAATAGAAAGCCTGTCTAGAGTACAGGCGGGGGTTGAGTGGGGAGGAGGGAGATTTGGGACATTGGTGATGGGAATGTTGCACTGGTGATGGGTGGTGTTCTTTACATGACTGAAACCCAAATACAATCATGTATGTAATCAAGGTGTTTAAATAAAATATATAATAAAAATCTATTGTTTACAAAATGAAAATAAAAAAATATTTAAAATAAATTTAAAAAAATGTGTAATAGAAAACACCAATTTAAATTATGTGGAAATAGACTTACATATAGAAAATTTTAAAAATCTTTTAGTTAATTTAATTTAAATGTATTTAATTTAATTGATTTAATTAAAGCGTCTTTGCATACACTTAATCTACATAAGGTGATATTAGTATCCAGGTAAATTATATTTTATTTATTTATTTATTTATTTATTTATTTTTTGGTTTTTGGGTCACACCCGGCGGTGCTCAGGGGTTACTCCTGGCTGTCTGCTCAGAAATAGCTCCTGGCAGGCACGGGGGACCATATGGGACACCGCGATTCGAACCAACCACCTTTGGTCCTGGATCGGCTGCTTGCAAGGCAAACACCGCTGTGCTATCTCTCCGGGCCCGGTAAATTATATTTAATGTGAGATCTCATTTTGTATCCACCAGATTGCTCAAAACCAAAACTTAATAATATCAAGTATTTGTAAGTCCGGGGAAATAAATATTTTTATATACTATTATTTGTTAATTCTTTCTTGTTGTTGTTTTGGGGCCACTCTTGGCAACTCTCAGACTTTTGACTCAGGTCAGAAATTGCTCCTGGCTCAGGGGAACATATGGGATGCCAGGGATCAAACCTGGGTTAGTCTTCAGTCAGCCATGTGCAAGGCAAACACCCTAACTCTGTGCTACCACTCTGGGCTTCCTTTTAAAAGAATTCGGTTTTTTTTGGGGGGGGAGCCACACCTGGCGGTGCTCAGGGGTTACTCCTGGCTGTCTGCTCAGAAATAGCTCCTGGCAGGCACGGGGGACCATATGGGACACCGGGATTTGAACCAACCACCTTTGGTCCTGGATCGGCTGCTTGCAAGGCAAATGCCACTGTGCTATCTCTCCGGGCCCTTAAAAGAATTCTTAATTATATAAAAAGTTTAATTGTTCCTAAAACACTTATGCTTTCAACAACAAGACATATATTATGTGAAATTACAATATTAAAGACTTCTAACCTGGAAACAAATTAACTGCGAATCAATAGAGGAATATATTTGTAATAGAGAATTTCATATACAATACAAACTATTTTGTGCAAGATTAACAAAGTGACCTGATATCACTAACATAGTTTTGGGTTTATAAGGCAACCTGCAGAACTGTAGTAGCATAATATTGTAATTTTGTTTTGACTTAAAATATACAAAAATTATATTCTTATATATAGACCCATATAATAAATTTGGAAGAACATAAATCAATATTTTATTTGGGGTAAAAGAGATATGAGACTGGGATAATGGGCATAGAGAATTTTGACCCCATTTGCTTTTTTAAGGTTTTTTGCAAAGAATTATTCATATATGATTTAAATAATTTGAAGCCCGACTAATAGGACAGGGGATAGATATAGAGTGTTGGCCTTGCACACAACTAAAACAGGTTTGATTCTTGCATCCCATATGATTCTACTAGCTTGCCAGGAATAATTTCTGAGTGCAGAGCCAGGAATAACTACTAAGCATTGCTGGGTGTGGCCCATAATTTAAAAAGAAAATTATTTTACAAATTAGAGTGAATGGGAAATAATAGAAAGAAGATAATATATGATAATTTTTCAATGAACTCAACATTATTTAAAGATATTTTACTAACAATAAGATAAAACCAAGCAAAGTATGAAACAACTACTAGAGAGATTAATGTAACCAATTATATAAAGTATATAAACTATTGAAAACCTTACAAAATGTGAAGCTTTAGAAATTTTGGATTTTTGAAAATTAATATGATTAAAACTTATAGGCCATACAAGTGAGCAAAGATAATGCATTCCCAGGAATTTGGAATACTTTTCTCAAGCATTAAGCCATAAAATAAATGTACAAGAAATCAATCAAAATACATAATGGTGGGCCAGAGAGATAGTACAATAGTTAAGGCACTTGACTTGAGATAAAGCCAATTTGATTCCCAGCATCCAATGTGGTCTCCAAAATACCACCAGGAGTGAACAGCTAGGAGTAAGCCTTGATTGTCACTAGGTGTAGCCCAACACCACTCCCCAAATTAAACAAACAATGATTTCTAGTCTGGCAAGACCTAATTACAATTTGGCTGCTAATTTTCCATAGCTAAAAAAGTAATGTGCCAAGGAGTCACAGAAATTTAGAAAGGAGAATTATTGATGCCAACATGAACAGTGTAGATTAGTGTGCTTTCCTCCATCTATAAAATATGTTAATAATAGTATTTGGTTCATAAAGTCATTGTATAAAACAAAATAGTACATGGTGAGGAGTAAGGCTTATATATTATTAAAGGGAATAAATGTGGGACCAGGGCAATATAAAATCTCAGAGTACTCTTTCTCATCATCACCTAGTATCCTGTTTTTCATATATCAGCGTTTCATGAGATAATCAGCATGACTCAGCCTCCAGAGTCTAGTCATTTCTGAGATGTCCAGGAGATCGGGTTTCTGAGGCACAGTCTCAAAAAAGGCAGAAAGTAATGCCAACTAGCCAAGTTTCTTAGTAGCCAGTAGTTTACCAGCTCCAGATGATGTATGAATAGTTTACATTCCTAGCCTACTCATCAAAATACTGGGGGAGGGGGCTAGGAAATAAATTTTAAAACTAGAAAAGTAAACTAAAATTAAACTAAAATATTAATTGGTGTATGTATTTGATGATTTGGTTTAGTTTTCTGTTTTCCAAGTTGTCTTTAGTAAGCATAAATTACTATTTGGTTTTGGGGCTACAATTGACAGTGCTCAGAAATTACTCTTAGCTCTGCACTCAGGAAGTACTCCTGGTAGGGTTGGGGAACCTATGAGATGCTGGGGATCAAACCTGAATCACCAGTATGTAAGACAAGCTTCCTACCCACTGTAATATCAATCCAGCCCCCACAGAACAGGGATACTCAAGGGCTATTCTTCCTAAATGAAGCAATTTTACGTAGAAATATTTTCAGCTCAAGTGCACCTGACTTTGAAGTTCTTTGTTATTGGTCATTTGCTGCATTTGCATCTTGTCTGCAATGGAGACTTATTTGACTGATAACGGGGTTATGATAACTGGTGTTATGTGGTCACACAAAGAGACTAAAGAGTCCTGAAAAAGTTTAAGAATTTCACTGAGTTTTATTATCTGGTGACTGCTCAGGGTCTAGGCCAAAATCATGCAGCCTAGACTACAGTTCTTCCAAAACTTTTAAAGAAGGAAGCACATTCACATATAGCAGCTGTGCAAACAGATAAGCAATTATTTACACCAGGTTACAATTGTCACAAAGTAGTGAGGAACTCCAATACGATTTCAAGGTTAGATAGTAAACAGAAAAACCCTATCTTTGGTCTTGATTATTTATTAGGTGTTACAGTTTTAATTGATACTTTCCAGGGGATTGCCAATCACTGGTCATAATCACAGGCTTATCTATGTAGTTAGTTTTAAGGAAGTCAAAGCAAAATTGGTGGTTTGGGGACAAGCTGGTTGTCCTTGTGTTAAGCCATTACAACTGGCCCTTGAAAGTTCCAGATCTGTGTCTTGAGTATTTCCTCCCTTTTTTTGTTTTGTTTTTGGGCCACGCATGGAGGCACTCATAGGTTACTCCTGGCTCTGCGCTCAGAAATGGCTCCTGGCAGGCTCAGGGGACCACATAGGATGCCAGGAATTGAACCCTGGTCGGCCTCCTGCAAAGGCAAAGGCCCTACCGCTGTGCTATTTCTCAGGCCCCCTGTTTCCTCCCCGTAATGGTGGAGATCAAAGGAGGGAGCACAGGGAGATAAACTTTAGACAATTAAAAGACAGCGTTTCAGCACCGAACCCATTAACAATGTTAACTTCCCTTCACCAGTGTCCCTGATTCCTTCCCTCCCTCATAACCTCCAGCTTGCCACCTGGACTGGCACAATTCAAAGTTTGGTTGTTGACATTTGCATTTCATGTGTCCAATATTTTTTCTAACCTCTCTCTGTTATTTTCAGCGGAGTCTTTATTGCCTCAGCCTTGTAACCTACGTTTGCTTGTGGGAGACCTATCAAACAGTTATATAATCCCCCTCTCAAATTCCTTTGAGGCCAAGGCATCCTCAGGCCCTGGGGGGCTCCCATTCAGAGCACCATAGTCTGTTCTCCTCCACCCACCCCACCCTTAAGCCTCAGTCGTCAGTTTGTGCAAGGTATCAAGTTTTTACAAGGAATGCAGTACGTTGAGGGAGTTATTTTTGTTTCCTTTGAGTAGAAGTGAGGAGTTTAATCTGAACTTTTTTTAAACACAAACAAATACAGCAAAGACCAGGCCATTTCACTCTTTTAGACCCGCTAATAAAAGCTTTGTCGTTCTAGGTCCGAAGTTACATAAGGTGCCTAAAATGAGTCTGGTCACCCAGCCAGAAGAAGCTGTCTCTTCCACAGTCTGGGTGCACAGCAACTCTGGAAAACTGGAATCGCTCTTTGAAGTACTTCGAAAATAAACCGCTTAGAGAACATTGCCTACAGTGACACATCTTTGGCCCCAGAACACGCTGGGACGCCAGGGGCTACCAGCTGGGCGGGCCTGGCGGGCTCTGGCCAGCCCCATTGCGCAGCGTGCCCCTGCTAGGACCTGGGGCGTCCTGCCGCCCCGCCTCCGGTTTCTGCCTCCAGCAAGGTGGAGGCGGTGCCTGGGCTGATGACCTGCATTCTCTGACCTCACTAAATTCTCTGGGACCTGCCGATCTTCTGGAGTTGAGTGGGTGATGCAACTGTCCCCCACAGGGGCCGGACAGCCTTACGGGTTGCAGGCAGTGGCGACGGAGGTGCTGCCATAGGCACATAACCCCGTTTAGGCTAGGGCGCGAGCAGGCGTGGATTCCAGAGGCCTTGGTTGCCCGGACCGGGCCTTAGGCTCGGAGTGTGGGAGGGCGCTGCCAGGGCTGACCGCTGCAGGGGTGGTGGCGGAGGAGCTGTGTTGGAGTCTCTTTTGAAACTCTAAGGACCCAGGGGTTCCCAGAACATAGTTTTTAAAGGGGATTGGAAATCAGGACAGGATGAGGAGCAGAAGTAATTCTGGGGTGCAACTGGACGGCTATGCTAGGCTGGTGCATCAGACCATCCTGTGTCATCAGGTAAGTGAGACAGTGTAATTGGGTGAGCTGTATGTGTACTAGGCCAGTCAGTCAGGCAGTGTCAGCCACAAGCTTAGAAGCAGGCATCTGGACCACCCCATGGGTCACAGTTAGGTTCTAGGAGTAGAGTTAGAAGATGTGTTGAAGCTCTTCTATTTTGTTTATATAAAATAACCCCCCAGCCCCAGCCCAGCTTTGGCTTTTTCCTTTCCCTCCTGCCAAAGAAGAGGTAGGGGAACACTTATCCTCATTAAGAATAGACTGTTGTAAGATCCACTCTACCCTTTATATACTGTTAATATTTGCCCTACTCATTTTATGTGGTTTTCATTGGTAGTTTACTTTTTCTAACCTGAAAGTTAAAATTTTCCTTACTATTAGTGATACCCACATTTACTAAGTTTTGTAAGGTTTCACTAAGGTTTCCTTATTCAAGGTCCCTAATCCTTGTCCCCAGAATGAGGTAATAAAAGTTGTGGGGAAGTGGAAGCCCAGTCTGTCTAAATAAATTTTTATAGATTTTGTTTAACACCCTATGATTACTATGTGGTCCTTTTTTTCTTTGTTTTGCAGAATCCAGTAACTGGCCTGCTTCCAGCCAGCTCTGAGCAGAAGGATGCCTGGGTCCGGGATAATGTGTATAGCATCTTGTCTGTATGGGGTTTGGGCCTGGCCTACCGTAAGAATGCAGACCGAGATGAGGATAAGGCGAAGGCCTATGAATTGGAGCAGGTATTTGGAATAAAAGTATAAAGAAATAAGAAGTAGTTGGGGAAGTGTTTTGAAACAGGGATTGGGGAAATTGTAGCCCACAGGAGCTATAAGAATTATATTTTTTCCTTAATTTTCTTTTTTTACCATGCTGAAATTATGTTCCAAAAAGCATTTCTATATTGTATTCTATTTTTTGTTGTTGCTGTGGAAATGGGAAACATGATGATTCAGGGTTACATGATATAGCTGTTTTACTATAATGGCAAAATCTACCTTAGGATCTTTCCTAAAATATATAATCTTCTTTCTAAGGAGATATATTTTTCAGAATGCCTGGGAAAAGATATCTACAATTCTGCTTTATTTTTTAGAATCATAGATGGTATTTGTTTATGGGTAACTGACACAAGTAAACCATCCCAATTAGATACAGGAAAATATAGTACTTGAAATATTTTTAATATGTAAACACTATTTCAGAGTTTCTACTTCCCACTCTTGCACCAAAATATCAGCAGAATCAACAGATATCTTTAAAGCAACATTTAAGACCCTGTTTCACTAGAAATACATTCTTGGTATAATTGTTTAGATACAGGATGCTCTATGCTCTCAAATAAAAAATATAAATAAAATATAAAATATAATATATTTTATAAATATAAAATAAATATATATAAAAATATAAATAAAAATATTCTGAGCTCTCTCAATGTTGACTCAATATGGATTCAATATTGAGGATGTCATTTTAAATGTGCATGCAAATTATTTTCCATTAGCAGAAAAGATTCTCTGTATACCTGTCATATTCAATAAGTGAACTCCCTCAGATTTGGGCAATCAGAACTTCATTCTATATACAAAAATTGAAATGTTGGGACAGTTTTTATTTATTTTTTTTGAAGGAGTAGGTGGTTTTGGCCACACTCAACTGTGCTTAGGGCTTAGTACTGGCTCTGTGCTCAGGCAGTTCAGGCAGGGCTGGGGCTCCATAAGCAGTGATGGGAATCAAGCCCAGTTGGGCTGTGCAAAGAAACCACTTTACCCACTATGGTCTGACTCAGGGACATTAATTTTAAGGGCACCAACATATTGCATTATAGACCTTGGCAATGGAGAAGTTTCACTGTATTTTCTACATCAGCAGACATTTTGTTTCACCATACCATTATATCTCCACCAGAAAAATTATTGATGTTCTTGCCCTAACACAGGAAGCACAGATAAATTTTGACTTACAAAAATAATATATAGGGTCAGAGAAATAGTGTAGAGGCTAAGGCATTTCCCTTGCATATGATCAGTCAGTTGAGCCCTGATTAAGAGTGATTTCTGAGTACATAGTCAGTAATAAGTCTTGAGAACCATTTGGGTGACCCAAACCCAAAAGAGGAAAACATATAATTATTATCAAAATTTGCAGAATACTGAAGTATTAAATTACCAGACCAGCAAATCCTACAAGTTACTTTAATATTTTGCTGTTTTTTTAATAACGTATATTATTTAAACACCATGGTTACAAGGTTGATCATAATATGGTTGTTTTTTTTCAGTTACAAAGTTGTTCATGATTGAGTTTCAGTCATACAATGTACCACTTTCTTCACCAGTGCACATTTCCTTCTACCACTGTATCCAGTTTCCCTCAAGCCCTCCCCCATCCTGCCTCTGAGGCAGACATTTTTCTTCTCTCTCTCTCTCTCTCTCTCTCTCTCTCTCTCTCTCTCTCTCTCTCTCTCTCTCTCTCTCTCTCCTCTCTCTCTCACTCACTCACTTTCTCTCTCCCTTTTAGACACTGTGGTTTTCAATTTTGTTACTGAAGAGATACCATGCCTATCACTTTAGCTCCTTTCAGCACCTAATTCTTGTTCAGAGTGATCATTTCCAACTTCATTGTCATCGTGGTCCCTTCTCTTCTCTAACTCCTGTGCTATTTGTGTCAAGCTTCCTATTATGGACTAGTTTTGCTGGCCCTTGGCACTATATTATCTCTATATTGTCTCTATACTTTTTAACATTCTATCTTTTTTATATTTCACAAATGAGTAAGATCATTCTATGTCTACACCTTCCCCTATGAATCATTTTGCTCAACATAATATTTTCCATATCCAGCCATGTATAAGAAAATATCATGATTTCATTTTTCCTAACAGCTAAATAGTAAGAATTTCATTGTGTAGAAGTTCCAGTTTCTTTAGCCACTCATCTGTTCTTGGGCACTTGAGTTGTTTCCAGATTTCGGCTATTATGAATAGGAAGCAGAGGACTTTTCTCTACATTGTGATTTTTAGCTCACAAAATATATTCCTATGAGTAGTATTGCTGGATATTATGAAAGTTCAATTTCTAGTTTCTTTGAGGAATATCCACATTGTTTTTCCAAAAAGGTTGTACCATTCTCAACAGCAGTGAATGAGTACCCTTTCCACAAAATCTGTGCCTGCACTGGTTGTTCTTGCTCTTTGTGATGTGTGTCCATCTGGTGTCAGATGGTATCTCATTGTTGTTTTGATTTGCAACTTCCTGATGATTAATATGGAACATTTTATTATTTGTCTTTTGGCTATCTATAGTTCCTTTTCGAGTAAATGTGTTGATTGCTTGTCCCCATTTTTAGATGTGTGTAGATTTTTTTCTTGTTAAGCTCTACTAGTGCCGTATATATCTTATATATTAACCCCTTATCAGATGGGTGTTGCGTGAATAGTTTCTCCAATTCTCTGGGTAGTCTTTGTATCTTAGTCACCATTTATTTTCAGGTACAGAAGCTTCTTAGTGTACTGTATTCCCATTTATTTAACTTTGCTTCTACTTGCTTGTAGTGTTTCATCATGAAAAATCCTTTGGCTTCAATGTCACGTAGTGTTCTGCCTAAAATTTCCTCTAGGGAACTTCTGGTCTAAAATCAAGGTCTTTAATCTATTTTGATTTAACTTTTGTGCATGGCATTAAAGAGAGGTCCGAGTTCATCTTTTTGCATTTAGTTGACCATTTTTTCCCAATACCACTGTTGAAGAGGCTTTCCTTGCTCCACTTTGTATTTCTTGCCCCTTCTCGAAGATTCATTGATCATATACCTGAAGGTTTATCTCTGGATATTAGAGTTTACTCTATTGATCTGAAGGTCTGTATTTATTTTAGTACCATGCTGTTTTAATGACTACTGTTTTATAGATTGAAGTTGGAGGAAATGATGCCTCCCATCTTTAACATTTAGCTGTTAGTTCAGGTTTACTGTTCCACATGAGTTTCAAAGTGTTTGATCTTTTTTTTTTGGGGGGGGGTCACACCCAGCGGCTCTCAGGGGTTACTCTTGGCTCTACTTTCAGAAATCTCTTCTGGCAAACTCTAGAGAACATATGGGATCCTGAGATTCGAACTACTGTACATCCTTGTTCGGCTGTGCTAGCTCTCCGGCCCCAAATTTCTTTGAAAAATGTGGGTATCCTTATAGGGATTGCATTAAATTTGTACAATACTTCAGGAAGCACTGCCATTTTATTTTATTTTATTTTATTTTATTCTTGGTTTTTGGGCCACACCTGGTGATGCTCAGAAGATACTCCAGGCTCTGTGCTCAGAAATTGCTTCTGGCTTGGGGGACCATATAAGATGCTAGGGATAGAACCCAGGTCTGTCCTGGGTCAGCCGCATGCAAAACAAACACCCCACCACTGCACTATCGCTCTGGACCCAGTATTGACATTTTAATGATGTTATTTCTCCCAATCAATGAATAGGTTATATGTTTCCATTTCCTGTGTCTCCTTTTATTTTTTTTTGTTTTTGTTTTTCTTGGCCACACCCATTGACACTCAGGGGTTACTCCTGGCTATATGCTCAGAAATCGCTCCTGGCTTGAGGGACCAATGGGACACCAGGGGATTGAACTGTGGTCCGTCCTAGGCTAGGGCTTGCAAGGCAGACGCCTCACCTCTAGTGCCACCACTCCAGCCTTCCTTTTATTTCTCGAAGCAGTGTTTTGTAGTTTTATTTGTATAGGTCTTTCTTCTTTATCTTTCTTCTTTCTTCTTTCTTTCTCCTTTCTTTCTTTCTTTTCTCTTTTCTTTTCTTCTTCTTCTTTCTCTTTTCTTTCTTTCTTTCTTTCTTTCTTTCTTTCTCTTTCTTTCTTTCTTCTTTCTTTCTTTTCTTTCTTCTTTCTTTCTTCTTTCTTTCTTTCTTCTCTTTCTTTCTTTCTTTTCTTTCTTTCTTCTTTCTTTCTACTTTTCTTTTTTTTTTGGTTTTTGGGCCACACCCAGTGACTTTCAGGGACTACTCCTGGCTATGTGCTCAGAAATCACTTCTGGCTTGAGGGACCATATGGAATGCTGAGGATCAACCCAGACATGTCCTGGGTCAGCCATATGCAAAGCAAATGCCCTACTGCTGTGCTATTACTCCACTCCCTGCATAGGTCTTTCACCTCTTTAGTTAAGTTGACTCTTAGTTACTTGATTTCTGAAACACAATTGTGAATGGGATTTTTATAAATATATATTTCTTCTCTTTCATTATTTGTATATAGAAAAGCCATCACTTTTTGTGTATTTTGTTGCCTGCCACTTTACTATATGAATCTATTGTTCTAAAATTTTTTTATAGTGTCTTAAGGTTTTTCTAAATATAGTATCATGTCATATGCAAACAGTGAGAGTTTAACTTCTTCCTTTCCTATCTATATGCCCTTGATAACTTTTACTTGCTTGATTGCTATGGCAAGTATTTCCAAAACTATATTGTCTAGAAGTAACGGGTGGCAACTGTGTCAGATCTTAGAAGAAACACATTTAGTTTTTCCCCATTGAGTATAATGTTAATATGGGCTTGTGGTAAATGACTTACTATATTGAGGAAAGTTCCTTCAATTCCCATATTGAGATTTTTTTTATCATGAATGGGGGTGCTGGACTTTGTCAAATGCATTCTCTGCATCTATTGATTTGTTCATATGATTTTTCTTTTATTTATATAGTGTGTTATATTGATTGACTTGCCTATGTTAAACCATCCTTGCCTCTCTGGTCATGTTGTATGACCTTAATGAATTGTTGTATTCATTTGCTAATATTTTGTTGAGGATCATTGCATCTATGTTCATCAAGAATTTTGACTTGTCATTATCTTTTTAGTGGCGTCTGTCTGATTTTGGCATCATGGTGTGTTTAGCTTGATAGAAACTGCATGGGTGTGTTTTTGTTTCCTCAGTTACCTTGAAGAGCCTGAAAAGGATTGGGAGTAGGTCCTGTTTAAAGCTTTTAAAGAATTCACTAGTAAATCCATCTGAACCTGGGCTTATGTTTTTGGAACGCCTTTTGATTACCATTTCAATTTCCTCAATAGTTATAGGTCTATTCATATATTCAACCTCATCTTGGTTAAACTTGGGACTTTATAGGAGACCAAAAATTTATCCATTTTTTCTAGTTCTCTCATTTTGTGGTTTAGAGTAATCTCTGATTACATTTTGAATTTCTGTAGTATCTTTAGAGACATCCTCCCTTTGGGAGTCAGAAAGATCGTACATGGGTAGGTTACTTGCCTATGTGTGGCTTACTGAGGTTCAATTCCTGACCCCATATATGTTCCCCTGAACACAACTAGTAATAAGCCCTGAGCATAGCCTAGTGTGGTCTAAAAAAACAAAAGAAAAATATTTTTTCCTCCTTTGAAGATAGGAACATTACTACCTAAAAATACTTTTTACTTTTGGTGACTGTTTCCTTCTAATATGAACTATCTCCTTTAAAAGCCCAGTACAAAACTTATTTTCTTTGTGGTTCCTATTACAGATAACTTGGTTTTACACTGATTAATTCTTTTTCAGGACTACTTTCTTGGAATGTATAAATCATTTATAGTCTATGCTGTTCAATATATTTAGTATTTCATTTAGTAAGTTTTGTATAATTGGGATGTTTTAGGTCCTAATATTTATGTCTACATATGTTTATAATATCTGACCATACATTAATCACAGAGAGACCTCAAACATTAGCTGAGGACCAGCTATGAGAGGTGGAGTGTTTGCTCTACATGTAGGAAACCCAGTGTCAATCCTTGACATTGTAGGGTCACTCTGGCACCACTGGAAGCATATCACTTGGAAACTAAACAATAAAGGCGTCAAAATAAATAAATAAATAAATAAATACATAAATAAATAGATAAATAAATAAAGTGAGAAGGGAGTGTCACTTGATATGGTCAGAAGTCTTCACCTAAAACCCTGCCATTCTGTCTATGGAACTATATTTCAAGTCTTAAGCCTAAAACTTTTATATTGATATAATTGTATATATCATATTACCTCAAACAGTGACAAAACTCTTTTTTTTAATCACTGTCTTATTAGGAGGCATGTGTAATTAGTGTCAACTAGTATACTGTTAATCAGAAAATGATCAGTTTAGGGCTGGGGATATAGCTTGCCTTGCATATTTGAGGCCCTGAGTTAGGTCTTGGGCAGTGCCAAACAATTTTTTTCTTAAAAGAAAAAGGCTAGTGTGGGAAAACACAAAGATGGGCCACATCCCCTCATTCTTTTTTTTTAATTTTTTTTTAACTTTATTGATTGATTGATTGGTTTTTGGGCCACATCCAGCGGTACTCAGGGGTTATCATGGCTCTGCACTCAGAAATCGCCCTTGGCAGGCTGGATGACCATATGGGATGCCGAGAATTGAACCGGCTCCCTCCCCGGTTGGCCCCGTGCAAGGCAAACACCCTATCACTGTGCTATCTCTCTGGACCCACCTCCCCTCATTCTTGTCTCTTCATGTTGACTATTAATTTTATCAGACTTAGAAGTTGTAACCTGAAGATTAAAAAATGCCTGAAAATGGCCATTTCAGGAGAGCAAAAGTGGATAGCAATCAGAAAACCCTCATTGGGATCTGGGATTTCCAAAATTTGTATTGAAGTTAAAATTTAGGTGGGAGTAGTAAAGTCAATTGGTAAATAGAGTTGAGAGTATTTGACAGAAACCTCTGTGAATATGATAAAAATTCAAAATTAAATAAATCCCCTCCCCAAACAGAGTAGAGAGTTAAATGTAATGATATGATAATGGAAGGTCTTTTTCATTGTAATTAAAATAATAAAATCTTGTAGATTGTTGGAGTCATGTTACTTCATAAGAAATACTTCATGCTTTAAAAGGTGATACTATCATATACTAAATGTTCCCTTTTTCTTCTTTCCCTCTCCCTTTCTCCTTTCTAATCTCACCCTTCCCTGCATTCCTTTTTCCATTTTTTTCTTAATCTATAAGGTGAGTGGACTTTTTATAGAAAAAATTATTTAAGAAAGGAAAACATTCTTTATTATTTCATCAGTAAAAAGTTTTATAAAGTTTTCAAAAATAATGTAACACATAATTGTGCCTATTTTTTAGTCTCTCTTATGTTGAGGGATTGACAGAACAATGCAGCTCACAAGTAGATTAATTTTCAGTGTTGTTTTGAAAGTACCTCTTAACCAGCATCATCTGGAATGAACTGTTGGGTTTTCATCTGTAATGTGAAAACACAAAGTTTAGGATTATGATGAAACTCTTTGGTGCTGTGCTTTTCCAAAATATACGCCTATATGTGTCACTGTTAATGCACTGTTAATGTTATTGTCATGTAATATAACTAGAATAGTATGTTATAATTAACGTATTACTATATTATACCAACTAGTATAGTAGAGATTTATAGTTATTATATAATAATATAAATAAATTATATTATTGCTAAATCCTAGTATAACAGTTGTATAGTTGGTAATAAGAATTTTGGTATGTTAGGATGGAAACAGTACTTTAGAAATTTCCAAGACAAATAGTAATGAACTGAAATTTAAGAATGTTTTCAGGGACCAGAGTGTTAGATAATACAGCCCACCCAAATTCTATCCAGGCATCTCATATGATCCCCTGAATGTACCACTATTGATTCCTGAGTAAAGTCAGGTGTCTGTACACCTGGATGTGATCAAACACAGAAACTAAAACAAAAATAGAATAGTGTGGCCTTTTTCCTCTTTTACTAATGATGTCTCTTTACTCTTGTTCTAAATTGAATTTCACTTTATCTTTAGAAAATATCCAGATAAAATTCTCTGTATACTTTTGAAGATAATATAAAATGAATAATTTAGAAAAAATAAAAGTGATGATGTTGGTTTTTCTGTACCCTAGGATGTTTTTAAACTATCTTTATAACTTTATATTTTTGAGCTGATTTCCCCCCCCCCCTTTTCAAAGTAGAAAGTCCTCTAAGAAGCTGTTCTTCTGTAAACCTGTTGGAACTTTGATTTTAAATTAATTTACTTTAAGGAGTCAAACTATATTTTTTGATTCCACTTTTAGCTGTAATTTGTTCTTCTGTGTACATATAAAGTAAATGCGGTATAAATAGGGACCCAGGATAGGGTTACTTGTTCTCAAAAGGTCATAGTACCATCTGCAGTTGCTGAGTAAGTGATCCTGCATCAAGTGATGCTAATAACAGTCTTGTTTGTATTTATTTTTGCAGAGTGTAGTGAAGTTGATGAGGGGACTGCTGTACTGCATGATGAGACAGGTATGGTATGGTTAAGAGCTCCTTCTAACAAACATACAAACATACTTACAAAGATTAAAAATACCCATCATCTACATACAAGTATGTATATTGCATAAAAGTTGATACCATAGTATAAACCATTCTGTGAAACCCCTGATAGCAGATAAATTTAGAATTTTTCAAAATTTAAAAGTTCATAATGGTGTATTATAATGTATATTATGTTGTGCTTTGAATAGGTCCAGAATAGCAGTTTATCATCAAAGCATTAGCATTATCTTTTTTGTTTTGTTTTTTATTTGGGGGGGGGCCACACCCGGTAACGCTCAGGAGTACTCCTGGCTATGCACTCAGAAGTCGTTCCTGGCTTGGGGGACCATATGGGATGCTGGGGGATCGAACCGCGGTTCGTCCAAGGCTAGCGCAGGCAAGGCAGGCACCTTACCTCTAGTGCCACTGCCTGGCCCCAGCATTAACATTATTATAGGAACATGTGCAGTTTCAATTAAGCAGAATAAAGAATATATATATATACACACACACATATATATCAAAGTGATTATATATATATAAATATATATATATATCTACATAAAGACTATATCACTTTGGTGACACCAAGTGTCACCAAATATTGTTACCAAAATTTTTTTGGCCATTGATCAGGGGTAACTTTTGGCTCTGTGCTCTGAAATTGCTCCTGGCAGGCTGTGGGGACCATATGGGATGCCTAGGGTTGAAGCTGGGTCAACTGAGGTAAATTCCCTACCGTCTGTGCTATCGCTCTGGCCTGGTAAAAATCTTTTCAGAAGTGTTTTAGATTTATTTTATGATTGGATAAAATGGAAGAGGACTTACATTTCTTGTGTAGATTAAAATTTCTTTCTTTAAAAAAAATTTTCTTTCTTTGTGAATTGCCCTTTTCTATATGTGCTGCCGAAGCGAGCACATGAATTGCCCTTTTCTTATGTGGTATGTCAAGGGGGACTATTGGCTGTTTTCTGCTTGTAAGAGAAGTTCCTATACATCATGGGTATTTATTCTTTGTAATACATGGATATTTATTCTTTGTAATACACTGCAAATATTTTAGTACATTATAGTTTATAATTGAGTTTATTTATGGTTTTCTCCATTTGAAAATATTTTACTATTAAAGTTTTTCTTTTATTTTGAGATCTCAGTACAGATTGAGCACATTTAATATGAACTCACTTTCTTGAAATCAAGAAATTTTATTAGTAGAAATTGTGACTCAAATTATTAAACTAATCATTCATAGGTACACAAGAAGTCCATGGTAGAAAGGAATCAATGCCAGACTTTTTTTCTTATGTCTGAACTTAATGTGCTCTCTATTGGACTAACTTATTGCCTCATCCCCCATTTGCTTTAAACAGATTCTAATTTGCATTTTCTATCTTACAAAGTAAGTTTTAATAACTAATTTAAATTACTAATTTAATAACTAATTTAAATTATAAAGACTTAACCTAAACATTTCCGGGGTAGATCTGAAAGCACCAGATTACCTCTGGGGTGACTTGGTTAAATACTGCAGGGCCCAAATGTCACTCTCTCCTCAAGTCCTTACATGTCTAATTGTCTGAGAATTTCCTGAAGTGGTCTCCAAGACCCCCTTTACATAAAAAAAGATTTAGTAGTTACCATTATATCACATGTACACATAATTTAAGTCTATTTTGACCTTTCTGGAAAATGACATTTCATTTTTGGCTTTTGTTTCCATGTTAATTTCAATTTATTTTTTTCACTCAGTGTATCATTCCTCAATCCTTTTCATCACTCCTTGAAATATGTCCTCTTGTTCTAATTTCCCACAAATTCATTTCTCTATTTCATGAGCAAATATGTATTTTCCACAAAGAATTTGTCTCTTATAAGGCTCCTCTCATTAGATCACTCTGAATATTAATGTTGCAAAAAAGGTGTTTAAAGAGTAAGCATAATGCATAGAAAATTACTATTTATTGTTATATAATTATAATATAATTTTCCAATTAAATTTCTTAAATTAAAAACAACAACAGTTTTAGCATGTTAGTATAGGGATAAAGAGGTAACATGTTATTTTAAGTATGTTTAAATTGTCTGAAACTCAATACCTTGATATGTGTTAAGATTAGTATAGTACAAATATGGCATATTGATTATTTTTTCTGCTTATACTTTTACTGTCGTTTTCTTCAGGTTGATAAAGTAGAATCCTTCAAGTATAGTCAGAGTACCAAGGATAGCCTTCATGCCAAATATAACACCAAAACTTGTTCAACTGTCGTGGGTGATGACCAGTGGGGACATTTGCAGTTGGATGCTACTTCTGTATACCTGCTCTTCTTAGCACAAATGACTGCCTCAGGTCAGTACAAGTAGTTTAGGAAGCCTCAGACTTGTGACACACTTTCTTCAGCACATGTAGCTTCTCTAAGATGTTGACATAACAATCACATATTTATTGCTCAGAGATGCACTTTGGTAGCATATTTTAAACAACTCTTTAAAGGAATGAGTGGTGTATGAGTAATTTATTTTATAATTGAGAACTAGGAGATTTAGTGTAGATTTTCTTCAAACAGAAATTTATATTTTATAATTTTTTTTAAAATGTCAATATTTATTAATACAATAGTATTCTTGAAATCCAATGCAAGAATATGTGGTCTACAGGATTCTCAGACTCCTAAATCAAAACATATAATGTCAGTGGTAAGAGACATTTGGGAACACAAAATGCAATTTGTTTTAGAAAAGAATGCTGAGAAAATGGAAGATTCCCTTTAGCATTACAAAGGAAAATTTGACAATATATTCCCCTCTGAAAGTTTAATATTAACTTAAGATATATTGAGCAACGGAAAATTAGTGTCCTTGGAGTATGGAAGGAAGCCCTAATGAATATAATACCAAACCCACCTAGCCATGAATGCCATGGTCATTTTCCAGTGACAGAAACTACAGTTATAACTCCCAGATGAACCATGTACAAATAAATTAGTTCCTGTGATGTATGTTTTGAGAAATACATTCTGAGAAATAAGTTTGATCTTTGAGACTGAGAGCAGTCAACTCTAAAGATTTCCATACCCCTGAAAAGATTATAATCATGTGGATAATAAGTGGTAAAAATCTCATACAGTGGGACCGGAGAAATAGCATAGTGGTAGGGTATTTGCTGTGCATGTGGCTTTCCCAGGACAAACCTCATTCGATTTCCAGCATCCTATATGGTCCCCAAGCCAGGAGCGATTTCTGAATGAATAGCCAGGAGTAACCTCTGAGTGTCACTGGGTGTGGCCCAAAAAACCAAAACCAAAACCAAAACCAAAAAACTTACACAGAGACTAACTACAAAGAAAGAAACACGAGAACAAAATAGTACTGTGTAGTATTGTGTCTTCCAAGGAGACAACAGTGGCTCTTCTCTCTTTTTTTTTTGTTTTTGGGGCCACACCCGTTTGATGCTATGGGGTTACTCCTGGCTAAGTGCTCAGAAATTGCCCTGGCTTGGGGGGACCATATGGGACGCCAGAGGATTGAACCGTGGTCCTTCCTTGGCTAGTGCTTGCAAGGCAGACACCTTACCTCTAGCACCACCTCACCGGCCCCAACAGTGGCTCTTCTCAACTATAATTTTGCTTGCCTGTGTTTTAAATAGTTAACACCTTGATTAGATCTTGGGAAAATGTACATTTTCTTCAAAATAATCAAATGACCCATTTACATAGTAGGTCCAAAAAGAGAAAGAAAAACTATATGATGTTATTGTTCTCAAAAATTAAACTGCCTTAGTTGACATTAAAATGAGATAGGATGCTCAATGAAATAAGTCAGAGGGAGAGAGATAGACAGAATAGTCTCACTCATCTATGGATTTTAAGAAACATAAAAGAAATTATTGTGATAATGCCCAGAGACATAGAGATGAGCACTGGAAGGACCAGCTCATGATATGAAGCTCACCACAAAAACTGGTATGTGCAGTTAGACAAATAACTACACTAACAACTATCATGACAGTGTTAATGAGTGAGAGAAGTAGAATGCTGTCTTGAATACTGGCAGGGGTGGAGGAGGAGGGAGATGGGAGACATTGGTCATGGTAATGTTGCACTGGTGAAGAGGAGTGTTCTGTTTATGACTGTAACCCAGCTACAATCATATTTGTAATCATGGTGTTTAAATAAAGATATTATTAAAAATGAGATAATTCAGAATAGGTGTTCATTTTAATTACCTAAAAATCACTTGTCTGAGTTTTTTCCACTATGTCATGTCAATTATCACTCAATAGCACAAGCTACATGTATGGAGATTATGTAGAATTTCCAATTCACTTCTTTGTCTTAATTTGAGTCTTTTTTTTTGAGATGTTCTTTGGATCTTAATAATTCTTTATATCTTTTCTCTCTCCTTGTCTCATTTCTAGAAATGAGACTTTTTTGTCAGAGCAGTCATTTAAATTTTTGTGCTGGGAAGTTCCTTTGTTTTCTCTATCTCTTTCTTTCATTTCTTTTTTTTTTTTTTGGTTTTTGGGTCACACCTGGCAGTGCTCAGGGGTTACTCCTAGCTCTATGCTCAGAAACGCTCCTGGTAGGCTCAGGGGACCACATGAGATGCCAGGATTAGAACCACCGACCTTCTGCATGAAAGGCAAATGCCTTACCTCCATGCTATCTCTCCGGCCCTCTTTCTTTCATTTCTAATCTGGTTCTTAGCAAGAACTTGTAGTACCAAGTCCAAGTTGTACTATACCCGGAATAACCACCATAAGGGGATAGTCAGGTTACCTCATCTAAAAACATCTGTTTGCTGAGTAGCATATGTTTATGTGTTTATGACTTCCTGAGACTCACATGAAATTAAAAGAAAGATTGACAATGTTAAAGGAGGTTTGAAAATGCTATATTATTTAATACATATTTTGTACTCCTAGTTCTTTTGGTATCCAGACACCTAATGACAAGTTTTGGGCTCAAGCAGTGACCATCAGGGTGGCTAAGTCAGACCCTCTAGATATCTGACTTAGACTGTTATTCAAATGCTTCTTCCTACTTAAGTTATAAGAAAGAATATCATATATTCTGGACTCATAACTGAAAAGCAAATAAAATAGCTTTATCTCTTTTATGCATATCTTTGGGCAAAATTCACAAACAAAAAAGAACCACATTTGCTTGACAACTTAACACTCTTACTCAGAGAAATCTTTTAACTAGTTTTCATGGTCAACCCAGAGGCCTAATGCCTCTGCACTTAGGTAAATCCATATCAAATGCAAAAGATATCTGAAAATTAGTATGGGAGAAGAGGACATAATCACATGATCTAATTCTCAATGTATTCCCAACTTCATTGTGTTCTGAATGTTTTCATCTAGTTAATAGTATTTTTTAAATAATTTTTATTGTGACCAATATGAATTACATCTTTCAGTTATATTTAAGGTACATAGTGACAGTGAATTAGGGCCATTCCCACCACCATTGTTGCCCTCCCTTAACCCTTGTTCCCAGTATGCATCCCATAGCTCTCTGCTTTGTACCCTGGACTGCTAGTGTAACAGGTACCTTTTGTGTATAGCTTGTTGTAGATTGGATATCTTATGTATGTAAACATTTCCATAAGATTATTATGTTACTTATCCTACCCTAATTAATAATTGTGCCCTACCCTAGGGTGTGACCTGGCATTCTGCTCTCACCCTAGGGTGGTACCTGATTGTGATGTATAAAAGCAAGGGTCTGTGGAAGGCAAGGGCTTTTTGGGGGGACTGATTCTGGGGCTTTTGGCTTCAGCCTTATCCACGGAATAAAGCTGATATCTGCAGAAGCCTGACTGCCTGTTAGCTTTATACCTGCCGCATTCACCTCAGAACCACCGACTGAACAGGGTGGCAGACACGTGGTCTGAGCTAGAGGAGAAAGACATCATCCTCCATCCCTCCATCAGCCAGCCCCATCAAGGGTTTTTATCCAACATAATCAGGTACCACCCTAAGGTGGGAGCAGAATCAGGTACCATCCTAGGGTGGGAGCAGAATGCCAGTCACACCCTAGGGTAGGGCACAATTATTGATTATGGTAGGATCAGTAACATAATAATCTTATGGACATGTTTACATACATAAAAGGTATCAACTCTGTTGTCATTGACTTTGGGTTTGGTGTTTAGGTCTGATCAATTTTATATCTACTCAATGTTCTTTCAAGCAGGAATTTTTATTTTATTCTTAGATACTATGAAATGAGAAAAAAGGGCTGGCTTATTGCTTGTTTTATACTGAAAATTCTGTAATTTATAATATAAATTTACTATATCACTATATATTTATAATATAATTTACTCTTATATACGACTATATAATAAGCAAGGTATATAAATTATAGTAAGAGATAGAAGTTAAGGGAATTAACTCCAGCTTGATCCCCGGTACTACATGTTCTCCAACCATGCCTGAATACAGCTCTGGATAACCTGAGTGTGTTCCTGTTGTACACTATTATAAAAGGGTTTGCCTGGATTATTCCCAGAACTTCATCGCTTAAATAGTACTGCATCTTCAGATATATTGAATCCCAGGATGGACAAGATTCACAGGAAACATTCCTGAGTGACACAGGATATTCCAAAATAAAAATAAAAAATAAACAATACTAAGATAAATTGAGAGTCAAATTCATATTTGCCATTTGAATAATGAATGTTTTTTGGATAGTTTTGTTCTACCTTTGGGTTTTTAGCTGAAGAACAACAGCATAATAAATGTGTAATTCCATTTTATTTCTCCTATATTTGGAAAATGAATGTGGTTACATTTGTTTATAAACTAAATAGGAACATTGCCACATCTTCCTAAGCAAGTAAATGTGTTCTCATTACCAAAGTTTATTTGTTGAAATTATTTGTCATCTCTGATTTACAATAAGATAATGAAATATGAGAATTTCTCAGAGTACTTTTTCCTTTTCTTACATTAATACTTGGTGATAAACCCTTCACTCCCCCTCTAAAATGCACTGCACTGAGGTTGAATAACATTTAAATTATAAACTTTTTACCTACTTCCACCCTTTGAAGGTTGAGTTTTCAAATTGCACCTGGCCTGCCTTGCTAATACTGAGAGGAGTTAAAGAGACAAGAAACATCCATCTGCAAAATATTCACAGATGACAGTCCAAGACAAATGGCCACAATCTACTCTAGAACATTTTAACAGAAATGTGTGTCTGGATCTAAAGAAATAGAACAGGCTTAAAAGGTCCTTGCTTTTCATTGCCAACCCTTGTTCTATCGCTGGCACCACATATGGTCCCCCAAGCATTACTTGGAGTGATCCCAGAGTGACCACAAAGTGATCACAAAGCCAGGAGGATTAAGTCCAAAGAACCCCTTGGTATGACCCAAAAAACAGAAAGAAAAAAAAGAAATATTTGGACGAGATGCTGAAGAGTAGAAAGCACCATGGCACTACTCCAAAGAACTGATTTAATTTGGAACAGTAGAATGTCAGACCCAAAGTACACTGAGTGCTCTTGAAAACAATAGAATTTTGATTCTAAGTAGTTACAGGGATGCTCACAGTTCAGTAAGAACAACAAATTGATAGATTAGCACAATTTTTTAACAAAATATCAAGGCTAGAGATAAAAAGAATTAGAAAAAGTCCAAGATTGTTTTCACAGTCTATCTGAAATGGGGTATGAACTTAAATAGAGATTTGTAGAGAAATGTGTGCCTTTTGCTGACTAATAAAGTTCCAGCATACTATTGCGAAAATTAATAGTATGCCATAGGAAGCACATACATCAAAATCAGAAAAGCAACAGTTGCTAAAAATGAAACTATCTTTCTGAGATGACAGTGTAAATGCTCAAGGCTAAACCATTTTTATGGTTTTAGGGCCACACCTGGCAGTGCTCAGGGCTTATTCCTTGGTTTTGCACTAAAGGTCACTCCTGACTGTGCTCAAGAAAAAAAATGCTAGAAATTGGATCCAGATTGAACATGTACAAGGCAAAAGCCCTAAACTACTATTGTTTGGCCCCTCAAAACTAAACATTTTAAAGAACATCAGAGGTTGCTATTATGAGCAAAAATGTTTTACTGAACTAATCAAGCCAATAAGTAAACAAATAATGAGTAAAGAAAAATAAGACCCATAAAAAATAGTATCCACAGAATTCCTCCAGCATATCTGCAATGCTCAGTTTAAAAATTGCTGTGAGAAATACAAAGGATAAGAAAAATCTGAGACAACCCATGAAAGAAAATCAGGCAGTGAAACTGCCTGAAAAAAGCATATATTGAAATTTAGGAGACAAAGGCTTAAAAACCATTACTGTAAAGGTGTCCAGTTATAAAAACGATTCCAGTTATTAAGAAGTAAAGGGATATAATAAGAGCATTTTATCAAATAGAGAATATGCATAAAGGGATAAAAACTAGACCTAATGAAAATTCTGGAATTAAAAACTATAGTAATTAAAATGAAAATCATAGAAAGGTAGAATAAATTTGAACTAGCAGAAGAAAGAGTACTGGAAGTCAGTAACACAGGCTGTACAGCAAAAAGAATAGGAGAAAATATTAAAGAAAATTGGTATTACCCCAGAGGGAAAAAAGTACCATTTAAAGTACCTATTTAAGACCACCAGATAATAAAGAGTAGAAAATACATGCATGGGGCCATAGAGATAGCATGGAGGTAAGGCGTTTGCCTTGCATGCAGAAGGTAGGTGGTTCGAATCACGGCATCCCATATGGTCCCCCGAGCCTGCCAGGAGCGATTTCTGAGCATAGAGCCAGAAGGAACTCCTGAGTGCTGCCGGATGTGACCCAAAAACCAAACAAAAAAGGAAAGAAAAGAAAATACATGCAAAGCAATGATAACAGTAAACATAAAACTTTATTTAGAAACATTAATCTACACATCTAAGTTCAGTGATATCTAGTGATTTCTATATTAACACAAATAATCATCTGTACCCAGACATATAATACATGTGTTAAGAATAAAACACTAAGAATTTTATGCAATATAAAAAACTGTCTTGTGTCATGTAATAAAACCCAAATACAATTATTGACAGATCTTCTTTTAGAGAAAAATGGGAACATCAGTATTTCAATGTAATGTATTCAAAGGATTTTTAAAAAGAACTGTCAGGGCTGGTGAGATAGCACAGTGGGTGCTTCCACTCTGTTGAACCAGTTTCTATTCCCTGAGTACCACAAGAAGTGATCCCTGAGTACTGCAGAGCTAGGAGTAAGCCCTGATCATCACTGAGTGTCATGACCAAACCAAAAACAAACAAAAAACCCTGTCAGTTAAGAATCTCGTTATTCAGTATAATTTTTAAAAAGAAAAGAATAAAGAAACCTTTGCAGAAAAATAAAAGAACAGAAAATCTTCTTGCAAGTAGAGCTACCTACATAAATTTCTAAAAGTTTTTTAGACAGACTGAAATTAGGTGACTTTGCACAGTAATTTGAATCATCAGGAAAAAATTGACCTATTGGCAGCAAACAATACAATTGTACCTTTCTTCTTTTTTAAAATTTTGTATTAATGGGGCCAGTGAGGTGGCACTAGAGGTAAGGTGTCTGCCTTGCAAGCACTAGCCAAGGAAGGATGGCAGTTTGATCCCCCGGCGTCCCATATGGTCCCCCCAAACCAGGGGCAATTTCTGAGCATTTAGCCAGGAGTAACCCTTGAGCATCAAATGGGTGTGGGCTCAAAAGCAAAAAAAAAAAACATTTTTTATTAACAATAATTTTTTTCTTTCTAAAAGGCCTTTATTATCCAGACACTGACAATTTTTTTATTTAAACACCTTGATTACATACATCATTGTGTTTGGGTTTCAGTCACGTAAAGAACACCACCCATCACCAGTGCAACATTCCCATCACCAATGTCCCAAATCTCCCTCCTCCCCACCCGACCCCGCCTGTACTCTAGACAGGCTTTCCATTTCCCTCATATATTCTCATTATTAGGACAGTTCAAAACGTAGTTATTTCTCTAACTAAACTCATCAATTTTTGTGGTGAGCTTCCTGAGGTGAGCTGGAACTTCCAGCTCTTTTCTCTTTTGTGTCTGAAAATTATTATTGCAAGAATGTCTTTCATTTTTCTTAAAACCCATAGATGAGTGAGACATTTCTGCGTTTTTTCTCTCTCTCTCTGACTTATTTCATCAGCATAATAGATTTTGTGTACATCCATGTATAGGAAAATTTTATGACTTCATCTTTCCTGACAGCTGCATAATATTCCATTGTGTATATGTACCACAGTTTCTTTAGCCATTCGTCTGTTGAAGGGCATCTTGGTTGTTTCCAGAGTCTGGCTATGGTAAATAGTGCTGCAATGAATATAGGTGTAAGGAAGGGGTTTTTGTATTGCATTTTTGTGTTCCTAGGGTATATTCCTAGGAGTGGTATAGCTAGATCATATGGGAGCTCGATTTCCAGTTTTTGGAGGAATCTCTATATCGCTTTCCATAAAGGTTGAACTAGACGGCGTTCCCACCAGCAGTGGATAAGAGTTCCTTTCTCTCCATATCGCCGCCAGCACTGTTTATTCTCATTCTTTGTGATGTGTGCCATTCTCTGTGGTGTGAGGTGGTACCTCATCATTGTTTTGTTTTGCATCTCCCTGATGATTAGTGATGTGGAGCATTTTTTCATGTGTCTTTTGGCCATTTGTATTTCTTCTTCGTCAAAGTGTCTGTCCATTTCTTCTCCCCATTTTTTGATGTTATTAGATGTTTTTTTCTTGTAAATTTCTGTCGTGCCTTGTATATTTTGGAGATTAGCCCCTTATCTGATGGGTATTGGGTGAATAGTTTCTCCCACTCAGTGGGTGACTCTTGTATCCTGGGCACTATTTCCTTTGAGGTGCAGAAGCTTCTCAGCTTAATATATTCCCATCTGTTAATCTCTGCTTTCACTTGCTTGGAGAGTGCACTTGCCTCCTTGAATATGCCTTTAGTCTCAATGTCCTGGAGTGTTTTGCCTATGTGTTGTTCTATATATCTTATGGTTTTGTGTCTGATATCGAGGTCTTTAATCCATTTGGATTTTACCTTCGTACGTGATATTAGCTGGGGGTCTAAGTTCAATTTTTTGCAAGAGGATAGCCAGTTGTGCCAACACCACTTGTTGAAGAGGCTTTCCCTGCTCCATATAGGATTTCCTGCTCCTCTATCGAAAATTAGGTGATTATATGTCTGGGAAACATTTTCTGAGTATTCAAGCCTATTCCACCGATCTGAGGTCCTGGTCTTATTCCAATACCATGCTGTTTTGATGACTATTGCTTTGTAGTAAAGTTTAAAGTTGGGGAAAGTAATTCCTCCCATATTCTTTTTCCCAATAATTGCTTTAGCTATTCTAGGGTGTTTATTTTTCCAAACGAATTTCAAAAGTGCCTGATCCACTTCTTTAGGAATGTCATGGGTATCTTTAGAGAGATAGCATTAAATCTGTATAATGCCTTGGGGAGTATTGCCATTTTGAGGATGTTAGTCCTGCCAATCCACGAGCCGGGTATGTGTTTCCAATTTCGCGTGTCCTCTCTTATTTCTTGGATCAGAGTTTTATAGTTTTCTTTGTATAGGTCCTTCACATTTTTAGTCAAGTTGATTCCAAGATATTTGAGTTTGTGTGGCACTATTGTGAATGGTGTTGTTTTCTTAATGTCCATTTCTTCCTTATTACTATTGGTGTTTAGAAAGGCCATTGATTTTTGTGTGTTAATTTTGTAGCCTGCCAGCTTGCTATATGAGTCTATTGTTTCTAGATGCTTTTTCGTAGAGAATTTACTGTTTTCTAAGTAGAGTATCATGTCATCTGCAAAAAGTGAGAGCTTGATGTCTTCCTTTCCTATCTGGATTCCCTTGATATCTTTTTCTTGTCTAATTGCTATAGCGAGTAATTCCAATGCTATGTTGAATAGGAGTGGTGAGAGAGGACAGCCTTGTCTTGTGCCAAAATTTAGAGGGCAGGCTTTAAGTTTATCTCCATTGAGGATAATATTTGCCACTGGCTTGTGGTAGATGGCCTTAACTATATTGAGAAAGGTTCCTTCCATTCCCATCTTGCTGAGAGTTTTGATCAAGAATGGGTGTTGGACCTTATCAAATGCTTTCTTGCATCTATTGATATGATCATGTGGTTTTTGTTTTTCTTGTTGTTGATGTTGTGTATTATGTTGATATATTTACGGATGTTAAACCATCCTTGCATTCTGGGATTAAACCTAATTGATCATAGTGGATGATCTTCTTAATGAGGCATTGAATCCTATTTGCCAGGATCTTGTTGAGGATCTTTGCATCTGCATTCATCAGCGATATTGGTCTGTAATTTTCTTTTTTCATAGCATTTCTGTCTGGGTTAGGTATCAAGGTGATGTTGGCTTCATAAAAGCTGTTTGGAAGTGTTTCCATTTTTTCAATTTCATGAAAGAAAGAGTCTTGCCAGGATTGGTAGTAGTTCCTCTTGGAAAGTTTGAAAGAATTCATTAGTGAATCCATTTGGGCCTGGGCTTTTGTTTTTTTGTCAGACATTTGATTACTGTTTTAATTTCATCAATGGTGATGGGGGTGTTTAGATATGTTATATCCTCTTCCTTCAACCGTGGAAGTTTATAAGAGTCCAAGAATTTATCCATTTCTTCCAGGTTCTCATTTTTAGTGGTGAAGAGTTTCTCAAAGTTGTTTCTGATTACCCTTTGAATCACTGTCATATCAGTAGTGATCTCACCATTTTCATTCCTAACACGAGTTATCAAGTTTCTCTCTCTCTCTTTCTTTGTTAGTTTTGCCAGTGTTCTATCAATCTTCTTTATTTTTTCAAAGAACCAACTTCTGCTTTCGTTGATCTTTCGGATTGCTTTTTGGGTTTCCACTTCGTTGATTTCTGCTCTCAGCTTTTTTATTTCCTTCTGTCTCCCTATTTTTGGGTCCTTTTGTTGAGCCCTTTCTAGTTCTATTAGCTGTGTCATTAAGCTACTCAGGTAAGCTCCTTCTACCTTCCTGATGTGTGCTTGCAAAGCTATAAATTTTCCTCTCAGTACTGTTTTGCTGTGTCCCATAAGTTCTGATAGTTTGTGTCTTTATTGTCATTTGTTTCCAGGAACCTTTTGATTTCCTCCTTGATTTCATCTCGGTTATTGAGTATGAGGCTGTTTAACTTCCAGGTGTTAAGGTTTTTCTTCTGAGTCCCTTTGGAATTCACAAATAATTTCAGAGCCTTGTGGTCACCGAAATTAGTCTGCAAAATTTCTATCCACTTGATATTATGGAGGTATGTTTTGTGTGCCAGCATGCAGTCTATCCTGGAGAATGTCCCATGTACTTTGGAGAAGAATGTGTATCCAGGTTTCTGGGGATGGAGTGTCCTATATATATCCACTAGGCCTCTTTCTTCCATTTCTCTCCTCAGGTCTAGTATATTCTTGTTGGGTTTCAGTCTGATTGACCTATCCAGTGGTGACAAAGCCATGTTGAGGTCCCCCACATTTGTGTTGTTATTGATATTATTTTTCAGATTTGTCAACAGTTGTATTAAATATTTTGCTGGCCCCTCATTCGGTGCATATATGTTTAGGAGAATTATTTCTTCCTGCTCTACATACCCCGTGATTAATATAAAATGTCCATCTTTGTCTCTTACAACCTTCCTGTGTATAAAGTTTGCATTATCTGATATTAGTATGGACACTCCAGGTTTTCTATGGGTGTTGTTTGCTTGGATAATTTTCTCCAGCCTTTTATTTTGAGTCTATATTTATTCTGACTATTCAGGGGCGTTTCTTGTAGGCTGCAAAAGGTTGGATTGAGTTTTTTGATCCATTTAGCCACTCTGTGTCTCTTAACTGGTGCCTTTAGTCCATTGATGTTGAGAGAAAGAATTATCCTGGGATTTAATGGCAACTTTATATCGAATTTTGGTGTGTCTTTTGGTTAGTGTTGTCTTAAATTAGGTTTTTCAGTTTTTCTCTTAAGACTGGTTTTGAGTCTGTAAAGTTTCTGAGCTGTTTTTTGTCTGTGAAACCAGGTATTCTTCCATCAAACCGGAAAGTGAGTTTTGCTGTATACAGAATTCTAGGTAAAGCATTCATTTCATTCAGTCTTTTCACAATATCCAACTACTGCTTTCTGGCATTTAATGTTTGTGGTGACAGGTCTGCTGTAAATCTGAAGAATGCTTGCTTGAACATAATTTCCCCTTTTGATCTTGCTGTTTTTAGAATTCTGTCTCTATTTGTGGGATTTGTCATTGTGACTAGGATGTGTCTTGGGGTATTTTTTCTGGGGTCTCTTTTGGTTGGTACTCTTCGAGCATGCAGGATTTGATCACATATATTCTTTAGCTCTGGAACTTTCTCTTTAATGAGGTTCTTGACCATTGATTCTTCCTGGAAATTTTCTTCCTGGGTCTCTGGGTCTCCAATGATTCTTAAATTTTTTCTGTTGAGCTTATCATAGACTTCTATTTTCATCTGTTCCCATTCTTTGACTAATTTGTCCATTGTCTGTTCATTTGCTTTAAGTTTTTTTTTTCCACTTTTTCCTGCTGTATGGAATTGTTATGTATCTCATCTTCCACAGCACTACGTCTATTCTCAGCTTCTGATACCCTGTCCCAGAGCTTATCCATTTTGTCATTCACTTCGTTTAGTGAGTTTTTCAGGCCTGTTAGTTTACACATTATTTCAGTTTGGAGTTTTGTAATTTCCATCTTCATATTTTCTTGGTTCTCATTAGTGTTCTGTTCAACTCGATCCATGGTTTCTTTGAGTTCGTTGAGCATCTTCCATATTGCTAGTCTAATGTCCTTATCTGAGAGTTTGATTAGTTGGTTGTATATTATCTGGTCATCAGAATTGTCATCTTCATTCTCTATATCTGATGCTGGCCTGCATTTTTTTCCCCATTGTCACACTTGTATTGTAGGTTTTTCTGCGTGTTGTGGTGGTATTCATTGGCTAAATGATGCAGGCAGCATACTCCTCTGGCTCCACCTTTTCTGGATGGGTCGACTTGCCTCCACGGGAGGGGAGTCCTCTGTGGATGAAGCCTCACACAGGATCAAACCTTAGTCCCGAGCACTCAGCGGAGGAGACAGTCCGGAAAGAAATGCTGGGCTTCAGTGATCCAGCACAGTAGTTAGTGTGATTTTTTCTTCTTGCTGCAATGGTCTTTTTTTCTTAGAAAGAGCACACAGCCGCTTAGCGAAGCAGAGCTAAGTGCCCTTCTGGAGCCTCTTTTCAGCCCACTCCCAAGAGGTTCACTCAACAGGATAGTAGACAGATACACACAGACAGCACTCACAATTTTTCACGTTGGGCCCCACTGGGCAGGTGTAGTTTCGTGGATTTTCCCAGCCTGACGTCACAAACAGGGGACCTGGCTTCTGCAAAGCATAGCAGGTTTTCACGTAATGGAGCAGTTCCTTGGCGTTCCGCCCTAGAATTGGCCTCTGAGAGAGCGAGTTTTCTGGAGCCTCTTTTTGGCCCACTCCCAAGAGGTTCATGCAACAGGATAGTAGACAGACACACACAGGCAGCACTCACAATTTTTCACAGTTGGGCCCCACTGGGCAGGCGTAGTTTCGTGGGTTTTCCCAGCCTGACGTCACAAACAGGGGACCTGGCTTCTGCAAAGCATAGCTGGTTTTCATGTTTTGGAGCAGTTCCTTGGTGTTCCCACCCTGATATTGGCCTCTGGAAGAGCGAGTTTTCTGGAGCCTCTTTTCAGCCCACTCCCAAGAGGTTTACTCAACAGGATAGTAGACAGACACACACAGGCAGCACTCACTTGGCAGGCGAAGTTTCGTGGATTTTCCCAGCCTGACGTCACAAACAGGGGACCTGGCTTCTGCAAAGCATAGCTGGTTTTCATGTTTTGGAGCAGTTCCTTGGTGTTCCCGCCCTGAAATTGGCCTCTGGGAGAGCGAGTTTTCTGGAGCGTCTTTTCGGCCCACTCCCAAGAGGTTCATGCAACAGGATAGTAGACAGACACACACAAGCAGCACTCACAATTTTTCAGTCGGGCCCCACTGGGCAGGCGTAATTTCTGTCATTTCCAAGTTTTAAGCTATGCATTAAGTTATTTATGTAGTCACTTTCTTCCTTCCATATTAATGCTTGCAAAGCTATAATTTTTAAATTAAAAATAAATATCTTTATTCAAGCACCTTGTTTATAAACATGATTTTAGTAGGTTTCAGTAATAATAAGAACACCCCCTTTCATCAGTGAAACATTCCCATCACCAGTGTACCCAATATTTCTCCCCCCCACAGTATTCGAGAAAGACATTCTACTTCTCTGACTCATTGACATTACCACCATAGTTGTCAGTGTAGTTATTTCTCTAACTGCACTCCCCACTGTTTGTGGTGAGCTTTATATCATGAGCCCTCATCTCTATTTTCTCTAGGCATTATTACAATAATGTCTTTTATTTTATAAAACCCTTAGATGAGTGAGACTATTCTGTTTCTATCTCTCCCTCTGATTTATTTCACTCAATATAATAGTTTCCATGTCCATCCATGTATAGGAAAATTTCATGACTTCATCTTTCTTGACAGCTGCATAATATACCATTGTGTGTATGTACCAGAATTTCTTTAGCCATTCATCTGTTGAAGGGCATCTTGGTTGTTTCCAGAGTCTGGGTATTGTAAATAACACTGCAATGAATATAGGTGTGAGAAAGGCATTTTTGTATTGAGTTTTTGTTTCCAGGGTATTTCCCTAGGTGTGGTATAGCAGGATCATATGGGAGCTCAATTTCCAGCTTTTTTGAGGAATCTCCATATTGTTTTCCATAAAGGGTGGACTAGACAGCATTTCTACCAGCAGTGAATGAGAGTTCCCTTCACTCAATATCCCCGCCAATACTGATTGTTCTTGTTCTTTGTGGTGTGTACCAGTCTCTGTGTTGTGAGATGGCACCACACAGTTTTGTTGATTTGCATCTCCCTGATGATTAGTGATGCTGAGCATTTTTCATGTATCTTTTAGCAATTTGTATTTATTCTTTGAGGAAGTGTCTGATTATTTCTTCTTATTTTTTAAAAATAAAATCTTTATTTAAGCACCATGATTACAAACATGATTATATTTGGGTTTCATTCATAAACAGAAAACTCCCTTCATGAGTGCAACATTCCTACCACCAATGCCCCCTCCAGCCCAACCCATGCTTCTATTCAAGACAGGCATTCTACTTATTTCACTTATTAATATTGTCTTGATTGTTGTTAGTGTAGTTATTTCCCTAACCGTATTCACCACTCTTTGTGAGCTGGTCCTTCTGGCCCTTATATCTCTTGTCTCTGGGCATTATTACAATGATGCTTCTTTGTAAGTAATTTTGCTTTTATATCTTGCTGATTTCAATATTTTATCTCTACCTTTATTTTTGTCATTTTGACTAGGATGTGTCTTGGTGTGCTTTTATTTGGGGCTCTTTTAGCTGCTACTCTTCAGGCATCCAGGATGTGGTTTCATGCTTTCCAGTTCTTCTTAGCAATGATATCCTTGACAGTTATTACTTCATAGGGGTTTTCTTCTGGGTCTTTGGGTCTGCAATTATTTTTATGTTGTCCTTGATGAAATTTATCCCAAACGTCTATTGTCTGTTCACTTATTTTGAATATTGTTTTCTATATTCTCTTCATTTATTTTATTTATATTATTTATTTATTCATTTATTTTCTAATCTCTTTTGTTGTATGAAAGTATTATTCAGCTTATTCTCCAGTTCACTGATGTCATCAGCTGCTGTTACTCTGCTGGTGATGTCATCCAGTGAGTTTTTCACTTGACTTACCATGTTTTTTAGTTTTTTTTATTCTGTTTGACGTTTTCTCATTTCTACTTTCATGTACTCTTGAGTCTTATTTACTTTTTTCGGTTTGTTCGATAGTTTGTTTGTTTGTTTGTTTAGTCTTTGAAAATTCTCTGCATTTCCTCTTTAATGTCCTTATCAGAAAGGCCATGTAGGTGGCAAGTACTAGTTAGATTTTCAGAACTACCATTTTCATTTTCTAAATATGGTTGGCTTCTGCAGTTTCTTCACAGTGACCTTTCAATATGGTGGTGTTTTTATGTGTTGCGCTGGGGGTCATTGACTAGAAGAAGTGTACAGCTGCAGAGCAAATTGAACTAGTCTCTCTCTTCTCATATCGTGCTGATTTCACCTCTTTTGTGACATGGACTGGGCTCTATGCTCACCTAATAATGAGCCTTGCTGCCAGCTGCCCCACCTATTCTGCTTTGCTGGACTGGCTCTCTGCATACCTCTCAGCAAGCACTGTGGTGTGCTGGTCTTCTATGCTTCTAGCTGTCCTTTCTGCTCCCCACATGGCAAGTGCAACAGAGTACTGGTCCCTCCTTTTCTTCATTATTGCTGGAGGGGCTCTCTGCTCACTTCAAGGTGAGTCTTGAGGTGTGCTGTTCCCATTCTTTCTGTTTAAATTAACTTTTAGGGGCCGGTGAGGTGGCGCTAGAGGTAAGGTGTCTGCCTTGCAAGCGCTAGCCAAGGAAGGACCATGGTTCGATCCCCCAGGGTCCCATATGGTCCCCCAAGCCAGGGGCGATTTCTGAGCACTTAGCCAGTAGTAACCTCTGAGTGTCAAATGGGTGTGGCCCGAAAAACCAAAAAAAAAAACCCAAATAAATTAATTTTAAAATCATTTTTAAATTTTATTCACTTTTGTTTGCCTTTTTCTTCCATTTTTATTGCATTACTGTGATTTGTAATTTTGTTAATGTCAGTTTCATTATTGCAATGTCCTAATACCACACCCATCACAAGTGTCTGATTCTAAAATTCTTTTATTTAAAATTTATTAATTTTGGTGTGGAAGTGATAGGTCAGCTGTAGGGTGTTTGCCTTGCAAGCAGCTGATTCAGGACGGACGGTGGTTTGAATCCCAACATCCCATATGGTTTCCCATGCCTTCCAGGAGTGATTTCTGAGCACAGAGCCAGGAATAATCCCAGAGCGTTGCCAGGTGACCCAAAAACCAAAAAATAAAATAAAATAAAATTTATTATTTTTGTAAATTATACGATTTAGTTTTATCTTCATCTTTTCTCTTAATATGTTCATCTTTATGGTTGCGTTTATCCTTGAGCTCATTATTTAATCCTTGTTTTCTGACATTCTGTTACTGAATTCCTCTTTTGTGGTTTTAGTATAGTTACTGTTCACATGCTTAATGGCTTCTGTTTAGATTTTCCTCAGAGTTCTTGAGTTCTTGATATTTTCCTATTTCTTTATATATGTGATCATCATTAGGATTGTAGCTTTATATTTTTCACCAGTTGAGTTTATAAAACTACAAGGTACTTCGTATTCATACTGGAATTTGTCTTCATATATTAATGGAGGTCATCTCTTCACTGTGTTCAGTGCTATACCAAGTGTAGGGTTGAGTATTCAAGTTCATTTAGGCTAGGTGGCAATTAGAAGTTAATACTCATCAGTTCCAGTAAAAGGTTGTGACTCTTAATTTGGATGAATCTGAATGATTACTTGGAATTTATGGTCACGAGTGTTCTAAAGTAGCTACAGCACTGACATCCAGAAGACCTGGTTTGTAACTTAAAATTCAAAGATGCTTTATAATGTGTTACAATCTCGGGACTTGAGGGACAAAGTAATTGTACATAGATTCTGTTTTATTTATCTTAACGTTCTTTGGCTGAAAGTTCAAAGTTAAGATATCAGCAAGGGGACTTCTGAGAATTATGTTATGGGTGATTGTCCTTCCACTGTAACTTTACCTTGTCCTCTTTCTTTGCATCTTTGTTCTCATAATTCAAAATAAAAAAATTTAAAAAAAATTCAAAGATGCTGGTGTCTAGCAAAGGCTAATATGATTAAGTCCAGCAGGTTTTAGTAATGAGTGCTGTAATAGATACTAAACAATAAGCAACCCTCTTTTTATTTGCCAGGGCCTGTCAGGAACTGTTGTTTCAGGTTTAGATCTGGGAGGTATCTTATGGTTTGACATTTCAATATTCGGTGTGAACAGCACACCATATACTAATGGTCCCATGCTATAATAAAATGCTCAAATTGCACCATATTTCCAAGTATCTCCCAAGTTGAGGGGTCAAACTGGTCAGCAAGTTGCTTTTTATTATGTACATGATGTGTAGGCTTAAGAAGAGACTGGAATCTCAACATAAAAAATTTTCTTAGAGCCAAATGAAAGATACCATACAAGCAATAGGGACTCTTCCATTGACTGGCTGTTATTTGGAAGTATTTAGGATACTTTCTTTTTTTGGGGGGGGGCACACCCGGCGGTGCTCAGGGGTTACTCCTGGCTGTCTGCTCAGAAATAGCTCCTGGCAGGCACGAGGGACCATATGGGACACTGGGATTCGAACCAACCACCTTTGGTCCTGGATCAGCTGCTTGCAAGGCAAATGCCGCTGTGCTATCTCTCCGGGCCAGTATTTAGGATACTTTCTAATTTTTTTTTTTTTTTTTTTTTTTTTTTTTTTTTGGTTTTTGGGTCACACCTGGCAGCGCTCAAGGGTTACTCCTGGCTTTATGCTCAGAAATCACTCCTGGCAGGCTTGGGGGACCATATGGGATGCCGGGATTTGAACCACCAACCTTCTGCATGTAAGGTAAATGCCTTACCTCCATGCATCTCTCCGGCCCCGATACTTTCTAATTCTAAGTATTCATTCTGGTTGTCTGTAATTAATTAGATATAGAATAGAAGGAACTGGGTTTGTTCGCTGAGTAGCAAATATTACTCAAGGATAGAGAAATAGTATAGTGCTTAGGACATTTGCTTTACATGCAGCTGATTTGGGTTTGATACTTGGCACCCTGTGTAATTATCAGAATTGCGATTAGTGATCCCTGAGCACAGAGCCTGGAGTAAGCTTTGGGCCCATCTTGATGTGCCCCCCCACCAAACCAAACCAAATAAGCAAAAACTAAATGTGACTCAGATTGACCTTAAGGTCTTATATATAGAAATACCAATAAAACAAAATTCTGTATCAATGAATATACACAAATCAGTTGTATCAGTAGTATACATTTCAACACCTAAAGTAAAATTATAAAAGGATTTCCCATTACATAAGTATAAAAATGACATTATATAGTATGCAGCTCTCAGAAAAAAAATCATGCAGTTTTCTGCAACATATATGGAACTAGAGGATAGTATGGAAGTCACAAGGAAAGGGATAGATACAGAATGATCTCTCATGTGGGATTTAAAGATTTGCAGCAAGGTGGCAACAGAGGGCCAAACATAAAATATCAGGAGGATTGATCCTCACAACTAAATCTGTGGGCAGGGAGGTTGAAAGGGAAAGGTGCTGGGGTCCTTGGGGGAGGAATGTGTGCTTCCTAGTGAGGGATGTGATATTTAAATTACCCATCACTAACAATATTGTAAATCACAGAACCTCAATGAGTAAAACAAAAAGTTAAAAAAAATTTAAATCTAATGTTGGGGATGTGAATCAGCAGTAGAAAGTCTGCTTGGCATATTGACATTTTGGATTCAATCAATCCCTGGCACTACAAAAACAAAACCCTCACCCAAATTCTGGGGAATAATAAATTTGACAAAAGTACTGTAAATTTTGTATTTCAGAAGCTAAAACACATATGAGGAAATAAAGTCTATATTTATGGATCAAATGCTATTAAGATAGCATTGCTCCCCAAATTCTTTGTAGAAAATAACAATCTGATACTTAAATGTACATGAGAATTCTGAGGACTCAGAATAGTCAAAATAATTTTGAAAAAGAACAAAGAGTCTACAATGATTTAAAAGCCTATAGCAAATCTATACAAATCAAAACAATGAGTTACATAAGGATATACCAGTGGTGGGCAATCTTTTTATTCAACTGAGCCAAATCTCGCCAAAACCACGATTGAAATTTATTTTGAGAGCCACATTTTTAAAACCGAAAATACATAGGATGATACACTGTTGGGAGAAAAGTCACACAGAAAGTCATGCCCCCCCCCCCCCAATACCGCATGACCTGACTAGAGCTGTGTGGAGCCGGCCACCAGGGCTGCATACAGGGCGCGCACTGACAGAGGCTAGGAGCAGAGTTCTGACTCCTGGAGTGGCCGTCCGGCACACAGAAGAGCTGCATTAAAAATGTAAAGAGCCGCTTGTGGCTCGTGACCTGCAGCTTGCCGACCACTGGGATATACATTTAGAACAATAGAATAGAACCAAGTATCCAGAAATTTGCTGTTATATCACAGGCAACATTTGATAGGGAAACCAAGATATTTCATTTGTTTTTTTTAATAAATATTGCTAGGAAATGTGGATTAGCTACATGCTATCGAATAAAATTGGATTGATTTCTTATAAACAAGAAACTTCAAAATAAATTATAGATCTATATATAAGTGTGAAATAAATTGGATTAATATGTCAGGGCAGCATTTCAGAGATGGGTGACTTAAATTTATTTTTTTCTTAATTCTCATGTCTGGAATTCTAGTATCAAAGTGTTGGCAATGCTCACTGATGATGATATATTTCTCTTTGGCTTGCTTTTCTAGCTGTCTTCTCAGTTGTACCCTCACATGAACTTTTTTTGTTTATGTGTATTCCTAATGTCACTTATAAAGACATGAGCTTTAAGTATCAGGGCCCCAAAATTATGATCTCATTTTAGTTTATTTGCCCCCTTCAATGTTCTCTCACCAAATATAATCATAATCATCATATAGATGATGATTTAGGTGTGAATTTCGAGAATTAAGATGGGCTTCATAACAGAAAGAGACAAAACCTTGAGATCAGACAAAATCGTTTTAGACAACATCAAAAATAAGTGCCTAAAAATAAGTAAATTGGAATTTATTAAAATAAGAACTTTCAAATTTCAAAGGTCCCTTTAAGGAAAATAACTATCTGCAAATCACATCTGATATAGGACTTCTATCTAGAATATATAAGTTCTTATAATTTAATAATAAAACAGTATAATTTAATATGCATGAAGACTATGAATTGACATTTTTCAAAGAAGTTATTTTTTTTTTTGGTTTTTTTTTTGGGCCACACCCGTTTGACGCTCAGGGGTTACTCCTGGCTATGTGCTCAGAAATCGCCCCTGGCTTGGGGGGACCATATGGGACGCCGGGGGATCGAACCTCGGTCCTTCCGTGGCTAGCGCTTGCAAGGCAGACACCTTACCTCCAGCGCCACCTACCCGGCCCCTCAAAGAAGTTATTTAGATGATTTATTAGCACCTAAAATTTGTTATATCATTAGTCACTAGAGATATGCGAATATAAAGTACAATGAGAACTTGTTTCTTTTTTTGGGAGAGGAAATAAAATTTTTGATTGAGATTATGTGATTGATATTCAATTAATAAGTATATCATGCACTTTATTTCCATACCACATCCATACACAGCTCTTTCTCCCAAAGACTGAAAACACCCCTCCCTCCCTACTCAACTCAGTTGTGTGGGTAACTTCCTTCATTATAGAATCTTTGGATATATATTGCTGCTTAGCTGTGTATCTCTGTCTCATATTTGAGAATGACTGTGGGGGTAATTCTTGGGCTGACTGGTTGGTTGGCTCCCCAGAAGTTTATGGCTGCCTCAATATATTCTGGAGTTTCAAATATTTAACTTCTTAACTCTGCATGTGTATATTATCACCATGTATAGGGAGCAGGCAGTCATTAGGACTGGTATATAACCTGTGGGACTTTGAAGAAAAGCTTTGTGATGGTTATTGACAATAACTAGCTGGTGAAGTATTGAGAGCATGTATACAGATATTTTGAACTTTAAAATCTATAAAATAAAGGGATATCCATCTCTTTAAATTATTATAAAAATTAAAATGATAATTTATGCAAAAATTAAAATGATAATTTATGCAGACACTTCATTTTAAGATATAGCTATCTTGTTATTGCTTACATTTGGAATAATTATTATTCTTAATCCTAAGAGGTCATAGTCTCCTTAAAATAATAGTTTTAATCTATTCTTGCTTAGCTTTTAGACTCCAAATCTGTTTTGAAACACTTTTCTTTATTTTTCAATATTCCTAGGTTTGTACATTTAAATACATTAGTTTTATGTATTTAAATATGTATTCAAATGCATGAAATATACTAGTTATATAATTATTAGTCTGAGCTTTGCTGTTAAAATCAACACTTTGTGACCTAAAAGCTGACACAGTGACTTAGAGCATTTTCCCTGCAATCATGAGACAGAAATTTCTAATTCAAGGACATCCTGTCCTGGTTAAGGTTAGCCTGAGAATCATCAATGATCCTCCGAAAAGGGTAAAAGCCCTTAAAATAACAGTTATATATCTTCCGTGTTAAAATAATTCTCAGGCATTTTTTTTTTACTTTTAGTTGAATACAAGTTCAGAACTGAGTTTTGGTCTTGAAATGGTTTGGGAATTGAAGTGCTTCCCACTATACCTAAATAGGAACAGTACTGAGAGAAAATATTGTAGTCAGTTACTGTAGCTGTCTCTAAAGCTTATAATGATTATTGATCAACTCTATTTTCATTTTCTTTCTCATCAGGACTTCATATCATCCACAGTCTAGATGAAGTCAATTTCATACAGAACCTTGTATTTTACATTGAAGCAGCATATAAAACTGCTGTAAGTACTCACTTTGGAATAATTGTTAACATGTCTAATTAATAGATGACTCATTCATTCTGTAATGCTTGCCCTCATATTGCCCTCATCATTCTATAAAACTTCTAACAATAATTTCCTTCAGTTCTTTTTTGGACATTTTTCGGTGGCCACATCTGGCAGTGCTCTCAGGGCTTATTCTTGGCTCTGTGATCATGGATCACTCCTGGTGGCGCTTAGGATATAGAACTCAGGTTGGCTGCAAACCAGACAAGTACTTTGCCACTGTACTAATGCTCCTGCCCTTCAGCTATTTTCTTCATTAGCTTCGTTATTCTCTGATTTCCTTCTATCTGGGGGATTTACACACAAAGGGAGTCTCATTTTTATCTAACTGTAATATTATATGGTTATGCATTTGCCAGTATGGAGCTAAATTATCATCATCATCATTATTATTATTATCATGATTATTATTAGTTGGTTTTGGGGTTACACTGAGTTATGCTCAGGGACTACTCCTGGCTATGAGCTCAGAATTTGCTCTTGGCATGGGGGACCATATAGGACACCGGGGGAATCTAACCGAGGTCCATCCTGGGTCAACCACATGCAAGGCAAATGCCCTATTGATGTGCCATCATTCTGCCCTATTATTTTACATTAATGGCATATGGTCTTAAGTGGAGCAAGATAATTAGGGACTTATAGATAATTTAACTACTTGTTAAATACTTAGAAATGAAAATTTGTGGTATCTGTAAATTTTGAACTTACCATATGGAAATATTTTTCCTATTTCTATCATATAAGATATGATAATATATCAAATATATTTAACATAGTTTATTTCATGTGTTGCTCTACATAATTATATAATGGTAATTGTATTGAAAATAGATTTATAATAAATAGTGCAGTTTTTATTAGTTGTTTAATGTTGTGTATGAAAACATTTCCATAAGATTATTCTTTGCCTGTTGTCCCACCTTGACCTTCCAGGTGGGGGCGCCGTTGAGAGCGGAATAAATAGTTTGGGAGCGAGGTGTTAGGGATCTTTTGGGAGAGTTTGGGGGGTGGCTCTAGGTGTTTTTCGGAGCTAGCAGCGGGCTGACAAAGAACTCTCTTCGCCTAACCTTTTACCCCTTAACCCTCCTGTCTGTGTGGATTATTTGCTGCGGATAAATATTACCAAGATCTCTTCTCAAAAGGGGAGAAGGGGATGGGAATCAATTTCTCATTCTGGGAGTTCTTTGAGGATACACAAATAAAAAATAAAGTAGTAAACGGGACCCCACACTTTAAAATGGAAGAGTAAATCTGGAACTTATTCCCTTTATATTTGCCAGACTAAGCCTAAAATAGACATATTTGATTCAACCTGACTTATTGCCTAATTCTGTGTTCCAGAATAGTTTGAGGGTACTTTGGCTTCTCCATTACAGATATTGGTTACAGTTGTAGAATTAATTGTATTTGTGCTTCCTCATCTTCCTTTTTCATCCTCTTTTTTTCAGGCCAGGGTAGTGCTGAACTTGGGGGCAGGTGAGACTAGAATAAGTATCACTTTAAACAGTTTTGATATAAAAAGTCATTTGACTTAGATGGGCCTGGAGTAATCATAACAGGTTGGGTGTTTACTTTGCATGCTGCTGAGCCATGCTTGATCCCTGGTGACCAACTTGGATTTGATCCCTGGTATTTCATATAGTCCCCCTAAGCATCACCAGGAGTGATAATGAGTGCAGCTCCAGGAGTAACCATGAGTATCAATTTCTGTGGTCCCAAAATAAAAAAAAAGTCATTTAAAGGGCCAAAGTAATAGCACAGAATAGCACAGTGGTAGGGCCTACATGCGGCTGACCCAGGATGGACCTTGGTTTGATTCCCGGCCTCCCATATGCTCCCCCAAGCCAGGAGCGATTCTGAGCACATAGCCAGGAGTAACCCCTGAGTGTCACCAGGTGTGGACCAAAACAACAACAACAACAACAAAATGTCATTTAAGGTACATACAGAAATAAAATCAGATAACAAGATTGTTTAATATATATGCATGCACATGGGCATTTCCAAGTTTTGGTCAATAATATTTAGAATCATGACACTACAGTAATAATGAATATGAATGCTCAAGTATTGAATTCCATAATTATGTAATAAAAAGAAGTCAGAGTGGGGCCAGAGCAATAGCATAATAGGTATTAGGGTCTTGTACACAACTGGTCTCCTCAGCATGAATCAGTGTGATTCCAGAGTGCAGAACCAGGAGTAACCCCTGAGTATAGCCAGGTATGGTCCCCTAAAAGAAGCCAAAGTTTCTTCTAGAGGTGGTCTTATTCTAAGGGGTACACATACACACAAGAGAGAGAGAAAGAGGGGCCGGAGAGAAAGCACAGTGGTAGGGCATTTGCCTTGCACACAGCCTATCTGGATGAACTTAGGTTCAATTCCCGGCATCCCATATGGTCCCATATGGTTCCTTCCAGGAGCGATTTCTGAGAGCAGAGCCAGGAGTTACTCCTGAGCACCACCACCAGATGTGCCCCCCATAAAAAAGAGAGTTAAAATACTTTCCTTACATGAGCAGAGTTCAGTTTGATGGGTTCTGTTCATGTAAGGAGCACTGTGTATGATTCCCAAAACACTGCCAGGAGTGACCCTTGATCACAGAGTCAAGAGTAAAGCAGGAACACTCCCTTAAAAAAGAAGAGAAGTTGTTGACTCTAGGACAAGAATAGGGAAAATAAAAAATGAAACATAAGCATCATGTAATGTCATAAATTGAGGAAGTATTTAAACAAGAGTGTTCACAGAACCCAACCTGAATGAACTCCCATCGATAAAATGGAATAATATAAACAATAACAAAAATGGTAATATTTTATGATAAATTGGAGAACACCTTAAACAATATTAGGATTATACTGATCTTAGTTAATTGAGGATTAGGGCCGGACTGGTAACCAGAGGTAGGGTGTTTGCCTTGCACACGGTTGACCCAAGACAGACACAGGTTTGATCCCCGGCATCCCTTATAGTCTCCCAAGCCAGAGGCGATTTCTGAGCACAGAGCCAGGAGTAATCCCTGAGCATCACCAGGTATGGCCCCAAAACAAACAAACTAGAAATTTATTGAGGATGGACACTTTTTCCTCAGAGAAGAATTGAGATACATTTTATAATGAAATAACTACTACTTGCAAACAAGATCTGTCCCTTCATGCTAAATTATTAGATGGTTATTTGAGTAGAAACAGGGTATTTCTGTCATTGTAAATTATTTACCTCAAGGTATTTATTGATTGCAATAGGAAAAATAGTCACTGTAAATTATTTACTTCAAGGTATTTATTGATTGCAATTGGAAAAATAGTCACAATATAATATAGAGAACTTATAGCTAGATAGTACCTTAACCAAGTGATGAATTGAAGATTAACCTCACCAGGGATAAGACATATCAGTATTGGTTCTGGAGAGCTAGTTCAGCAGGCAGTGTACTTTCCTGGCACACCGCTGAGCTGGGTTCATTCAATTCATGCAGCCCAATTGGCCCTCTTGATCCCCACCAGCAGTAATCTCTGATCTCAGAGCCAAAGAAAGCCCTTAGCATCACCGAGTGTGGTCCCCAAACAATATAAAATATATCAGTGTCATCTACTCTCTGATACAATGCACTGAGAAAGGCATAGCATAATGTCCAAAAATATAAAACTTCAATTAACTCAATCTAAATTGAGGGAAACCACAAAATAGCTGACCACTAAATTTATAAAAGTGCAATAGGCATAAAAGATTAAGACTTGAGGAACTGTAACTGAATTGAATAGAAAAAATGGCTTGGAAAATATAACACATTTTGGATTGAATACTGGAATATGAAAACTTTTGAATAGAAAACCTATGAAATTCTAATGAAGTCTTATAGTTTGGATACTAGTAATATGCTGATACTAATTTCATAGATTAGTTATTTTGATTATGTTAAGTGTTAATATTAGTAGAAGCTGAGTAAAGTGAACTTATATATGAATGAACTCACCATATTATTTTTAAAAATAAAATTAATTATAAATGTTTTATATCATTTAGTGGGCATTTAGAACTTTGGTGAGAGTGTAATCTTTTTGTTTTGTTTTGTTTTTGAGTTACACCCGGCAGCGCTCAGGGGTAACTCCTGGCTATACGCTCTGAAATCGCTCCTGGCAGGCTCGGGGGACCATATGGGATGCTGGGATTCGAACCACTGTCTTTCGGCCCCAAGAGTATATTTTTTGCAAGCATTTGGACTCTCACCCTAGCTCTGTCACTTATTATTGGGGAGTATTGGGGCCATCCAAAATCCCAGCAAAAAGGGCCGGCAAGGTGGCGCTAGAGGTAAGGTGTCTGCCTTGCAAGCGCTAGCCAAGGAAGGACCGCGGCTCTATCTCCTGTCGTCCCATATGGTCCCCCCAAGCCAGGGGCAATTTCTGAGCACTTAGCCAGGAGTAACCCCTAAGCATCAAACGGGTGTGACCCGAAATACCAAAAAAAAAAAAAAAAAAAAAAACAGAAAAAGAGTGTCAGAAGCAGGGTTTAATTTAGGAGGAGGCAACGCAGGGAATCCTGGGAGAGGTGGAGGGGGAGGGAGGGAAGGAGGGAGGGAGAGAGAGAGAGTGGAGAGAGAGGAGAGAGAGGAGAGAGAGGAGAAGAGAAGAGAAGAGAAGAGAAGGGAAGGGGAGGGGAGGGGAGGGGAGGGGAGGGAGGGGAGGGGAGGGGAGGGGAGGGGAGGGGAGGGAAGGGGAGGGGAGGGGAGGGAAGGGAAGGGAAGGGAAGGGGAGGGGAGGGGAGGGAAGGGAAGGGAGAGAAAGAGGAGATAGAGAGAGAAAATTAGAGTGAGAGCAAGATGTCAGCCAGATACAGAGAAACAGTAGCAGAAGCAGCAAAATGCAGCAGGAGCAGGGAGCCAAGCATAGTTTCTTAGGCAATCCAGCAGGGACCTCTAGCACTTCTGCTCCAGCCTTATATACCCTACTGGTGGCAGGGAGAGTCTCATAACTGATTCATCATCCTTAAAGGGACAGGAGCAGGCTTATGACAGAAGGCCTAAAAGCTGAGTCTCTTCTTTTAAAAAGCCTTAGGGCTGTTTCCTATATCTTAAGGTTGAGTTCTCTCTCTCTCTTTCTCTCTCTCTCTCTTTCTCTCTCTCTCTTCTCTCTCTCTCTCTCTCTCTCTCTCTCTCTCTCTCTCTCTCTCTCTCTCTCTCTCTCTCTCTCTCTCGTTTTTGGGCCAAACCCGGTGACGCTCAGGGGTTACTCCTGGCTATATGCTCAGAAATCACTCTTGGCTTGGGGGACCATATGGGATGTCAGGGGTTTGAACTGTGGTTCGTCCTAGGCTAGCATGGGCAAGGCAGATGCCTTACCGCTTGCACCTCTGCTCTGGCTCCTGGGTTGAGTTTCTTTTAAAAAGCCTTAGGGCTGTTTTCCTATAGCGGTAAGTCAACTGACCTCAATTTTTTTACTTTAGTGCTTTATTTTCTATAATGTACAAGGATCAAGGAAGATAATAGTATAATGTTAATAGGTTAGTGTCTGGGTCATTGATACTGACAATAGAGAATAAAATTAGTTTATGATACAATACTGGGATACTATTTAAACTTTATGTCCCAAACTTCCTGTGTTTGAAGAATAGTTTTGAAAATCATTGTCTTAGAAAGAGTTATAGTTCTCTGTCCTGATCTTCTAGCTTCTTAGAATTTAGGAATTTAATGAGTCTTCTAACTTCTTAGAAGCCTTAAATATAACTCAAAGCTGCTAGGGAAATAGCTACAAGGATTACCTATTTATTGGCATCTTTTAATAGACATGGATTTATATTTGTGTGGCAAACTATTAACAACTGTGAGTGAGTGCCTTTTATTTTAATAGTTGTGTATCTAGTAAGTACTTAATAGTAATGACTTCCTAATGGTATGTTGGTTATTTTACACTAGGACTTCGGGATATGGGAACGTGGAGACAAGACCAACCAAGGTATCTCAGAATTGAATGCCAGTTCAGTTGGCATGGCAAAGGTAACTGTATTTGCTTTTCACAGACCAAGTTTGAGTAAAAATGACCTTTGCTATAGAAAAATATTTAATTTGAATATATCTTCTTTTTCTTTTTTATTAATATCTTTATTTTGTCTCTCTGATCCGGGAGGCCAGCTCTTTCCAGGTATGGGGTTAGGGGACACCCCATGCCAGAGGCCTTTTCCCTAGCTTGGGTGGTGCTGGGAGGCTTGGCAGGCCCCCACCCAATACCTTATTTCTCCCCTGGACTCCAGGCCTTTCCTGGGTGCTGGCTCAGATGAACTCTATTGTGCTCCTCTTGCTTTCCTTTCCCTCTTCTAAGGGGGAGACACATGGGGAGGAGGGCGTGCCAATGCAGCACTGGTGTATGTTGGAACATTCACTGGTAATTTTTTTTCCTCATTGGTCTCCATTTTAAAAACCGCATGGGGGCTAGCGCCCCCGTGCATACCTTATACATTGAAAAGAAAAATGAGAGTATGGACTCTCAGGATGGGAGGAGACCAGTACTCTTTCCCGACTTGTTTACTCTCAGCGGCCTCTTGACCTCTTCCTTCCTTCATTGTGTAACTATGGTTGGTACCATACTAGGTTTCTGATTAGTTCCCACTCAAATGCATTTCCCTACAATGGAACTGTGGGGAGTCATTTTGCAGACTCCAGAAGGCTAAATCACAGACCACAGGGGTGTCCAGGATTTAGCACCCTCCTCCTGACTATCTCTAATGACATAAAAGGGACATGCATATCTCCTTTGAATATTGTAGATATATTCCTTCAACCTCTATAGCTATTATTGAATAGCCCCTTAAATGGTGATAATTGTGTTCACTGTTTTATGCCAGATTGTTTATTTTCCCCACTTTTTATCTTTTCTTCTCTTTGTGAACTGTTCAATAAGGAATTTTGGTGAAAGAGTCCCTTAGTTTAATGCTTATGTTTGAACCAAGTCACGGGGAATGTTGAACTTGTTCTTGTGGTCCCCATATGCACTGATAAAGCCACGTGGCATTATTTCTTGTTTGCCTAGTCACATTAAAATGGAAAATACTATACATACAAACAAGTTCTTATCTAATAAAGATAGGAACACACAAACCTTGTAGTGCAATGGGACCTTACACCCTGAACATTGACATAATGACCTGGCACAGGCCTCAGAAGAATGGGCACTCTCCATTCACCCCGGAACCAGGGAAACCATCTATGAAACATCCAAAGTTGTCTATAACATCACCTGGAAGCAATCCTCTACCAGGGAATATTTACAATATTTAAAGAAAAACATTTGAAAAAGAAGATAAGACCCTACTGCTACTCTGACATCGATATACTCAAAAGAATCTTCCCTTAACACCGAGAAGACTTAACAAAAACAATGACCTACTTACTGAACAGGGCTTTCTACATTGCCCTTTAATTGTGAGTGGAAATTAAAGGATGCTCCGCACCATCCTGACTTCAATGGAGGATATACAGATTCCAGGATCTTCAATACAGAAACATGATACCAATAACAGAGACTGTGAAAAATAAAACTAGTGGCACTACAGACAATGACCTGGATTGGACAAACTAGTTTGCCTAGAGCCTAAAGTTGGTCTTATGCCAGGAAACTTCAGGGGTAGGGTCCCCTTGTATTTAGGCCAAGGCTTTTACTTCCCATGCCCCCCATATTTTGGTGAGCCTATGCAAATGATAATTGCCACTCTAACACCGTTTTTACTGTGCTCCTTTGACTCTAAACCTTAAAAAAACCACTTAAACTTTTGAGGTTAACTTAAACTAATATACATGTGCATGGAAATGTAAAAAACTACTATGCCTTCAAGTTTAAGGAATTGCATAAATTTTATGGCTTTAGATTGCTTGGTGTACAGCTAAGAAATATTATAATGTACTACAATCTGGGGACTTGAGGGACAAAGTAATTGTACAGGGGTTCAGTTTTATTTTTTTTATTGTTCCTTGACTGTAAGATCTTAGCAGGGGGATTTCTTCTGAGAACTCTTGTCTTTGGGTGATTTCCCTTTCACTGTATCTTTACCTTGTCCTCTTTTTTTGCATCATTATTCACAGAATTAAAAATAAATAAATGAATTAATATCTTTTTTTTTGGGGGGGGGTTTGGGCCACACCCGGTAACGCTCAGGGGTTACTCCTGGCTATGTGCTCAGAAGTTGCTCCTGGCTTGGGGGACCATATGGGACACCGGGGGATCGAACCGCGGTCCATCCAAGGCTAGCGCAGGCAAGGCAGGCACCTTACCTTTAGCGCCACCGCCCGGCCCCATGAATTAATATCTTTATTTAAACACCTTGGTTACAATATGATTGTTGTTGGGTTTCAGTCATGTAATATCTTCTTTTTCAAATATTTTTCTTTAAATATTGTAAAATTTTAGTTTTATAGAGAATTATGGATATGTATATGAAAACTTGTTATAAGCTCCAGATTTATATAGCTAACCTTTATATACATATCTCTACTTACATATTTCACAAGAACTCAAAAAACATATTTTAAACTCATAATCTTTGCCATTGCATAATGAACAAAAGTAGGCTCTTACTCCTCATAACCAATAAGAACATCTTAGTATCAAGTTATCTTAGTATTGTGTTACCTGCCTCTTTATTCCTCTTCATTTTTAAATCATGATTATTTGTTTTCAACTTTGCTCTATACTTTCCTTCCTACTCCCAATGCCATAATTGTAATTCTTGTATTTTTGGAAAGAAAAAGGCATACAATATAATATATGTAATCATATTAATCATATATATTAAATTGATATGTGATTGTGAGTTGACTCACTTACCAAAGGGCAGATATTCAGATTAATTTTTAAAAAGAGAAAAGAAAATCTAATTTTTTACTACTTATAGGAACCCAAGTATAACAGTAAATATCCAATGAAGTAGAATTCAAGGCAAAGAGTGTTATATGAAACGATGAAGATAAAGATGGAAAAGAATATTTTGATGGCACAGATATTATGAGAGATTTTGGTCTGTAATGTAGTTGTAAATGATATAAAACATTTGGTTTTTGTCTATAGTTATATGAGGGTTATTGAATAAGCTATATGCCCAGTAGCAGATGATTGGATAAAGAAAATATGGTATAAATAACAGATCAAGCATTCTTGCATGCAGCCTCCAGTCTACATCAAAAACTAGCAAGACTGTTCTTCTTGCCAAGCAGAAATTTATCCAAATCCTCTTTAAATTCTATGATCTCCCTTAGACCAATCCACTTCCCTGAGACCAATTCTCTTGCATCAGTACTCTGTTGAGTAAGAACATGAGAATGGGATCTCTTGTTTTGTTCCTCATATTCAAAGAAAAACTTCATTTTTTATTAAAATACTAATAAGGGATTTCTATTATATTGGGCTTTTTCCTTTTTTATAATTGGGGTGTTTGTTTTAATTTGTTGTGAGTTTTTGTCATGGAAGGATGGCTGTATATGTCCTTTTAAGTGTCTCTGGGGCAATATAAAAGGGTTTAATCCAAATATAGTAATTTCTGCATAAATGAAAGGTAATTTAAACTTTCCATAATTCTAGGTTGTCTGAAGAAAGAAGTTAACAAAGCTGTTTTTGCATAATAGCTTCTCTGACTCTTCTAATACAGACTTTGGTTTATACAATTTATTCGAGTAGGGTACTCTCTTTAGAGAAGAGATTTACTTTTTGAAATATTGGTAGAAAGAGAAAAAGTATTTATTTTTGCTTGGGGGTTGGTACACCCAACTGTTGTCAGGTGTTCCTTTGGCTTTGCACTCAGGAATTACTTCTGGTGGGCTTGGGACCATATGGGATGCTGAGGATTGAATCTAGATTGTGTGCATTGCAAGCACCCTAACTGTACTCCAGCCTACAAAATATTTATTTTTGATGAGGTCATTGAAATTTCCAGTATGTCTGATGAACCAAAAATACATTTAGACTTTCAAGGTCTTAAGCAGAAAATAATCTAAATGTGAAGAAATGCATTTTAAAAAATAATAAAATTCATTCCTAAGGTATACTAGGAAGTTGGTCTATTTTTCCAGCTCAGTTGGGCATTTTGTTTAACCAGAATGGCTTGATAAAGAGATGGCCGGTATGTTTGTGAGGGTCATCAGAGAGCTTTATATAATAAGAAGGGTTTTCTCCAAATTGATGACAAAATAAATGCCTTTAAGAAAATTCATCTGAGAACTGTCCACAAGGTGGACAGGTGAGCTCAAGACCAGAGAGCATGAAAATAAAGAAATTGGCCAAAAAATAGAGCTTAGCCACAAGAAAATAGGAGTGGGATGAGCATACCATGAGAAGAGATTCCACTTCACTCACAATCTTTGCATTTATTCTAGCCAATATGCCCCACCACAACACTTAACAGACACCACCACGCTGCAAATATCACAATGGGAAAGCAATCTGGAATTTCACCAGGTTTAGCAAATGAATATGGTAGTTTTGAAGACCCAACTAGTAACAGCCACCTATATAGCCTCTCTAAGGAAGTTAGAGAAGAAATGTGGAAGATTTTCAAAACACTAAAAAAAAATCAACAAACATGGAACATACAGCCAATAAGGCTAAAAAGGATATGAGAGTACAAATGAGAAAACTTCAAAACGAAATGATAGAACTAAAAAACTTGATAGGCAAAATGAAAAACTCACTGGAAGTCCTCACCAGCAGAGTAACAGCTATGAACAGAATCAGTGACCTAGAAAGAGAGCTTCATAATACCTCAATACAACTAAAGATTATAGAAAAGGCCTTAAATTAAACTGATGGGATGGAAAATGTTCTCAAAATAAGTTAACAGATGGCAATAGAATTGTGGGATAGATTCAAAAGAAAAAATCATAAGAATCATTGGGTCCCAGAAATTCTGGAAGAAAATCCTCACGAAGAAGTAACAGTCACATTGCTGAGATGTTCCCATAACTGAAGAGTGCAAGCAACCACATTCTGGTTGCCCAAAGAGTACCAGCCAAAAAAAAAAAAAAAAAAGCCCCAAATAAAAGCACTCAAAGACATCCAATACACAAAGATGAAAACTTTAGACAGAATACTGAAAGCAAGATGAAAGAAGGAAATTACATATAAAGAAGCTTGTTTAAGATGTATATTTATCACAAACAATTCACCATGCCCAAAGGCTGTGGTGGAACATAGTGAAAGAACTCAAAGAAATGAACATCTCAACAAGAACACTTCACCCTGCCAGAATTTCTTTAGATTTAAAGGAATAATACACAGCCTCACAGATAAATAGTAGCTCAGGAACTTTACAAACTCAAAACCAACCTCAAAAGAAGAACTAAAGTCTCAACTTTAAGGCAAGGAAAAACAACGCATGAAACTTGAACAAAAAGATGATCTTGAATTCCATGACAATAATCTTTCTTAGCACTAACAGACTAAATGTACCAGTTAGAGACATCAAATGGCAAAATTGATTAGAGAATACAATCTAATATTTTTTTGCCTGAAAGAAATAAATCTGAATTTGTTTGTTTGAATAGTCAGAACAAACACGACTTAAAGTCAACGGTTGTAAATAACCAAAAAAAGGCTGTGGTGTCCATACTAATATCAGAATACATAGAGTTCAGACTTAAAACAGTTATAAGAGAGAGTCAAAGAGATCATTTTAATAATTAAGGGGTAATCAAACACTTAAACATATTTGTCCCCAGTTAGTGGCCAGGAAAATACTTAAGACAACTGCTAATAGACTTGAAGAAAGACTTCAACAGCAACACAATAATAGAGGGAGACTTTCAACACTGCTCTGTCACCTCTTGATAAGTAAACCAATCTAAAACTTAATAAACTTTTGAAGGAAGAAATATAAATAATGGCTTATATAAAATATTGTATGATATGTAATATAATATATTATGTAGGGCTTTTCACCCCTAAATAGCTGAATACAAAATTTTCTTGAATACACATGAGATATTGTCCAAGTTATACTATATGCTGGACCAAAAACATACATCCATAAAATCAAAAGGATAGAAATTTTATGAAAGTAAAATATTTTCAGACTATGATGCACTAAAATTGAAGTGACTTATAAACAGAATGGAGAAATAATTTTAACATCTGAAAATGAAATATATCACTACTGAACAACCAATGAGTAAGAGAGAAAATCAAAAGACTCATGGAAACAAATGAAAATGAAGACACAATTATCAGAATTTGTGGGATACAGCAAAACAGCATTGTGGAAAATTTATAGCTTAGCAAGGTTTCATTAGAAAAAAAGAAAGGTCTTGGGACTGGAGTGTTAGTTAGCACAGTCGTAGAGCATTTGAGCACAGTGGTAGAGCATTTGCCTTGCATGCAGCCAACCAGAGATGGACCCTGGTTCAATCCCCATGTGAGGAGTGATTTCTGAGCTCAAAGCCAGGAATAACCCCTGAGGACTGTTGGATGTGGCCCCAAAACAAAAACAAACTAATCAAAAAGAAAGGGCTTACTTAATGGAACAGATTAAGAAATTGGAAAATAACCCCAAAATGAGCACAAAGCATGCAGGGTGAATGAAATAATAAAACTTAGAGTATTAATTAATTAACTACACACCACAAAACAATACAAAATATCAATGAAAGCAAGAGTTGGTTCTTTTAAATATAAGTGAGATTGAAAAAACATTATCAAGACTCAAAAAGAACAAAAGAAACTTTATAAATTGAATCTGAAACGAAAAGGGATGTCACTACAGATACCACAGAAATTAAAAAGTAACCAGAGATTATCTTGAGAAAATTTGTGCCACAAAACAAGAGAATCTAGAAGACATGGATAAATTCTTGTACTCTTATAACCTCCCAAATTTGAACCAAGATGATCTGGAATACCTAAAACGACCAATCATAATTAATAAAATTGAAATGTTATTCAAAAGAATAAACAGAAGAAAAACCCTAAACAGAAGGCTTAGATTGATTCACTAGTAAATTATTTTACATATTTAAAAGGACCTATTGACAATTATTTTGAGGTTCTTACAAGAAATCGAAGAATCAGAAACACTTCCAGTTTCTATCAAGCTAACATAATCCTGATATCAAAAGCAGAGATGCCACCAAATAAAAAAGAATTACTGGCTGATGTTATTGATGAACACAGATGCTAAGGTCCTCAACACAATACTAGTAAATAGAATTCAACACCTCTTCAAAAGATCATACACCATGCACAAGTAGGATTCATTCCAAAGAGTCAAGAATATTTTAAAATATGTTAGTCAATATAATATACAATATCAATAAAAGAACATGTAAAATCATTTTATTATATCAATTGATGTATAGAAAGCATTTGACAAGGTCCTGCATAAAAATTTACAATATGGGAATTGAAGGATATTTTCTCAATATAGTGATAGCTGTTTACCACAAGCATATTGCAAACATATTATATGGGGGGAAGTAAAAGATTTTCTTAACTCTATAATGTAGCAAACACAAGGTTGCCCCTCTTCCACCACTTTCAATATAATACTATAAGTCTATATAATATAAGCCTTAGCAATTTGTCAAAAGATCAAGAATATACAGATAGTTCTCACTGAGAGATGTCATGATACTATATTTATATATATTTAGATGGCATGATGCTATATTTATAATTTAGAAAATTCTAAAGACTACCAAAAATACAATAGATTATACAGTAGTACAAAAGAAAAATAGATTTGTATAGTAATGTGGCAGCCTACAAAATTAACATGCAATTATCTATGGCTCTGCTATGAAAAAGCACTGAAAGAGAAGAAATAGGTACCATATTCCCTGCAGCACTCAGGGATTCCTGAAGCTCTACACTCAGAAATCACTCCTGGCAGGCTCAGAGGACCATATGGTATGCTGGGATTCGAACCACCGACCTTCTGCACGCAAGGCAAACACCTTACCTCCGTGCTATCTCTCCAGTCCCTATAAGACGACTTTTTAACCCGTGAAAAACTTCAAAAAGTCGATGGTCATCTTATACACTGGTATACGGCATGCTGAAATTTACTCCAGCTTCAGGGATGAGTGATCTGCCGCCCTCTTAACACCACATCCCATACAGCTGCCAGGCATCATCACTCAGTCATCTGCTTGTCCTGATTCATCTTTCAGGGCACACAGAGGAGCTGAGTTACGGAACGCCTCATCTCATCCAGCCTCAAGGTATGCAGCTTTCCAGTGCTACCTCTGTTCAGCTTTTATGGGACACAGAGGAGGTGCTCTGTCTTCCTCTAGCTGTTCTATTAATCACTGCACCCCAGACAGCTGCTATTGGAGGAGTCCCCTCTCCCTGCTCCCAATGTAGATCACAATCAAAAAATCAGTCACTCACTACAAGTGACAAATGTAAAATGACTGTTGGCATTCCAAAGTCTAGCTTTATTAAACATGCTGTTAAACTTTGAGGGTTCTATTCTTTTTCTCTTACTTTTTTAAATTTCCATTTGGTGTGCATTAAAAGAGAGGTAGTCTTATATAGCAAATATATCCCAAACCCTATATTTTAACAGGAAAATAGGGGATCATCTTATATGCCTAGATGTCTTATATGCTGGAAAATACGGTATTAAATAAACAAGTGCCTCAGGAAATCAAGTACCTTGAAGTCAACTTAATTTAAATGATGGAAGACCTATATAGAGCAACAACAAATAGAAAATACTGCTTCATGAAAATCAAAGAAGGAAATGAAAGCACACCCACTACTCTTGGCAATGCTTCCAAAGCATTCCAAAGCATAACAATGTATTTCAATTCCAATAAGGATACCATGACATTTTTCAAAGAAATAGATTAAACATTCTTGAAATTTGAATAAACAATAAATACTCTGTAGATCTAAAACAGTCCTTGGAAAAATATGAGATACATAAAATTTCACAACTTCAAAGCATACTTTAAAGCAATAATCTTTAAAACAGCATGACACTGGAATAAAGACAGGCCCTCAGATTAGTGGAATAGACTTGATTACCCTAAGATTGACCATCAGGTTTATGATCAATTAATCTTTAATAACTAGTCAAGAAATATGATCCAGAATAAAGAAAATCTTAATAAATATTGTTGGAAAAATTGGTCAGTTACATGAAAAATGATTATCTCAGGGTCTCTTTTACACCCTGCACAAAGGTCAAATTACAATGGATTAAAACACCTAAATATCATAACTGAAATCACAGACTTTGTAGAGAAAAATGAAGGCAGAACACTTTATGACACTGAAACTAGGATGAATCGCTGGCCAAGCAAGTGGAGCAAAGATAAACAGATGGGGCTACAGAAAACTAAGAAGCTTCTGTACCTCAAAGAAAACTGTGACTAGGATACATAGACTACCTATGGAAGAGGAGAAACCATTCACTCAATGCCCCATCTGATAAGGGATTAGTAGCTAAGATATACAAGACACACAGAATTTAGCAAGAAAAAAGCATCTAATCCCATCCAAAAATGGGGAGAAGAAATTTGCAGGCATATTCTCAAAGAAGAAATACAGAAAGCAAAAAGGTACATAAAGAAATGTTTCACATCATTAATCATGAGGGATATTCAAATCAAAACACCTATGAGATACCATCTCACACTAGAGACTGATACCCATCATAAAAAACAGACAAGCCAGTGTTGGCATGGATGCAGGGACAAAGGGACTCACCATTCACAATTGGTGGGAATCTAGACTAGTTCACCTATTTTGGTATACAATCACATCATTATTCATAAGGAAAATTCAAAACAAATTAACTACAAGATACCATCTCACACTAAAGACTGGTCCCCATCACAAAGAACAAGACAAACCAGTATTGGCATGGGTACAAGGACAAAGGGACTCGCCATTTATGGTGGGAGGAAATGTAGACTAGTTCACCTGTATTGATGTACAATATGGATAATCCTCAAAAAACTAGAAATTGAGCTTCCATATGACCCAGCAATAACACTCCTAGGAATATACCCTAAGAGCCCCCAAAACACAATCTAGCAAAAGCCCTCTGTATTTCTTGGTTCATCGCAACATTGTTCACAATAAAATCTAGAAACAACACAAGTGCCTGAAAACAGATCATTGGCTAAAAAGTATGGTACACCTAAAAAATGAAATACTAAGCAGCTATTAGGACAAATGAAGTCCTGAAATCTGCTTATATGTGGATGAATATGATCATTATGATGAGTGAAAATAGAGAGAAAGTGATAGACATAGAATGATAGCACTCGTTTTTTGGGATTTAAAAATAGCATGACAAGAGAATCACAGTCCAGGAGGACCAGTCCACGGTAGGAAGTCTGCCACAATAGTAGAGGAGTGTAGTTTGGGTAGAGAAGGGTATGACAATAATAGTTGAAAATGATTGCTCTGCACAAATACAGCTGCTGAAAGGAGATAAATAAGTGAAATGAATTGTACCTCCTCATGAACTACAGTACAAACCAGTGTCTAAAAAGGAAAAAGGAGAAGCTGGAGTGGTGGCACAAGTGATAAGGCATCTGCCTTGCCCGTCCTAGCCTAGGACGGACTGCGGTTAAGTCCTCTGGTGTCCCATATGGTCCCCCAAGCCAGGAGCTATTTCTGAGTGCATAGCCAGGAGTAACCCCTGAGCATCACCGAGTATGGCCCAAAAAGAACAAAAAAAGAATAAAAATAAAAGAGAAAAAAAGAGAGACAGATAAAGAGAAAAAGCAGTAAAATTTCTGGGGACAGGGTGGATGAGAAATCAGGACATTATTGATAGGAAATGTGTACTGGGGAAGGATGCTGTATATTGTCTGACTGAAACTAAATCATGACCAACTTTTTACCCTTGGAAAAAATCCTTATTGAATTATTAAAGACCTTATTACCACAGTGTTAAAGTAAAGAAAAAGTTTTCTTCCTGACCAAATTGTAATATATAATCAATGAGTATCTCACAGTCACTTGGGAATAAAGAATACTACTCTGATACCACTCCTAGTGTTTATTACCTAGAACTGAAAAACACAATGTACAAAACCCCTCTGGATTTGCATGTTCATTGTAGCACTATTCACAATAGACAGAACCTGTAAACAGCCCAAGTGCCCAAGAAAAGATGAAAGGTTAAAGAAACTATGGCACATCTACACAATGAAATACCATGTAGCAGTTAAAATATGAAGTCATGAAATTTGCTTACACATAGATGGATATGCAGAGTATTATGCTGAGTGAAATGTACTAGAGGGAGATGTATATACATAGGAAAATCTCAGTTATTTGTGGGATATCAGAAAAAAGATAGTTTGGTAATTATATCCAAAGACAATATAGATAAGGATCAGGAAGATAAGTCTATGATAAGAAGCTTGCCACAAAGATTGCAGTGTTGCAATTAGGTAGAGAAGTGACCACTATGAAATGATAGTTGAAACTGATCACTGTGGACTAGAACTGGGTGCTGAAAGGAAATAAAGTGATATGCATGGTACCTTTTCCTTACATTAGTGTACACCACAGTGTCTGAAAGGAAAAAAGAGGGGAGAGAGAAAAAGGGAAAAAGAGATAAAATGCCTGCCTTAGAGGGGGGAGGGACACTGAGACCTTGTTGGTGGGAAATGTGTACTGGTGAATGGTGGTATATATTGTATGATTGAATCTCAATCATGAACAACTTTATAACCACAATGCTTAAATAAAGTAAAAATACTGTTTTATTCTATTCTACTAAAGTTAGTCAAAATTACATTGTACACTAGTAAGTTATTTGTAGACCAGGGAGAGAAGTACATATAATTCTAGCATTAAAGTTCTTTATTTCTCACAGGCAGCCCTGGAAGCATTAGATGAACTTGATCTCTTTGGGGTGAAAGGTGGGCCCCAATCAGTTATCCATGTCCTGGCTGATGAAGTTCAACACTGTCAGGTAAGAGAAAAATTGACAATGCTATATAATGTTTTATTTGTCAATGAAAATAATTGCACCTGTAGATAGGAAATTTTTATCTTAAGAGTCAAACCCGAGACTAGCCCACAGAAATACATGACAAGAAAAATTTGCTTTTGTAATTGGGGAATCTAATAACCAAATTACTTTCCCCACATCCCACCCCTTACCACTCATCTTACGAAATATTGGATTGTATTTCAGATTAATGGATTTTCAATAGGTGGACTAATAGAAAAAAAGTACATTATAGTTATTAAAAGTATGGGACTGGAGCCATGACGCAAGCAGTAGGGCGTTTGCCTTTTATGCCCTAACCTAGGACAGATAGTGGTTTGATCCCCAGCATCCCATATGGTCTCCCAAGCCAGTAGCAATTTCTGAGCGCATAGCTCAGAAGTAATCCCTGAGCATCACCAAGCGTGGCCCAAAAACGCAAAGAAAAAAAAATAACGAAAACTTTTAGCAGACATATGGTAATTTTCTAAAATCTCCCTAGAACAGGAAATTTATACTTGGACTCAAGGTATTGTTTGCTCTGTGGCATATGCAAGTGTTGTGTAAAGAAATAGAAAAATGGGGCCAGAGAGGTGGCACTAGAGGTAAGTGCTAGCCAAGGAAGGACTGCAGTTTGATCTCCCAGCGTCCCATATGGTCCCCCCAAGCCAGGGGCGATTTCTGAGCACTTAGCCAGGAGCAATCCCTAAGCATCAAACGGGTGTGGCTCCCAAAAAAAAAAAGAAAAAAGAAGAAATACAAAAATATGGCTGGAGAGATACCTCAGTAGACTGAAGTGTATATTTTGCATGCAGGAGATCAGATTTAGTCCTTAGCATCATCACATGGTTGTCCTTATGGGAGAAACCCACGGAGAAACTGAGATTGGTACCTGAGGATCATGAGTTATTTCTAAAAACTAAAACGGAGAAAAAGAAATGTAAGAGAAAAACGGAAAATTGTGAGGCCTGATCGATAGTATGATAATTAGGGCCTTAGCCTTGCATGCAGCCAAGCCAGGTTTGAACCCAAGCATTCCAGATGGTTCCTCAAGCCCACCGATTGTAATTCATGAGTGAAGAGCCAATAGTGTCTTCTGAACACCACCAAGAGTCCCCCCACAAAAAATTCAAAGAAATAAAATGTTAATTCTTCCAACCCATGAGCAGGACTTATGGCTATATTTCCTTGTGTCCTATTGTATTTCTTGAAAAAGTGTTTTGTAGCTTTCTTTGAATAGATAATTTACCTCTTAAGTTGATTTTGGGGTACATGACTATATAAGACACAATTGTGAATGAGATTTTTTAAGTCTCTTATCTTTCATTTTCTGTATATAGAGAAAACATATTTTGTGGGTTAATTTTGTAGGCTGCCACATTGTTATATAAATTTGTTGTTTCCAGAAGCTCTTAGGAAGAGTTGTTAGGGATTTTAAATATAGTTTCATATTATCTGCAAAAAGTGAGAGCCTGGCTTCTTCCTTTTCTATGTATATGCCCTTGATATATTTTTCTTGCCTGGTTTGCTATGACAAGTACTTCCAGTACTATATTGAATAGAAGTGTTGAGAGGGAACAGCTTTGTCTTGTGCAAGATCTTAGAGGAAAGGCTTTTAGATTTTTCCCTCTGAGTATAAAATTTGGCATGGACTTGTGGTAAATGCCATTGACTATATTGAGAAAAGTTCCTTCAATTCCCATCTTATTGAGAATTTTTTATCATGCTGGATCTTTTAAATGCTTTCCCTGCATCCCTGCATCTATTGATAAAATAAATTTTATTTTTTCTTTATTGATATTATTTTATTGATTGACTTGCATATATTAAACCATTATTGCATCCCTGGAATGAATTCTACTTGGTCATGGTGTATGACCTTTTTGATGAAGTGTTGAATTCTATTTGCTACTATTTTGTTGAGGATCTTTGCATCTATGTTTGTAGAATCAAATAATGCTACATATGTTCATTAAGGATATTGGCCTGAAATTCTCTTTTTGTGGCACCTGTCTGCTTTTTGTATCAGGGTGATAGTAGCTTAAATAAGCTATTTGGTAGTGTTTCTTTTTCTTCAATTTCCCAGAAGACACTAGAAGGACTGGCAGTAGATCCATCTGGACCTTAGCTTTTGTATTTGAGAAGTTTTTTGATTACCATTTCAATTTCCATAAAGTGCAAGTCTGTTCAGATATTCCAAATTATATTTGTTCAACTTTGGGAGGTTATTTAAGTTCATAAATTATCTATTTCTTACAGGTTCTCTTGTTTTCTAGCATAGAGTTTCTCAAAGTAATCTCTACCCTCTGAATTTCTGTAGAACCTATAGTGATCTATCTCTTTTTAAACTGGAGTAATGGTTCACAGGACTCGTATGCATGCTTGGCATACAGCTCCATGTATTGGATCTCTGGTAGCAAATGGGTTCTATAGCATTGCCAAATATAGCCTTGGTAACTCTCATTAAAAGTGGCAGATACTTTTTTAAACCCAAACAATTAATCTTTTGTGATTGCATGTGCATATTTCTGCAAGCAGCTTAGTCTTTTCATTATGACACAGCATTGGGACTAGAATGTAGATGGGCAAAATTGTGCCATGCTCATATCTTAGTATGACTTAAACCTGTGCCATCTTTCTTTCATTATGTGCACATATTAGAACACATTAGTCTATGTATTCTTGCCTTAGAATTAGAATCAACTTAAACTAGATTTTTTATGAGAGTACATCATCTCATCTGAGTTTTTACCATGTGTCAAATGTCTTATCAACATGTAACATGAAATATAATATAATGAAGATCAAAGTCTAATTCTCTTATTTATGGTTATAAAGTGATTGTGTTATGTAAAATTTATTTCTTGGACTCTGATTCTATGTATTTTATTTTCGAAAAATAGCCAAAAGAAAACAAAAGGTGACTGATTTTGAGTGGTTTTTTTTTGTGGTTTTGAAGCACTCTGTTTTTTATTTAAACAAATTTATTACATACATGATTGTGTTTGGGTTTCAGGCATGTAAAGAACACCACCCATCACCAGTGCAACATTTCCATCACCAATGTCCCAAATCTCCCTATTTCCCACACAACCCCCGCCTGTACTCTAGACAGGCTTTCTATTTCCCTCGTACATTCTCATTATTAGGATAGTTCGAAACTTAGTTATTTCTCTAACTAAACTCATCCCTGTTTGAGCTTCATGAGGTGAGCTGTAGCTGCCAGCTCTTTTCTCTTTTATATCTGAAAGTTATTATTGCAAGAATGTCTTTCATTTTTCTTAAAACCCATAGATGAGTGAGACGATTCTGCGTCTTTCTCTCTCTCTGACTTATTTCACTCAGCATAATAGATTCCATGTACATCCATGTATAGGAAAATTTCATGACTTCATCTCTCCTTACAGCTGCATAATATTCCATTGTGTATATGTACCACAGTTTCTTTAGCCATTCGTCTGTTGAAGGGCATCTTGGTTGTTTCCAGAGTCTTGCTATGGTAAATAGTGCTGCAATGAATATAGGTGTAAGGAAGGGGTTTTTGTATTGTATTTTTGTGTTCCTAGGGTATATTCCCAGGAGTGGTATAACTGGGTCATATGGGAGCTCGATTTCCAGTTTTTGGGGGAATCTCCATATTGCTTTCCATAAAGGTTGAACTAGATGGCTTCCCACCAGCAGTGGAAAAGAGTTCCTTTCTCTCCACATCCCCGCCAACACTGCTTGTTCTCATTCTTTGTGATGTGTGCCAATCTCTGTGGTGTGAGGTGGTACCTCATCGTTGTTTTGATTTGCATCTCCCTGATGATTAGTGATGTGGAGCATTTTTTATATGCCTTTTGGCCATTTGTATTTCTTCTTTGTCAAAGTGTCTGTCCATTTCTTCTCCCCATTTTTGATGGGATTAGATGATTTTTTCTTGTAAATTTCTATCAGTGAAGCACTCTGTTTTACCTAGTAACTCTGGTTAAATGTTTGGTTATCATACTGCTTAAGTGGTAATACATATTTTCATTTTGTTTTGTATTATCCTCTATTGAACAGACTAAGGTTCTTTTCACTGACAAATGAGTTTTCTCATCTTGTCAAACACTAGGCACCCAGTTTTTTATAATAACTTCTTTATATAAGCACTGTGATTACAGAAAAGTTCATAGTTAGATTTTAGTTATGTACACAGCCTTTTATCAATGCAACTTTTCCACCACTAATGCCCTTCATTTCTCTCCCACTCCTTGCCTGTCTGGGGCAGACGTTTTTCTTCTCTTCTTTCTTTACTGACACCATGGTTTACACTCTTTTCAATGACAGGTACCAGACATATCACTTTATCCTCTTTGAGCACCAATTTCTTGTCCAGAGTGATCAGTTCTGACTATCATTGTCATGGTAGTTGTCGGTGCATTTGGTACTCTAACTGCACTTACCATTCCTTGTGGTAAACTTCATGTCGTGGACTGGTCCTCCGGCCCTCATCTCTATTGTCTCTGGATATTATTACCATATTGTCTTTTTAAGTAAATATAAGATTACTTTATACTTTTAAATCTGTAAAAATTCCCATAAAATTAACAATGTTAGAATAGAAGCAGAACTTTCCAACTTATGCTCTTTTCATCTTTAGGTTTGAATCATTTCTAATAGAGAAATGAGATTGTAAATTAATTAACTATTGTAGAGGTCCTTTGCAATTTAGCTGATTATGTACATACTTGTTAATCAGGTGGGGCACTCTTGCCACTTCTATTCAATATAGTACTGGAAATACTTACCATAGCTTGTAGGCTATGGTACATGCCATAAAATATATCAAGAGCATCCACATACAAAAGAAAAAAGTCAATTTCTCACTGTTTGCAGATGATAAACCATATTTGAAAAACCCAAATACTCTAAAAAAGCTTCTAGAACAAATATATTTTTATAGTAAAGTAGCAGTATATAAAATTAATTTGCAAAAATCCATGGCTTTTCTATATACACATAATGAAAGATATTTTTTAAATAACCCATTCACAATTTCACATCAGCATATAAAGTAACTTGGAAACAATTTAACTAAAAATGGCGAAAACATCTGCAAAAAACCCATACTTCTTCAAGAAGTAAAACAAAATGCCACAGAAATGAAAACACATCCACTGCTTATGTATTAGATTAAATAACATCATTAAAATAGCAACACTTCCCAAAACACTGTACAGGTTAAATGCATTCCTATAAAGATACCCATGCCATTTTTTTAAAGAAACACTCCTGAAATTCATATGAAAGTAAATATTCACAAATAGCTAAAGAAATTAAATATGAGGCATCATTTTTCCCAAGTAAAAAATTTACTATAAAGCAGTAGTTATTAAAACAGCATAGTATTGGGATAAAGACAACCCATTAGATGAGTGCAATAGATTTTCTGTCCTGAGACTTACCCTCAGGTATATGATCTTTAATACAGGTGAAAGATTTACAAAATAGAGTAAGGAAAGCCTCTTCAATAAATGGTACTGAGAAAACTGGTCAATACATGCTAATAGTGAACTCAGACTTACTTTAAATCATGTTCAAAGGTCAATTAAAACTCAATTAAAGACATTGATATCAGACTTGAAACCATAAGATGCAAAGAGAAAATTTTAGGCAGAACATTCTGTGACATTGAAATTAAAGCTATTTTCAAACATGAAACATCACTGACCAAGCAAATCAAATTAAAGATAAATAAATGGGGGGCCGGAGAGATAGCATGAAGGTAAGGCGTTTATCTTGCATGCAGAAGGACAGTGGTTCGAATCCCGGTATCCCATATGGTCCCCAGAGCCTGCCAGGAGTTATTTCTGAGCATAGAGCTAGGAGTAACCCCTGAGTGCTGCTGGGTGTGACCCCCCCAAAGAAGGTAAATGAGTCTACATTAAATTAAGAACCTTCTGTGGCTAAAGAAAACAGTCTGTAGGCATGCCTACAGAATGTGACAAACTATTAACCAAATTTCCATCTCATAAGGGGTGAGTATCTAAGATATGTAAACTACTGGTAGAGCTCAACAAGAAAAAACATGTAGGCCAATCCAAAGGAAAAATATAGGTGGCCAAAAAAGACCGTGAAAAAATGTTTCACATCATTAATCATCAGGAGATGCAAATCAAAACAAGAATCTAACAACACAAAGACTGGCATACATAAAAACAAAACATGAACAACCAGTGCTGGTGTAGATTCAATGAGAAAGGGATTCTTATTTACTGTTGGTGAAAATGTCGATTGGTTCTGCCTTTTTTGTTTGTTTATATCAAAACCATTACAAACTATGTAAAAACCATACATATTTCTTCATAGTTGAGTTTCAGACATACAATGAATCAGTGTCAATCCTACCATGGTGTTGACTTTCCTCCACCAGTGCTCCCCAATTGCATCCCATACCTCCCCATCCAAAACCCCAGCCTGACAATATAACAGGTCTGTTTTAAGTTTAGGTTGTTCAAAGTTTGGGTCTCTTGATTCCATTTTTGTTGGCTTTGGCTAGATATTTAATTCTGTCCTTTTTTTAACAATACCAGTGCTCCTGAGACCACTTGGCCCTTGGACCCCATTCTTTCATATTTGTGTTTCTCCTTTTCTACTCAGTTTCTTTCCTTCTCACTATACTCTTGGGCCAAGGGTGTTTGAGAAAACTTCTCTTGAGATCATTGTGTTTCTTCATGTAGTTATTCTAAATATCATATATAAGTCATATCACTCTGTATTTATCCTTCTTTTCTGGCTTACTTCATTTAATGTAAGCTCTTCCAGTTCCATCCTTTTTGCTAAAAAACGCATGACTTCATCACTACCTACAGCTATGAAGTATTTTATTGTATGTATGTGCCATATCTTCACGATCCACTCATCTGTTATTGTATATCTAGGTTGATTCCAAGTCTTAGCTATTGTAATGAGTGCTGCAATTTATAGTGGTGTGCATATATCTTTTTAGATGAAAGTTTTTTGTGTGCTGAGGATAGATACACAGAAGAGACACAGTTGGGTCATAAGGCAACTCAATTTTGAGTTTACTGCAAGACTTCCTTACTCTTTATTTATAGGGCTTTGTTCCTGTTTTTTGAAAACATTTTAGATAATCCTCACATATTAAATTTCCATATGGCACTGCAATACCACTCCTAGGTATATACTCTATGAGCTCAAAAGAACAATGCAGAAAAAAGTCTTCTGGGGCTGGTGCAGTGGTGCAAGTGGTAGGGCATTTGTCTTGCAAGTGGCTAACTTTGGATGGACCGTGGTTCAATCCCCAGCATCCCATATGGTCCCCAAGCCAGGATTGATTTTTGAGCTCATAGCCAGGATAATCCCTGAGCATCACGGGGTGTGGCCCAAGAAAAAAAAAAGAAAAAGAAAAAGGTTTTCTGTATTCCTATTTTCATTGCAGCACTATAAACAACAACCAAAATCTGGAAATAACTGAGATACCTGAAATTAGAAGAGTGGAGAAAGAAACTGTGGTACATCTACAGTGTAATACAATGTAGTGTCAAGACAAATGAAGTTATTAATTTTGCTTGTACATTGATGGAACTGGAGAGTATTCTGCTTAGCAAAAGAGTCAGAGGAAGAGGACAGCACAGAATCATTGCACACATTTATGGAATATAAAAATTATAGTATGTTAATAATATCCAGAGACAATATAGATCCAGGAGGACCAGTCAATGGTAGGAAGCTTGACACAAGTAGTGTGGGAGCACAGTTAGGGCAAATAAGAAATCACTGTGGCAACTGGAAATGATCATTTTGGTCAAGAATTAGATGCTGAAAGGAGATAAAGTGATTGACATGATACCTTTCAATAACAATATTGCAAACTACAGTGTCTCAGAGGGAAAAATTAGCAAGAGAGACAAGAAAATCTTTGACACAGATGTTGACAATGGAGAGGGCAGTGGAAAGGATGGGAGGAAAATTTGAACACTGATGGCAGGAAATATGTACTGGTGAAAAGTATTGTACATTTTATTACTGAGACTCAATTATGGACAGCATTTAGCTATGAAATAAACAACTGTATTATGAACAACTACAGTATTTAAGTAAAGTAAAATTTAAAAATAAAATCAGTTGATTAACTATTAAGAACAAGATTAGGGCTTTCTGTATTGCCCCTTAATTGTGAGGTGAAACTAGAGGATACTTCGCATTAGCCTGAGCAATGTAGTATTTGCAGATTACAGGATCTTTAATACAGAAACCTGATGCCAACAATAGAGACTGCGTGAAAAATAAAACTGTATTGGCACTACAGACAATGACTTGGATTGAACAAACTAGTTTGCCTGGAGCCTAGAGTTGGTCTTATGCCAGGAAACTTCAGGGGTAGGGTCTTCTTGTAGTTAGACCAAGGCTTTTCCTTTCCATGACCCCCATATTTTGGTGGGCCTATGCAAACAATATTTGCCACTCTAACACCGTTTTTACTGTGCTCCTTTGACTCTAACCCTTAAAGAAAACCTCTTAAACTTTTCATGTTAACTTAAACCAATATGCATGTGCATGAAAATATAAAAAATACTATGCCTTCAATGTTTAAGGAGTCACATAAATTTCATGGCTTTAGATTGCTTTTTGTACTGCTAAGAAATGTTATAATGTACCACAATCTGGGACTTGTGGACAAAGTAATTGTACATGGGTTCTGCCTTATTTTTCTTAATGTTCTTTGTAAGTTCAATATTTAGGCGTCATCAAGGGGATTTCTTCTGAGAACTCTGTTTATGGGCGATTGTCCTTCCACTGTAACTTTACCTTGTCCTCTTTGCATCATTGTTCTCGTAATTAAAAGTAAAAAATTAAAAAAGAACAAGATAAACGTAAGATATGACTAATAAAAATAACTATTTTTTCAGCTGTCACTCTTGAATACTATCTAGAACTATATCAGAATTATACTCTTCCAAACAAATATTTTAGAATTAATGATGTTTTATAATCCCAAGTTACTTAATAATGTATTGCATTTGACTTTCTTTCTCTTAGTCTATCCTTAGTTCTATACTCCCGCGGGCTTCCACATCTAAAGAGGTTGATGCAAGTCTACTTTCAGTTATTTCCTTCCCAGCCTTTGCTGTAGAGGACATTCAGTTGGTGGAACTCACCAAACAGGAGATCATCACCAAGCTTCAGGTATGCCTATTTGTGCCTTTCTATTTTTAGGGTTATGACTTTTAGAAAATATTAATATCTTTTGGAATTTGAGTAGGTCATATATCTATGATTTAATCGTGATCAATAGTTATTTCATAGATATCAAGACATATTGACATCATGTACTGTAACATTTAATGAGAGAAAGTCTGGAGCAAGAGATACAAGGTATTGAGCACCACACAACCCTGGGACACAGGAGTAATAGCAGAAGGAAGAACAACAGCTAAGAGGACATTCAGGAAAGCAGGGAGGCAGGGTCTCTCCAAACTTGATACTTTGAGGCATCAGGCTGGCGGGTAGGTCAACCAAGCTCCCTGAACCTCAGGCCACCAGAATAGCAGGCAGGCTCTCTCTATAAAGACCCCAGTCCTAATTGCCCTCCATTGGCAGTTACAGGGAATATTTCATAAGTGATATTCTCACCCCTTAAAAGTACATTAACACAATTATGACTGGGTTCTTACAATATTACCTCTTTCCTGTTTGTTAAAATAAATAAATAAATAAATAAATAATAGTATTGTTCAGGTATTGTTCTACATTGTTAAAACAAGATTTAAAAGATCTGCTATTCAAAAGAAAAGATCTGCTATTTATGTTATTAAGGGTGATGAAATACTGGGACATATGCCTACAAATAATGATTAGAAAGAAATATTGTACTCACAAAATTAATTAAATATATTACCATATTGATCCCTTTTGAACTACCCCATTAGGGAAAACCAGACTGTATTTAACAGTGTATATTACCCACTCAGCCCCTCCTATGTTTATGCCCACCAAAAAGAGAGCATCTCCTAAATGACCTAGATCAAATCCAATGGGGAATGTTACTCTTACTCCCCCCAATACAGGAGAATTCCATAAAAACTGCCCTCAAAAGGGAGAGGTATATTTTCATTAGAAACTCAAGCTCAATCTCAAATCCAACCTAGGACTGATAATATTCCAATTAGTACTGGTGACAGCCCAGAGAGACCTTCATATCCAAGGCATGATTCAAACTCCAGAACTTCAAATGATGAACCAGTTAAAGTCTGTCCAGACTCAGAGTTTGAACATTCTCCTTTGTGCATAGAATAAGGTCAGAGGCAAGAAGCTTTGTGAGCTCTCATCTTATCAATGGCTGAAAACAAATTCACTTGGCCATTTCAAAAATGTCTGTGCCTCTTAGTGACCTACTTCTCCATATTGCTAGGAATATTTAACTTGCTGGACAAAAATTGCACTTTGAATCCTCCAAAATTTTCAAAACATGACTAGAGTATACCTGAACTCTTCCCAGTACTGTACTTTTAGTTGAGGATATGGTATAGTGATGAGACCAAGGCCAACTATACACCCTAGGTTGATCTGTTAGGTGCCCAGGATCTGAATGGTGTGATTTTTACATTGGGCACATTGGAGAGGATTGATACTGATGCAGAATTCAAGGACAGCTACACAAAAATATTCCAGTGGGTTACAGAACCTTATGTTCAATTTATAGAAAAATTAACAAATGCACTGCAAAGTCAAGTGAGAAAAAAGACCCAGAAATACCTGATGAGGCAGTTGGCTTTTGAAAATGCCAACCAAGACTACCAAACAATTTTGCACCAGTTATAGAGAGAAAAGATGTTATGGTCTACCTGAAAGCATGCTGGAACATAGGTTCCATCTCACATTAGACACGTGTAAACAAGCTTGGGGCCTACACAGTACAGAGGCAGTCTAGAGGACTAGGTTATCTGTGCAAAGAATATAGAAGAATATAGAGCTCCACCCAACAGTGTAGTTTTGAGGCCATCACCTGGACCTTGTCTGAAATGTGGCAGGAGAAACCATTGGGCAAGAGATTGTAGCTCTGCTGGAGTTTGGAGAAACTGGAGAAGAGAACAACCACAGACCTCACAAAACTGGAGTAAATGCTATGATTCTAGAAAATTTGGTAACTAGCAAAAGAATGCAGGAACTTCCCTGGCCTTGCCTCTGGAGACTGACACCAGGACCTTGCCCAAAATGCAATGGAGAAGATCACTGGGCAAAATATTGCCCCAATAACCAACAGGTATTGGGAAACTGGGCAGAGGGCCGACCCCGGCCCCAGGAAATAAAGGGCCTCAATTCATGCAATTAATAGTTGCAACCTGCCACCATAGAAAGTGCTGCCTTAGATATCCCCTGCACTGACACCATCACAATAACACCACCTCAATGTCCATATAAATCTAGAATAAAGGTATCAATATTCCCAGGCACTGTAGGCCTACTCTTAAAAAGAAGCAGTCTATTAAATGAATCAATGAGTATGTGGGAATAATAGTTTCTGATTACATGGGAGAAATAGTAATTTTTATGAAAGAACCAACAATATGGACATTTAAAAAAGGAGATCATGTTGTCCAACTCTTAATTCTATTTGTTATGTCTGTGTAATTTGATTGCCAAAGGTTTGGAGGTTTGGTAACAATAACTCCCTAGCAGCCTCTGTGCATCCCCTAGTGGATTTTAACTATAATCTTACAAAAACATACAGCCACTTATAACTCTAGAGATATATGGAAAGGAATTTAAAGAAATGATTGGTACAAATACTGTTGTTTCCATTATCTCTTCCCAATACTGACCTTATAGTTGGGCCCTGCAGGAAATACCATATGGTTTGCAAGGATTAGATACATTGCCTTCTTCTTCTGTCCTACAGAGTGCTAGATGACTGAGCACATTGGCCCTGAAGAAAGTATGGCCACATTTCAGTCTTATGTAGCTCCCAACCCCTCAATTTATGGGGTTGAGACCTACACAAATAGTGGAACTCTGAGTTCACAATTCCTCCTCCAGCCACTTCTCTTGCCCATAATTCAGAGAATTATGTATATACTTTTTAATCAAGGTCACTGAGGTACAGTTCTCACCACACTATGTATTAATTGGAAGTCTAACCATTCCACATGGACACCACAGTGGCCCCTAAACGAAGTAAAGCTAACGGTGCTTATAATTTAGTAGAGAAACAACTTAAATTGGGGCAAATTTAAACATTGTTTTCAGAATGGAATTCTACTATATATTACAAAATAATCAGGCAAATGGCGACTATTGACTGACTTACAAAATATAAATGCTACCATGATTCAAATGGGAATCCTTCAACCCAAACTCATCTCTCCTGCAGCAATTCCTAGAGACTGGCTGTTGGTTGTTAATTAATTAAGACTACTTCTATAATATTCCTATGTACAAAGATGACCACAGTTGCTTTGCATTTTGTATCCCTTCTTTCAAGGAAGCTATATTTAGGTTTCAGTGGACTGTTTTTTTTTTTTTGGTTTTTGGGCCACACCTGGCGATGCTCAGGGGTTACTCCTGGCTGTCTGCTCAGAAATAGCTCCTGGCAGGCACGGGGGACCATATGGGACACCGGGATTTGAACCAACCACCTTTGGTCCTGGATCGGCTGCTTGCAAGGCAAACACTGCTGTGCTATCTCTCTGGGCCCTCAGTGGACTGTTTTACAGTAGGAAATGACCAACTCATCTACTAAATGTCAATATTTTGTATATCCTTCTCATAAAAAATTTCCTCATACTTGCATTATCTACTACATGGATGATTTTATGATAGTATAGTCTAATGAGAGTGAGCTTCAAAGATTATGTGAAGATAATAATTACATTCTTACCAGCAGCTGGATTACAACTACCAACAGAAAAAAATCAGGTGCTACCCCATATAAATATATGACTTTTGTTCTTGAGTGCACTACAGTACATCCTCAGAAAATTTCCATCTATTGGTAAGACCGCAAAACACTCAATGATTTTTAGAAACTGCTGGGAGACATTAATTGGGTCCTCATCTCTATTGGTATTTCTAACTCAGAGTTGAGCAACTTGTTCCTCACTCTGGAAGGAGACTATGCCCTGGATAGTTCAAGACAGTTAACTCCAAAGGCTCAGAAGGAATTGTACTTTTTATAGACTGCCTCTTATCTTTGTAATTTTACCCCTGGAAAAAAGTATGTTTATTACTTTTTAGTTAGACCTCAGTCACCAACTGCTGCAATTGTTCAATTATCAGATCCATTAAAATGGATTTATTTACATAATATACAATATCATTCTATTGTACCATATTTGTCATTAATAGTTACTCTAATAATTAAAGAGAGACTTGAGTGCATGCTTTACTGTGATATGACCCTCATATAATTTTTGTTACTCATCTTTTAAAAGGAAATTAACTCAATATTATCTCTTAGTGATATTCTTCACAGAGCTTTGGGTAATTTATCAGGAGACCTTTTCTCAGTGGGATAACTAGGGACTTTTTCCGTAAATCACTCCCTTTGTAATCTCTTCCATAATTTGCTCTTTTTCTATTTTAAATGTCTGATATTTTGTATTGATGGCTTATTCTCATGGAAACGTTGGATTGTTGGTCCATCCCTTACAACAACAACAGTATGTACTAATTATAATTCAGTCCAGCAAGTGGCACTTGCCACTTTGCTTTAATTACTCTCCGACATGTCAGGCCCATGTAATATAGTAAGTAGCTCAGCCTATGTAGTTGGTCTTCCTGGAATTATCATTGCTTTGATAAATGCTCATAACCCTGTGGTTTGCTTCAACAACTGCAACCTATTTTACACAAATCTATTTTCATCATTCATATAAGATCTCATTCTGGTCACCTAGCTTTAGGAAAGAAATCAACTGATCACTTACCAATGCCAATATTTAAGTCACCTCTAGCAAAGTGTAATGCCATACACACAAATGACATTCACCTTCAAGTACATCCCACTAAGACAAGCCAAACAAATTATCTTTACTTGTAAAATTTGTGCACCATTGCACTGTATCTCCCATGTAGCTAAAGTAACCACCAAGATCTGCAGACAAATTATGGCAAATCGATGTCTCTCAAGCTAACATTTTCCATAAAAACCATTTCTGCATGTATTTATTGATATATATATTCTATTTTATATGGACAGTCCCTATGAATTCATTTTATTACAATGCTTTTCTATGATGCGTGTTCACAATACTATGATGCTACATCCTACACTAGTAAAACTTATTCATTTTACCAAGAATGACAAACCACAGATGTTACTGGTATCCCCTATAATGCTCAAGAACAAGTCATTGTTGAACATGCTCATAGGACACTCAAAACTCAATTATTAAAAAAAATAAAGGGGTATGCCTCATTTTTAGTAACCCAGCCAAAATTGTATTCCTGTACTTTTAGGGGTGTCATGAAATTTCTCCTTTAACTGCCAGCAGAGGGCTGTAGGGACTTGGGTTTTTATAGCCAGAGCTTGCCTGCTGCTCTGGGAGAGCTTGCTGGCCTGTGAGTCCAGGGAACCTTGCACACCCAGTGACTTGCTGGGCAGCTTACCTTCCTACCTGCCAGCCTGATGCACAGCAAAACAAGTCTGGAGAGAGTGTACCTACTGCTTGCCTATCTGCTTAGCTTCTGCTCCTGCTTCTGTTGTTGCTCAAGAGTTGAATTTTGTCTTGATATCTTGTGTTTCTTGCTCTCAACTCGTTCTCTCTCTCTTATTAAATGTAACATTTTACACTGGTTCTAGGTAAGTCTGATCTGGAGGATTTTCTTAGCTGATGCAGTAATCTGTCAGTGCAGAGCAGTCAAGGAGGTGATGGTCTTCTGCAGGCCAAAAGATCATTCTTTGAGCCAGGGTGATTGCAAATGGTATTTCACTTATTGTGTAGTGCAAATTTGAAGCATCAGGGCCAAGAGGTCTATACTTTAGTTAGTGGTGACATAAGTGGTTGATTTTGTTTTTATGACCAATTTTTGTTTTAATATTCTCTGGTTATGTAAAATGTAAATTTGAGGTTCAGTGTTTGAAAAATATAGCTCTGTAAAATTTTTCTACTCTTCCGTAAAAGTTTTCAACTCTTCTGTCTCAGAATATTTCTACATATAAAAATATGTTTTTATTTGCTATGTGGCTAGTCACAGAACAATGTACATTTGGAATTACACTGTCATGGATATATTTTATTTATGGTAGAAAACAGTGGAGAAATAACAAATTCAAATTATTATTAGGAAAATCTATAAATCACTCTCACTGGGAATCACATTGCTGAATTCTGCTATTGGGCTAAGTTTCTTTGTTTCTTTGTATGTTGTGTTGTGATGTATATTACTCATATGGTGGCACATAGAGATATTGTAGAAGTTAATATTTCTGAATAATAATACATCTATAGCAATGTAAAATCCATTGTCCTTTTCTTTTGTATTTTCAGGGTCGTTATGGTTGCTGTCGCTTTCTCCGAGATGGATATAAAACTCCTAAAGAGGTAGCTTCCTTTTTCTCTTAGAATAAACTCAAATATCAATAATCCCTTCTTTCAGCAGTCTTCTTTAGAGGAAAGAGCCTGTTGGGTAATACTGTTCACCAAAAAATACAATATGATAGCTGCTTGATATTTTTGTTGGATTTAGATGCCAACTTTGGTTATTGAGCCTTTTTTGCAGTACATAAAATATGGAGAGGTGCAGATCTTCCTTCTCTTACTGTTAGTTTCAGGAAAAGAGCTACTGATGACTGTTTAAGAAGTAGATAAACGTTTAAGATAGCTCACCATCCCTCTTACTCCAAAAATCTCAGCCACCATTACAAAACCCTGTGTTTTGCTCAGGTAAAAAATGTCAGTGAGAACAGTCTCAAACCTATCATCACACACCCTAAATTGGTGGGGGTGGGGTGCAGGGACCCCCATCATCCTGTAAGTTCATTGCATGCAAAACAGCCCCTTCCCCATTCTTTCATCTCTGAACCTATTAGCTGCTGTTACAAAAGCGAAAGAAAGAAAGAAAGAAAGAAAGAAAGAAAAGAAAGAAAGAAAGAGAAAGAAAGAAAGAAAGAAAGAGAAAGAAAGAAAGAAAGAAAGAAAGAATAAAAAAGAAAGAGAGAGAAAGAGAAAGAAAGAGAGAGAGAGAAAGAAAGAAAGAAAGAAAGAGAGAGAAAGAGAGAGAAAGAAGGAAGGAGAGAGAAAGAAAGAAGAAAGAAGAAGAAAGAGAGAAAGAGAGAAAGAGAGAGAGAAAGAGAAAGAGAGAAAGAGATAAAGAAAGAAAGAGAGAAAAAAGAAAGAAAGAAAGAGAGAGAAGAGAGAAAGAAGAAAGAAAGAAAAGAAAGAAAGAAAAGAAAGAAAGAAAGAAAGAAAGAAAGAAAGAAAGAAAAGAAAGAAAGAAAGAAGAAAGAAAGAAAGAAAGAAAGAAAGAAAGAAAGAAAGAAAGAAAGAAAGAAAGAAAGAAAGAAAGAAAGAGAGAAGAAAGAAAGAAAGAAAAGAAAGAAAGAAATAAAGAAAGAAGAGAAAGAAGAAAGAAAGAAAGAAGAGAGAAAGAAAGAAAGAAAGAAAGAAAGAAAGAAAGAAAAGAAAGAAAGAAAGAGAGAGAAAAGAGAAAGAAAGAAGGAAGGAAAGAAGGAAGGAAGGAAGAAAGAAAGAAAGAAAGAAAGAAAGAAAGAAAGAAAGAAAGAAAGAAAGAAAGAAAAAGAAAAGAGAGAAAAAGAAATAAGTAAGAAAAGAAAGAGAAAGAAAGAAGAAAGAAAGAAGAAAGAAAAAAGAAAGAAAGAGAGAGAAGAGAAAGAAAGAAAGAAAGAAAGAAAGAAGAAAGCCCATTGATCATCTGCCCCACAAACCTCACAGACATTTCAGCTTATAACAGACAGTTCTAAGCAGAACAGGTCTAATATTTCTCACCCTAAGAGCATATACAGCCCCCAAACCAGAAGACCAACCCAAAAAACTAGTGTAGAGCATTTCTTTCATACTTGAACAGTGTCACTTACATAGAATAAATAAAACCCCAAACAGATATACTTTCAACTACATCTTATAAAATTAAACAGACCACTTTTAAAAAAATACCCTGAACCTCTGGTATTCCAATCCACTCAATGTAAAGAATGATGGGGAAACTAAGGAAGACACCAGCAGCTGGAGATATGGAGAGGAATTCTAGCAAATTTCCAAGTCCTCCGAAGCTCAAAAACCCTATAGATAAGGACCTAAAATCCAGCATTTAATGTCTTAGCAATGAAATTCAATAAATCACTAGTTAAACAAATTAATAAATTCATAGACAAACAATTCAACCAAACCAAAGAAGAACTTTATTAGAAGATGAGAGAATCCATACGACTGGAACTAAGAGAACTAATGAACATGCTAGCAAGACATAATATCAGAATTACACACATAGAGAATTACATGGATAAACTTGAAGACATAATACAAGATAACAACAAAAAAGAAGTCAATAAAGAAATGAGAGAGCCAGAGCGGTGGCACAAGCATTAAGGTGTCTACCTTGCATGCGCTAGCATAGGATGAACCACGGTTCGATCCCCCAGTGTCCCATATGGTCCTCCAAGCCAGGAGTGATTTCTGAGTGCATAGCCAGGAGTAACCCCTGAAAGTCACAGGGTGTGGCCCCAAAACAAATCAAACAAAATAAAGAAATGAGAGACAAAACATTGGAAGAAAATATACATTGATTAATGAAGAAAGAAAAAAAGAAATATGATTTTTAGGAATATCAGAAATTTAAGGTAATACAGACTATTTACATGGTCACAAAATATCCCCAGTAGTTAATGAAGGGAAAAATCTATTCATCAATGATTTCTTGGTTCCCTTTTCCTCTATTGTAGTTGAGTAGGTTTTTGTTTGTTCACTCATTCATTTGATTTTGGGTCACACTAGGCCATGCTCAGGGTTTACTCTTGATTCTGTGCTCAGGAATCACTCCTGAGGGAGCTCAGAGCACTGTATAGTATTACAGGTTGGCTGCATGCAAGGCAAGTGCCTTACCTGCTGTGCTCTCTCTCTCTTTCTCTCTCTGGCGTTCTCTCGCTTCATATAGTTGGCCTGTTTTAAAAAGTATTCCGCTTCAAAAAGTTAACTTACTTTGTTACACTTGTCAAAAAATCTTCCTTGAGGCTGAGAAAGTGGTTCAAGTGGATGGATTCTATCCCTAGTACCATATATTCCCCTACGAGTCTGTGTGTGTGTCCCTCTCACCTGCAAATGTTCTTAAGATTATCATTGGATATCACTGTTAAAGTGAATGAGTAATCAATAAGAACCACTGTCATGAATCCAGGGATGTTTCATTGTTGACATTCTTGCTTTGTAGGCATAAGACTTCAAGTTCAAAAACTGGCACCACTCTACTGTCAGGTGTAATACTGGTGGCATTGCTAAGTTTGTGATCCCCAGTATTGCAATAGAGTATGTGATTTCCAGCAAGCGCTACATTTAAGTGTGAAGACAAGCTCCCAACAAGTCTTATTTACAAAAGTATATGTAAGGTCCACAAGTAAAATGTAAATATCCCTCTTTCATGAGCATGACAACTTAAAATGCATGAGCATAGTATAGCCAAGTATGTTTGACTTCTTGTCATCAAATCAACAAGGGGTGAAGGGGAAAATAAATTTGAAATAAAAAACCTTTCATTGCCAATATAACCTGGAAGTGATGAGACAGACTTTATCTGCTATGTTTTTAATAGGATCCCAATCGTCCATACTATGAACCAGCTGAGTTGAAGTTATTTGAAAATATTGAATGTGAATGGCCATTGTTCTGGACTTATTTTATTCTCGATGGAATCTTCAGTGGCAATGCAGATCAGGTAATTTTCCAGGACAGAATGTCCTTATATCTTTCATTTGAAATTATTTTAAAACTGTGCCAATCCTGTGTTCAAATGGAAGTTTTCTTCTAAATAGGGAGAAGACACAGTTATCATCTAGAGACTACTACATGAGGCACCAGGCTAAGAATTGAGAAAACCAAGTTCTTTTTTATTATTTATTTTTTATTTCTTCTAATGACCAGATTATTATTTATTTCTTCTGATGACTACTAACCAATAAGTAGTCCAAATATCATCATTGACTTCTGTTGTTTCTCTGTACATATGTTGAAAATAGTTTTTCTCTTTTTAATGAGGAAGAATTTAACCCTATAATTCTTTGTATTTCATAAAAACTTCACAAATGCAAGTACTAGGCATCATCAGTTGGGCTATAATAAGACTTATTTTCCTAAAAGATAATTTTTCCCTACATGTTCATGACTAAAATCTGTAGGGCTATTCGAGTTAGGCCACATTAATTGAAAGCTTATCAGCAATACTTACAAAATTAAAACACTCTAATAAAATGCTATCACAGCTTTTTGCATGATACATGGTTAAGATATAACTAAATACTAAAAAAAAAAACTTATCCCTAGCAAAATATACTGAAGTTTGCTTGTGGGTGTGTGCACTTATGTTCCTATCAACTCAACCTAGGTTTTTATCAAGCCCAGGTACTTTACCCACCAAAATATATGCCAGAAGCAGACAAGCAAGCAAAGATATCATAAGAGTGAGTACAAAGGGGAAAAGCACACAGAACAGAAAGGAAAATGAGGGAAAGCTTATAAGAAAGGATGGAGAAGTTAAAGATAAGGGTAGGCACAGACTCATGTAGTCAGGGTGGCTGTAAGGAGGTGGTAGTTTGAGTTTATAAACTGGTGGAAGGAGGACTTTTTAAATGAATGAATATTTGTAACACTACAAATGAGGGTGGGTGGCTCATTGCCCTGAGGTATGCAAGTGAAATACACATATGTGTTATGTGTATTCTTATGTGGCTCAGTTCAACTGAGTACATTCTCAGGATGAATTTGTGCATAGGCAGTTTGAAATTTGCATGCTGCTTAAGTTGTTTCCTAATATACTAAATGGTTAACCAACTTTGTATTTTCAAATCAATAATTCAGAAGAACTAAATTTCACCATAAGTGGCAGTTCACATATAAAATCATATAAATAGTTGTTTGCTTTTTTACTTTTGTATGTATTCCTAATTTCTATGTATCAAATAATTAACCAAACTATGTAAATCTAGGCATAATTGGATCTTTATTTCCAGGTAAATACGATTTTTAAAGCCAGTAGACATAAAGTAGACAAGCTTACACAGAATGGTACATAGTAGCTAAAGCCTGACTGCCTTTGGCTCAGATTTGGACTAAAGATTGCACTTGTGTTATAGTCACACATTTGTAAACTCTTTGAGCTTTACGTTGCCAGTAAAAGGATTTATACACATGCACACATGTGCACTCATATGAGCACACATAAATATGTACCTCCTTGAATGATTATTAGAACTTTGAGTCTACATGTACAACATCTACATGATCCACTCATCTGTTCTTGGACATCTAGGTTGGCTCCAAGTATTAGCTATTGTACTGAGCGCTGCAATGAATAGTGTTGTGCATACATCCTTTTGGATGAATGTTTTTCTGTCCTGGGAATAGATACCAGGAAATGGTGTTGCTGGGTCATACAATGGAATACTACATAGATGTAGGAAATGACGAAATCATGCAATTTTCTGCGATGTGAGTAGAACTGGAAGATATCATGTTAAATGAAGTAAGCCAGTAGAAGAATAAATATAGAATTTTATCATTTATATGTGGTATTTATAATAACTGCATCAAAAAACCCAATGGTTTAAATGTGGCCTCAGAGTACAGCAAGGAGAAAGAAAGAAATTGAGTGGAGGAGAAACACAAATATGAAAGGATGGGGCCACGGGCCAAGAGTTCTCAGGTGCATTCTTTGAGTTAAAAAAGGACAGAATTAAATATCCAAGACAAAGGCAACAACAGTGGAATTAAGAAACCCAAACTTTAACAATCTAAACTTAAAATGGGCCTGCTATACTGGCAGGTTGGGAGGCAGGGTTGTGGTATTGGATGTACTCGAAACATTGGTGAATGGAGATCAACACTGGAATTAAATCTGATTCATTGTATGTTTGAAACCCACCTATGAAGGACTTTGTAAATCACAGTCGTTTCAGTAAAATAAAATAAAATGTAAAAAATAGAAAAATAAAAAAATTGGATCATTTTCAAAAACATATAATAAAATAGTTTTTATTTAAAAATAAAATAATTTTGAGTATGCATCTTTGTTGTACAGTGTCTGTCCTGCACTAGGCATTTATTAAATATTGCTACCCTTTATAGTTTAACTAGTGAATATACTTCTTTGCTATAGGACCATATAAGCTGCAATTTTTTCCTAGGTCCCCAAAGATTGATCTCTTTTTTCCTCCCTTTTTTATTATAATACTATTTATTCTTTTTTTAAATTTTTATTGTTACCAAAGTGCATTAAAAGTCTTTCACTGCATCATTTATGGTACATAGTGACAATGAATGAGGGGCATTCCTACCAGCAGTGCTGTCCTCCCTCCACCCCTGTTCCCAGCATATATCCCACATCTCCCTCCTTTACCCCAGAATGCTAGTGCAACTGGTCTCCACTTTACAGCTTGTTGTAGATTGAGCATCCACTCCACTGTCATCGGAGATAAAAAGGATAAGAAAAAGGGGAGAAAAAAATTGGTAACAACTACCAAAAAAAAAAAAAAAAGAAAGAAAGAAGAGAGAAAAAAGAGAAAGAAAAATGGAAGAAAAAAGAAAAAATTTACCCAGCAAATAAAAATAAAAATAGATCACCAAAAATAACCACAAGAGTGAAAAAGAAAGAGAAAAGTAAAAGAAAAAAAAGAGAAGAAAAATAAAGTCAAAAACTACCAAATCAAAACAAAACAAGAAAAAGTAGGGGTGCTGGAGTGGGAGGGTTTGGCGTTACCCCCACTTTTTTTTTGCATAGGCACAGTAAGCATTGTGGAAGAAAGGAATTCCCATGGCCTAAGAGATTCAGGGTTTCTACATCCTTGAAGCATACCATCATGGGATCAACCCCTGACTCCATATATACTCATTACCTCATTCCAAAGGCTTTTTTGTGGTGCCAGGAAACTTTCCTTTCAGTTGTGTGTGAGAAAATCAAGTCACTGTAGCTAGTGATCTTGGTATTTGCGCAGTTCATAGGACAGGGTCTAGGATAGAGTCTTTATGGTTCTAGAGGTTCCTATCCATCATTGTTGTTGTGTTCAGTCTTCTGTCACAATTGCTCCCTGTTTTCGTTCAGTTCCTAAGCAGAAGCCTAGGATATTATGGATCTAAAGCTCTGCTCAGTCTCCCTTTTATTTACAGGTCCAGGAGTATAGAGAGTCTCTTGAAGCTCTCCTCATCAAGGGTAAAAATGGAATTCCTCTTCTGCCAGAGCTGTACAGTGTTCCTTCTGACAAGGTGAGCCTGGAACATACTGTAATTTGTAACTAGGGAAAGGCAAGAAGTACCTTAACAAAGCTTCTTTGAGTTTAATCATTCTTAGTCTTCTGATTTTAATGATCTAAAAATGTGTCTTTATGTGGAAAATAGAAATACGATTGTATTTCTTCTAAATCAAATTTTAAAGCAGTTTCAATTATAGCAATGTTTCATAGTGAGACAAGGGCAAGATCATGCCATTGTTTGCTATTCTATTAGTAAAATTAATTAGTTGATGCCAGAGAAAATGTACAACATGTAAGGTACTTTCCATGATACAGTTGATCTAGGTTCACTCCTTGACATTTTCTTTTGTTTCTTGTGTATTGGCATGAGTGATCCATGAGTGCAGAGCCAAAAGTAAACCCGGAACACCAAATATGGCCCTCAAGATCCCTCCAAATAGCATGGTGGAGAAATCTTTCATTTTGGTGAGGATGCATAAAATAAACTCAAACAAAATCAATTGAAATATAGATTGTTGGCCCTATACCTTAATAGATCAGAAACTACCTTTGGACAGGTTTTGTTACTTAGGTGATTCGAATGTATACACAGATGATGTATATGGGGTCAATGCTCTTTTAGGCTGTAGTCATGTGCTTTACTTTTCAAAGCATTGCTTTTATTTCTTTCATAGTGTAGGAATCACAACCCAGACTCAGGCACCTTGCTATCTACTATCCTTTATTGCTTCCTTTTGTTCTGGAAATAAAATCCAAGGCTTCACATATTGTCTAGCTCCTTAAATATATTACCTCCCAACACTGTCTCTTTTCTCTCAGGTTGATGAAGAATATCAAAATCCTCATACTGTGGACCGAGTGCCCATGGGAAAATTGCCTCATATGTGGGGACAGTCTTTGTATATCTTAGGAAATTTGATAGCAGAGGTAAGACTTCTCCACATTTTTGCTTTAGTCATTTATTTAAAAATCATATTTGTGAATAACTTGTTAACTCTTAAGGATATGAGTTTTAACGTTTATGTTCTGCCCTTACTACAGATTTCCCTTAAGTTCCTTAGAGTGAGTAGATGCTTGACAAATTCATAACAAAAATCTTGCCCCTTAGGCAACCATATCTCTCATGATCCCCAAGACTCTTTCCTTTGTATTTACTCTGGGACCAGTCCTTAAATTTTTTCTCTTTGAAAATGCCACTAGTATCTTGATTGGTGGTTATAATAATGCTTACATAATCATTATTGATAATGCATTCGCCAACTTTTACAAGCACCATTATATTTAATTCTTTACTTGAATAACTGATGAAATAAATTTAACTAATGATATCATATATTTTTGTTCTTAAGCATCTCTTTAAATGTGCCTTATATCAAATTCCGTTGAAACAGCTCTTATAACATGCAGTATTTCTTTCTTTAGGTCCAGTTTGAGACATTCTAAGCTTACAAGAAAGTATTCAGAAACATTTTAGTGCTTACTGAGAAATTTATTTTCACATTGGAGCATCATCCAGGCTTGTAGAGGGTCCTGGGTGAAATTTATCTATCCTTTCTGAATAGAGCACTTGGACCTGTGACCACTTATATTTTGTAGCTATTTTTATTTACTGTTTTTGTAGCCATGTTTACTTGATTATCTTTAGTTGATATTCTATTAATGTGATAACAATGAGCAGGATATGCTGCTTAAAATAGTACTTAATATTGTGACTTTTTTAATATAATTATTTTGATCGTAGTGGTTTACATATTGTTGACAATAATATTATGGGTACATATTTACATAAAATCAGGGGGGTTCCCATCACCGATTTGTCCTCCCTACCCCTCCGTGTTTGTCCTACCTCCCATATCCTCCTCCCTCACCCCCGGGGCTGCGAGAATATGTGGTTCCCTCTGTACCTAGCTTACTACTTAGAAGTCTTGGTCTTGGTGCCTCCCTTATTTCCCCCTATAACTGGGAGGAAGGACTACATAGTTCAAGTTATGTGGTTTTAGTTGAAGAAGAGAAAAGTAGTAAACTGGGGTAAAAGTCTAATATGCTGAAAATGGGCGGAATCCTTCTAGAGGCTCTCATCGTCGCTTTGAGAGATGAAGGAGAAAAAGAAGGTGAAACACCCCAACAGTACAAAAAGAAGTGTCAAATATCCAGTGAGCACTCCAGTGATAACTATAGGCACCACAAAAAAAGCCATGGTCTTGAGTTAAAAAACATGGCAGAGCACCTAAAGAAAGAAAAGAAAAGAAGAAAAAAATATAAATCTAAATGGGGACACAACTTCAATAACCACACCAAAACAAAGAAATAGACAAAAAATAGATAGGTAAATAATTAATAATAATAATAATAATAATAAATGAAAAAAATATATAAAAGATAAAAAATGTTTTGTGCTTTTTGCCTTTTTCCCCTCCTGCACTGGCACAGTAAATATTGGGGTCATTCGAAAAGGAATTCACTTGGCCTAAGCGCTATGGGGCTTCTCCATCCTTGGGGTATATTGTCACGGGATTAACTATAGACTCCGTTCAGGTTCATTTACTCTACTGGTGGTGCTTTCGTGGTGTTTGGAAAACTTCTGCTCCATCCTGGGTGATGAGATAAAACCTCTGTATCTAGAGATCTCAGTATCTGCACAGGTCCAGGAGTGGGACTAATGATGAAGTCTTTCTTTGTGGTTCTAGAAGTTCTGTTCCCTTAGTGTCATTTTAATTCATCTTCTGTGGTTGGTGGTCTTGGTCTTTGCACTGATCCTGGGATGGAACCTAGGATAGCATCTTTCATTGTGTTTCCAGAAGCCCCATTTCGTTACAATAGTCTCTGCCGGACCTTTGGAACTGGGGATCATGGTTGTTGTGTGGGTTGTATTTCAAACCCTAGACTAGGGATTTTTTATTGGTCTCAAGATATATTCAGTCCAGTCATGGTTCTAGCAGCCAGTCATCTGTAAATCGCGATCTTGGCTTTTGGACCGACCAAAGGGTGACAAGTCTTCTGATTTTTGCCTTATCGTTAGCTGGTGAGGTAGGATATCCTGTTCTTAGGTCAAATATTTCCCATTTTCTTTGTTGTCAGGTTATCATATTAGAGCTGGCACTTGTTGGTGGCCCAGGGTATTAAGGATGTCCTGGATGGGGTTTGTTTCCTGTAGCTGTTGTGAAGAACTGCGCCATTTCTATGTCTGGGATCCAGGGTTCAAGGCTGGACAAATGGTGTCTAATCACCTGAGGTCTAAGTTGGGTTCATGTGACATATTTTCAAGGTGGGAGATATCCCTGTATTGTAAACAAGTATGAGTTCTTATCTCTAGTAGATAAGAGCTCTTTTTTATGTGTAAGATTTCCCCTTTTTTTAGTGTGCCTTTGCAGGGAGAAATGGTCCTACTTTGTATTGTCGGTGCATTTGGGGGTGGACAGAGAAGAAAACAGAAACAGGTCACACATCCAAACAAGATAAAAATAAAAATAAAAGTATATGTGCTCACATATGAATATGTAAAACAAACATTTAAAAAATGAATTAACAATATAATTAAAGGAACCATGTGATGTCTGATACTACCTTAGTTTCGGGGAAAAGCAGGTAAAGAGGTGGTGCAATACCGGTCTTATGCTTATGTTGGAAGTATAGGTTTCCCCATAGTCTTTTGGGATTTTCTTGTGGTGTGTGGGTTCCCAGGCACCTTTCCTTCACTCCCACTGATCTTCTTGAGATTGGCAAAGGATTTGCAGCAGGGAGGTCTTGTAAGAGTTCTTGCATTGGGGATACTTTTGGAGCTAAGTCCGGTTTCAAGTAATAGTCCACTGTAGGGGTTTTGGTAGGGAGGGCCGTGCAGCATGAGTCTGCTGGGGAGTTGGTTGCCTTTTCTTGCGGGGGGCGAGGAGTGGATTTGACTGGGTGTCCCTCCACTTGGGTGCTGGGTACTGGTTCGTTGGGGTAGGAGGTCAGTCTTGATGCCTAATGGATTAAGAACTAAGCGTGAAGAGTTTTAATACGGTGGGAGGTCTGGATGGGATTGAGGGGTGAAGAGATTGTTGGATTTCCAAAGCGGGGAAGGGGAAAGTGTATGGAAGGGGTAGGGAAGAAGAAGAAGAAAAGAGAAAATACATTAGAAAGAAAGAGAGAAGAGGAAAGAAAAAAAAGAAAAAGAAAAAAGAAAGTAGTGAGAAGAGAGGAGAAAATAGCAAGGGAATGCTAGTTTGCTTGAATGTGTTCGATGAGTAGGGCCTGTAGTATAAGTCTGTACATCGCAGTTGCTGCTTCGGTGGTCTGACTGGTCACATGCTTCAAATCCTAAAAGAAGGTATAACCTAGAGATAGTGTATGTTAAAGAGCTTTCTCGAGACATTCTCGTAGTGCAAGCTGGGTATGGTATCTTGTGTGACTGAGCCCCGAGATGCCATCTTAGTTTGTCCACCCTTTGTATCCAAGAATACCTGTGGACAGAAAAGCTGAGAGGTTATTTTAAATATAGTAAGATTAAGGCATTAAAACATAGTGTTATGGGATGATTCCTTTGGAGTCAGTGATTTCCCATGGTATACTTTACCTGTGGTCCTGTATAAGATCCCTAAGGGATTATTATGGGCCTTTGTAGTAGAAGGCTGATTACTTACCTGTTCTCTCTATTCTGCTGTTTCTACTGTTGCTGTTTTCTTTGTGGTATAATGTGTAGTGAAGAGTTTGTGTTGTTCCTCTTTTATGTATTTTGGGCACTGCTCCTGAGTATATGTTGAGTATTACTGTGTTTGGAGTTTCTACCCTGTTATACCCTGTTATTTGATTGTTGAGTATTAGTTGTATATAAGGTGTATGTTCTAGGTGCTTCAGAATAGTGCTTTTATTCTGTGTTTATCTTTTGTCTTCTGACTTACTTCGTTTGAAATAATATGTTCTAGGTCCATCCATGTTGCTGCAAAGTCTGTGATTGTATCATTTCTGACTGCCATGTAGTATTCCATTGTGTATAAATACCACATCTTAATGATCCATTCATCTGTTGTTGGACATCTAGGTTGATTCCAAGACTTGGCTATTATATTTAGTGCTGCGATAAATAGTGGGGTGCACACGTATTTTGGAATGAATGTCCTTCCATCTTGGGGGTATATACCTAGAAGAGCAATTGCTGTGTCAGATGGCAGCTCAATTCTGAGTTCTTTGAGCACTCTCCATAGGTTTTGGACTAGGGGGCATTCCCACCCGCAGGGGATGAGAGTGCCTTTCATACCGCATCCCCACCAACAGAGGTTGTTCCCATTATTTTTGATGTGAGCCATCCTCACTGGTGTAAGGTGGTATCTCATTGTTGTCTTGATTTGGATCTCCCTGATGATGACTGAAGGTAAGCATGTTTTCATGTGTTTGTTGGCCATCCTTCTGTCTTCCTCCAAGAAGTGTCTATTCATTTCATCTCCCCATTTTTATGGCTTTGTTTGGTTTTGGGGGGCTCAGTTTGCTGAGTACTTTGTATGTTCTAGATATCAGCCCTTTATCTGATATGTCGACTGAAGAAGATTTTTTCCCATTCTGTTAACTGTCTTCTTGTGTTAAGTAAGGTTTCTTTTGCCATGCAGAAGCTTTTTAGTTTGATGTAGTCCCATTTGTTTATGTTTGACGTTAAAGTTCTTGCCATTGGTGCTCCATCTTCGAAGAACTTTTTTGATATATAGGTCTTCGAGTGTTCTGCCTATTTTGTTCTCTATGAACTTTATAGATTCTGGTCTGATTTCAAGGTCTTTGATCCATTTTGAGTTGATTTTTGTATAAGGAATGAGGTATGGGTGAATTTCACTTTCGTACATGTGGTTTTCCAGTTGTACCAACACCATTTGTTGAAGAGACTTTCTTTGTTCCATTTCAAGTTCTTGCCTCTTTTATCAAATATTAGTTGGCTGTATATTTGGGGGTTTATGTCTGGGAATTGTGTCCTGACCCACTGGTCTGAGGTCCTGTCTCTGTTCCAGTAACATGCTGCTTTGATCACTATGGCTTTATAGTATAGTTTCAAGTTAGGTAATGAGATGGCACCCAGCTTCTTGTTTTTTAGTATGTGTTTGGCTATCCTGAGTCTTTTGTGGTTCCAGATGAATTTTGTGATTGATTGTTCTAATTTTTTTAAAGAACGATGTCTGAATTTGGATAGGGATTGCATTAAATCTATATAGTAGTTTGGGTAGGATAGTCATTTTGACTATGTTAATTCTACCTATCCATGAGCATGGGATGTTCTTCCATTTCTTTAGATCCTCTTCAATTTCTTTCTGAAGTGTTTTGAAGTTTCCATGGTATAGGTCTTTCACTTCCCTTGTAAGGCTGATTCCTAGGTACGTGATGTTTTTTTGATACTATTTTAAATGGAATTGTGTTTTTAATCTCTCTCTCCTCGACTTCGTTGTTTGTGTATAGAATCGCTACTGTCTTTTGTGTATTGACTTCATATCCAGCCACTTTGCTGTATTTGTTAATTGTTTCGAGGAGTTTTACTGTGGACTCTTTGGGGTTTTCAATGTATATCATCATATCGTCTGCAAATAGAGATAGTTTGAGTTCCTCTTTCCCAATTTGGATTCCTTTGATTCCCTTCTCTTATCGTATTGCTATTGCTAGGACTTCTAAGGTTATATTGAATAAGAGTGGAGAGAGTGGACAGCCTTGCCTAGTTCCTGACCTTAGTGGGAATGCTTCTAGCTTCTCGCCATTATGTATAATGTTGGCTGTAGGCTTTTCATAGATAGCTATAACTATCTTGAGGTATGTTCCTTCTAATCCTATTTTGCTGAGTGTCTTTAACATGAAAGGGTGTTGGATTTTGTCAAACACTTTCTCTGCATCGATTGATATGAACATGTGATTTTTGTCTTTCTTGTTGATGTGATGTATAATGTTGATTGATTTGCATATGTTGAACCAACATTGCATTCCTGGTATAAAACCCACTTGTTCATAATGTATGATCTTTTTGATGAAGTGCTGGATTCGGTTTGCTAAGATTTTGTTGAGTATCTTTGCATCAAAGTTCATTAGTGAGATTGGTCTGTAGTTTTCTTTCTTGGTGGTGTCTTTGCCATCTTTGGGAATGAGTGCAATATTAGCCTCATAAAAGGATTTGGGGAGGATTCCTGTTTTTTATATGGTTTGGAAGAGTCTATGGAAAAGTGGTAGTAGGTCATCTCGAAATGTTTGCTAGAATTCACCTGCAAATCCACCTGGCCTTTAGGGAGTTTCTTAATTATGTCTTCAATTTCCTCTGAGGTTATTGTTCTGTTTAGGCTTTCTAGTTCTTCCTTTTCCAGTCTCGGAAGATGGTATTTTTCCAGGAATATGTCGATTTCTACTGGGTAGCCTAACTGAGTATATAGTTGTTCATAATATGATCTCATGATATGTTGTATTTCTTGGTGTTCTGTTGTAATCTCTCCCTTTTCATTTGTGATCCTACTGATTTGGGTGTTTTCCCTCTTTTATTGGTGAGTTTTGCCAGTGGTTTTTCTAACTTGTTTATTTTTTTGAAAAACCCACTCCTGGTCTCATTGATTTTTTGTATTGTTTTCTTAGTTTCTATGTTGTTTATTTCTGCTCTGGCTTGTATTATTTCTTGCCTTCTGGTTGTGGTTGAATTTCTATGCTGCTGTTGTTCCAATTCCTTGAGGTGATCATTTAAACTGTTGATTTTGTTACTTTCCTGTTTTTTGACATAGGCCTGTATTGCTATGAGTTTCCCCCTAATTACTGCTTTTGCTGTGTCCCACAAATTTTGACAAGTTGTCTCTTCATTATCATTTTTCTCAAGGAATCTTTTTATTTGTTCCTTGAGTTGTTCTTTGATCCAGCTGTTGTTGAGCAGCATGTTGTTTAATCTCCAGGTATTAGTTTTCTCCATTGTTTCTTCTTGAAGTCAATTTTGACCTCTATTGCATAATAATCTGATAGGGTACTTCTAATGATCCTTACATTTGTGGTCTTATATAGGTTGGCTTTGTATCCTAAGACATGGTCTATTCTGGAGAAGGTTCCATGTGAGCTTGAGAAGAACGTGTATTCTGCTTTCTGGGGATGGAGGGCTCTATATAAGTCTATTAGCCCTAGATCTTCTAATTTTTCATTTAGGGCTCTTATTTTTTTGCTATTTTTCTGTTTGGTGGAGTATTGAGTTCCACTACTATTATCACATTTCCCTTCATGTGTTTCTCCAGGTTTGCAAGCACTTGCCTCACATATTTTGCTGGCTCTACATTAGGTGCTTAGATATTGACCAGGGTTAGTACTTCTTGATCTAATGTTCCCCTGATCAGTAGATAGTGACCCTCTTTGTCTCTGGTCACTTTCTGGATATTGAATGCAATTTGGTCTGATATAAGAATGGCTGTCCTTGCTCTTTTTTGTTTTCCATTGGCCTGAATAATTACTTTCCATCCTTTTATTCTAAGCCAGTGCTTATCCTGTAGTTGTAGGTGTGTTTCTTGCAGACAGCAGAAATCCGGTTTATTTTTCCTAATCCAGTTCTCTACTATGTATCTTTTAATTGGAGAATTTAGTTCATTATCATTTAGGGAGATTATTGAGAGAGAGGACTGTTGTGCAGTTTTGTTGTGTGGAGTGGTTGTTGTTGCAATCGGGGGTTTGGATTTTGTAATTCATCTCTGAGTAGGTCGTTTAGGATCGGCTTTGTTTGCACAAATAGTTCAAGTTCGTTCTTGTTTGAGAATGTTTTTAGTCTGCCCTTCCATATGAATGATAGTTTTGCTGGGTATTGGACCCTAGGTTTAAAATTTCTTTCATTCAGTCGTTTAAATATGTCATTCCACTGTCTTCTTGCTTGAATTATTTCAAATGGGAGATCTGGTTTGATTCTTATGTCCCTTCCTTTGTACTTGAGGTTTTTTCTCCTTTATTGCTTTAAAGAGTTCCTCTTTCTCTTTGTTTTTTGCCATTTGGATTACTATATGTCTTGGTGTTGGTTTATTAGAGTCTATTTTATTAGGGACTCTCTTCACTTCCTGGATTTGCCCTGAAGTTTCTTTCCAGAGGGTGGGAAAGTTCTCTGCTATTATTTCCCTGACTACTCTTTCTTCCCCTTTCACTATTTCCTCCCCTTCTGGTACACCCACAATTCTTAGATTGTTTCTTTTGTCCTTGATCATTAGATATGGGATTTTTCCTTCCAGTGCTTTCCCTTTTATTTCTTTGTTGGCTTCTTGATCATTTTTTGTTTGCAGTTTTCCTTCGAGTTCCTCAATGTGCTTCTCCAACTCTGTGTTTCTGCTTGTAAGGCTTGTTACTTTGTCTTTTAATTCCTTCACTTTTTTTGTATGGAATCTCTCATGTTCTTTAAGATTTCTTCTTTAATTTGGCTTATTTGTTCATCCATAGATTTCTTATACTCAGTAGCTAGCGTTTCTTTCATTTCTTTTATCAATTCTTCTATTTTCTTCCTCATGGCTGCTTTTAGGTCTTCTTCCTATGGATCTGTGCATTTTGGTGAATTTGGAAACTTGCTAGGGTTTGTCTCCTTATCTCCAAATATTAGGGTTTTTCTTGATTTACCCATCTTTTTTTGTATTTATTGGTGTGCTTTGGAGTGCTGTTCCTTCTAAATTCAGCCTGCTTTGGTCCCCTGAGGCGTGGAGATGGGTCCCCTCCCTGAAGGTGATTCTAGAGGCGGCTGTTGGGTGAGCTCGCTGAGGTTTGGCTCCTCCTGTGCTCTTTATGTGGCCTGATCTATTGCTTTTCCATTTTGTTGTCCGCTAGTGCATGTCCTCCTCTGGCAACAATGGTGGAGGGCGTTGTTGAGCCTAGCTCTTTCTCCCCCCCTTTGCTACCTGGAGGTCAGCCTTCCTTCAGTGGGTCTTGTCAATTTCCTTCTCCTTATTCTTGTCAGTTAGTGCAGTTTCGCTCCTGGCCACAATGGTTGCTGGCACTGTTGAGCCTAGCTCTTTATACTCCCTTATCTCTTTGGAAGTCAATGGAGCTCCGCCTCTTCGAACCTGAGCAGAAGAAACTCCCTCAGCCAAACCCTGTTGGCTGCTGCCCTCAGCCCTTTGGGAGTCCCAGGTCCGCTCTGGGGCTCAGGGGGGTGGGCTGCTCTAGGTCTCCCAAAGGTCCAGGTGGCTGGCCCAATCTCACCTAGTCTATTGGTCCTAGCCTGTCCCAGCGGTGAAGAATGGGTCAGGTGCAGGATTCTCCTCACCCTTCCTACCTTCCACTCAGGCTTAAGGTCCCTGGGGAGGGTTGCTTGGGTTGCCGGGGTAGCCGCAGGTCTGGGCGCCCATGTGGGGGGAAGCAATATTGTGACTTTTTAAAATTAATTAATTATTTTGCTTTTACTTCCCATTCTCCTTATCCAGTCTCTCTGTGAGAATGCTTTCATATTTTTCTATTTTCATTTCTTTCTTTTATTTTCTTTCAATTATTTCACTTTCATTATCTTCTTTTTAATAATTTCTTTTTAAACACTATGGTTACAGAACTGTTGGTAGATGGGTTTTAGTCATAGAATGTACACAATCCTTCACCAGTGCAACTTTCCTACCATGAATGTCTTATTTCACTTCTCCAACCCACTTGCTGCCTGTCTTTGGGACAGGCATTCTGCTCCTTACTCTCACTATTATTATTATTATGGTAGTTGTCAGTGCATCTAGTGCTCTGACTGCACTCACTGATCTTTGTGGTAAACTTTGTATCATGGGCTTGTCACCTGTCCCTCAACTCTAATGTCTATAATATTATTTCCATACAATCTTTTATTTTTCTTTATACCACAGATAGTGATACTATTCTATGTCGATCCCTCTCCCTATGTCTCATTCTTCTCAGCATAATAATCTCCATGTTCTTTTATATATAGGAAAATTTTATGACTTAATATATCCTAAAGGCTGCATTCACACCAGCAGTGAGAGTTCCTTTCTCCCCACATCTGTGCCAGCACAAATGTTCTTCTTCGTAGTGATGTGTGACAGTTTCTGTTGTGAGATGATGTCTTATTATTGTTTTGATTTTCATCACCCTGATGAGTAGTGATGTGGAGAATTTTTTTATATCTTTATTTAAACACCTTGATTATAAATATGATAATAAGTAGGTTTCAGTCATGTAAAGAACACCCCTCTTCACCAGTAGTGCAACATTCTCCCCCCTGTTTGTTCTGACTATTCAGGTGTGTTTCTTGAAGGCAGCAGAACGTTGGATTCAGCTTTTTGATCCATTTTGTCTCTTAACTGGTGCATTTAGTCCACTGATAGTGAGGGATATGATTGTCATGGGATTTAATGTCATCTTTGTGTATAAGTTTGGCGTGTCTGTTGGTCTGTCTTTTCTTAAAGTAGACCTTTCAGTTTTTCCTTTAAGGTTGGTTTAGCATCTGTAAAGTTTCTGAGCTGTTGCTTATCCGTGAAGTTATGTATCCTTCCTCCAAACCTGAACGCGAGTTGGGCTGGGTGCAGTATTATAGGTGAAGCCTCCATTTCATTCAGTCTTGTCACAATATCACACCGCTGTCTTCTGGCCTTGAGAGTTTCTTGTGACATGTCTGCTGTGAATCTTATGGATGCTCCTTTGAATGTAATTTACCTTTTTGATCTTGCTGCTTTCAGTATTCTATCTTTATTTGTAGGATTCATCATTGTGACTAGGATGTGTCTTGGGGTGTTTTTCTTTGGGTCTCTTTTAGCTGGTACTCTTTGGGCATGCAGGATTTGATAGCATGCAGTCTTTAGCTCTGGAAGTTTCTCTGTGATGATGTCTTTGACTTTTGAGTCTTCCTGGGGATCCCCTTCCTGGGCCTCTGGGACTTCAATGATTCTTATGTTGTTTCTGTTGACTTTATCAAAGACTTCTATTTTCATCTATTCACATTCTTTGAGTACTTTTTTCCATTGTATGATCATTTGCCTTAAGTTCTTTTACAAGCTCTTCTGCTGTATGAAGTTGTTCTGCATTTGATCTTCCAGTTCACTGATTCTGTCCTCGGCTGCTGTTACCCTGCTGAAGAGGCTTTCTATTGAGTTTTTTAGTTGAGCTACTGTGTTTTTCAGAACTGTTATTTCAGTTTGGAGTTTTCTGATTTCTGTATTTGTGTTCTGTTCAGTTAGAGCTATATTTTATTTCCATGAGGATCCTCCATATTTCTATTTTAAACTCTTTATCTGAGAGGTTAAGCAGATGGTTGGTATTGTTTTTGGTTTTTGGGCCATCACAGCTATCATCTTCATTCTCTGTGCATGGTGTTTGCCTGTGAGATTTCCCCACTGTCACTCTTGTAGAGTGATTTTTTTCTGCCTGTTATGGTTGGGTTCATTTGTTAGAAAGAGCACACAGCTGTGAAGTGAAGCAGAGCAGCTGGGCTCTTCTGGAGCCTCTAGGAAAGCGATTTTGCTGGAACCTTCTCGGCCCACTCAGGAGAGATTCAGGAGACAGAACAGTAGACAAACACGCACAGATGACATGCAAAGTCTCTTCCAATTGGTAATCACACAGCAGGGGCATATTCCTACTGCCTGCTGTCAAAGACAGAGGGTCTGCCTTTCTGCAAGTTACCACTCATAGCCAGTTTTCACTCAGGGACTCAGTTTTTCTTGGCTTTCAGCCTGATCAATTCTAGGAGAGCAATTTTGTTGGGCCCTTCTCGGCCCCTTAGGAGAGGTTCAGGAGACAGAACAGTAAAGAAACAGGCACAGGTGACATGCACAGTCTCTCCAAATGGTAATCACCCACCCAGCCTTTTCAATGGAGTAGTTTGCTTGAACAGTTTTTCTCTGTTAGACTTTGAGTCTAACATTTAGACTTTAAGTCTATATTTGCTCTGAATATTTAGTTATGTTTCTTGTAGGCAGCATAAGGTTGCATTAAAATTTTAGATCCAATTTTCCCTCTGTTTCTACTTTTTTAATATAAATCTTTATTTACACACCATAATTACAAGCATGTTCGTATTTGGGTTTCAGTCATAAACATAAAACCCCCATTCACCAGTGCAACATCCCTTTGTTTCTCTTAACTGGTGTATTTACCATAGGCCATTGGCATTGAGAGAGATGTTGTCATAGGATTTAGTGTCATCTTTTTATAGGAGTTTGGTGTGTTTGTCAAATCCACCTTGTCTTAGACTATTCACTTCTTTTAAGGCTTATTTTGCCTGTATGTTTCTGATATGTTGTTTATCAGTGAAGCTGTGTATTCTTCCTTCAAACCTGACTGTAAGTCTGTCTGGGTGAAGTATTACTTGTGAAGCTTTCATTTCTTTGAGTTTTGTCATTACATCATTGAATTTTCTCACTATATATTACTATTGCCTTTGGGCCTGGATGGTTGCTTGTGACAAATCTGCTGTAAATCTTAAGGATGCTCCGTTGCATGTATTTACCCTTTTTGATCATGCTACTTTCAGTATTCTAACCCTAGTGTGGGTGTCATTATTGTGACTAAGATGTGCTTTGGGATATTTATCTTTGAATCTCTTTAATTGGCAGACTTTAGGCTTGCAGGATTTTGTTGTATACACTCTTTAGCTCTGGGAGTTTCTCTCAAATGATGTCCTTGGTTTTGTTTTGTTTGTTTTTTAATTGAGATTTTCTGCCTGGGCCTCTGTAGTCCAAAGTTTCTTATGTTGTTTCTGTTTACTTTATTCCAGACTTCTATTTCATCTGTTCACATTCTTTGAAGATTTTTTCATCATCTCATTTTTAAGGCTCTTTTCCAACCTCTTCTGTTATATGGAGTCATTATGCACCTCATCTTCATCCTTGATATTTATATGTAGTTCATTCAATTTATTTCATAGTTTCTTTGAGTTTTTTGAACCTCCTCCAGATTTTATCTTTACAGTCTTATAAGAGAGGCTATATTGTTGGCCAATACTTGTAGGTCTGCAGAGCTACCACATTCATTCTCTAAGCATGGGAGTGTTCTTTGTTTTTTTTTTTCCATTGTGCCCTTTTCAGTGTAGTGTTGGGTTCATTTATAAGTTATGAGTTAGGCCAGGGAGTGGAGCAGAGCAGCCACTCTCTTTCTGTTGTGCAGGTCTTGCTGGGTCTCTTCTGAGCCAAGATATGGGTGCCATTTGCTGCTCCTTTTGGGACTATGGGGTGGATCACCACGCTTCTCTGCATGTCTTCCTGGGCTGCAATATTGGCGATCTTGCTGCAACTTCTGGGGGGCTGGGGAAGCTGACCCACTGTTGCTGAAACCTCTTGCTGGATACCTTCTGGGGCACAGTGGGCACACTTTCTCCCTCATCCAGGGAGCAAATCACCATTATGCTACTGGCACATTTCTTTGGTTCCCTTCTCGGCTGCGGGACATGTACCTTTGCTGCTTCTCCAGGGTGTGGGAACAGATGACCAAACTGCTACTGGTAGTTCTTGCTGGGTCCCTTCTGAGCTGCAGGGAAGGCACCATTTCTTCCCTTTTCAGAGGGTAGGGGCAACTCATCATGCTGCTGCTGGTGGTGCCTCTCGGTGATGTTCCTTCTGGACCACCTGAATTATATTTTTAAATACAACCTTGGCGAGTTTTTTTGTGGGGCATGGGCCAACCCAGAATCACTTTGGTTACTCCTGGCTCTGTCTTTTTAAATAGCTGCTGTCAGGCTTGGGAACCATCCGGGATGTCAGGAATCGACCCCAGGTCCATCCTAGGTCAGCCTCATGCAAAGCAAACACCTTACCACTCTTCTGTCACTTTGGCCCCAATTTCAGCACATTTCTTAAAGAGAAGAAATTCAAGCAGAATGCTAACTTCTCAGTTTAGCAGGCACATTATTGTGAAAGTGTTAATAAATTATTTAAAATAAACACTTATCTGATAGATAAATTGTAGGTATAATTAGAAATCTTTCATTTATATATTTACCCCATCTATTTTCAAAAAATTCTGAGACAGTTAACTAGTGTGACATAAAATTAACACAGACATAAATTTAGGAAAGTCATAAATTTTCAAACAATGAAGATACTTGTTTTTATACCTGCATTTCATACCTTATGATCCTGCTGTGATTAAAAATTAAATTATATATATCAAAAAATCTTCTTTTTATGCCTTTTCTTTAGGGTTTTTTAGCTCCTGGAGAAATTGATCCCCTGAATCGTAGGTTTTCTACTGTACCTAAGCCAGATGTTGTGGTTCAAGGTATGTATTCTTAATTTATATCATACTTAGCATAATGCTGTCTAGATTCATCTATGTAGTTGGAAATATAGAATTCTATCTCTTGTATAGTTAATTTTTATTTTATTGCATATAAACTGTAAGGTGAGGCTAGCTAACAACCCTAAACAAAGGTGTTCACCCAACTTTCTCTTTCTCTACACCTCTTCTTTTGGTATGTAAAAGCTCACTTGGATTACTGGATCTTCCTGCTCCTGTTATTGGGAATTGGTTTGAATAAAGAAAGGGAAGTTCTGGTTTGAGGCTGAAGCAGAAAGGCCATGGATATCATGTTTCCCATTCTTTCCTAATTGCTTGGTATATTATTTCTTGGCTATAGCACAGTGGGTACAGCATTGCATACAGTTTACCCAGATTAAATCCCTGTCAGGGCATATGGTCCCCTGAACCTGCCAGGAGTGATTTGAGTGCAGATTTCAGAGTATCACCATAGTGATGTGAGGTGTGGCCCCAAAATATAGTTCAATAAAATACTATTTGTGAAAATTTTTATATCTCACAACAATGTTATTAAGTCAATTGAGAATTTACTGAGCTGTGTTTTGCAAGTTGAGCCTTCTGTGTTACTATTTTTGTTTCTTGTGCTTAGTTGGCTTTTATGCTACTTTTCTTTCTAATTTACTATTCTCCTACTTGACTGTCAGAATTATAGAATTTGGAGAATCTATAGAACTGGCACAATTTTTTGACCTGTCCTGTGTCCTGGAGAAGCCCCAGAGTTTTTAGCCTGAGGACTAGTGTATCTGTGAGTTTTATGGGCTTGGGGTTTTTTTGAAGATTAGTCTTGAATCTGTGTTGCTGGGCTGTTTATATCGCAGAGGTTGTGGAAGTAGGTGTGGTTGCCAGGCCTTCTGATAGTATGGAGGTTGGGAAAGCTGTCCTCCTCCACTACAAGATGGCCATAGAATTGTCAGTGTACCTGGAAGTTAAATCCTTGGCTCTGTATTCAGGATTTACCACTGCTGGTGTGCAGAGAACAATATGACATGGCAGAGAATGAAATTGGGTTGGCTGTGTACAAGGAAAGTTCCCTACCTGTAGTATCACTCTGGCCCCAACAGTGATTGTTTCCTTTAAAGTACTCTCTGTTACTATCTTACTGTCTTCACCTTTTATTACTCCTATACTAGAAGTTTACCTTTTAATGGAATCTGATATTACTCAAAGATTCTTTATAGTTGTTTTAAATCTTGTTTCTATCTCCTCTTCCATTTGAGTCATATTAATATTAATTTATGATATTCTTTTCTTGGTGATATTGAGTCTACAATTAAAGTTTTCCATATTAGGTTAAATTCATTCAATGACCAGCATCTTTATTTAGAAATATTTGTTTTGCTATTGAAGTGGAGGACTTGGGAAAATCTGATGGTACTTAGGCCTACTGGGCCACACCTGGCATTGATTAGAACCTTCAGGCTCATTCCTAGCATTGCTCAGAGAGAGCCATTTTGTGCCAGGGATTTATTTAATCCAGAGGATCTTTCATGCAGGATATGTGCTCTGCCATTTGAACCACCTCCTCAACACCATTTAGAATTTTATTTTATTTTATTATTTATTATTATAATAAAAAATATTTTTATTTAAGCACCATGGATAGAAACATTAAAATTGTCATTTTAACAGAGACAATCCTATTATATGAATCCATTGAAATATTAGCTTTGCCACACCTAAAAGTATATATAATATTTTTATTAAAGCACCATGGTTACAAACATGTTTGTATTTAGGTTTCAGTTATAATAAAAGAACACCCCTTCACAATGCAGCTTTCCAACCACCAATCCTTCCCATCTCCTTCCTTCCTCATCCCCTGCCTGTATTCGAGACAGACCTTCTATTTCGTCCACTCACTACCATCATCATGATAGTTGTTAGTGTATTTATTTTTCTAACTGCATTCACCACTCCTTACGGTTAGCTTCATATCATGGACTGGTCCTTCCAGCCCACATCTCTATTTCTGGATATTATTACAATACTGTCTATTATTTTTTTAAATGCCACAGATAAGTGAGACTATTCTGTGTTCATCTCCCTCTCACTTACTTTACTCATCGTAATTGTTTTCATGTTCATCCATGTACAGAAAAATTTCATGACTTCATTTTTTTACTGACTGCTGCACAGTATTTCATTGTGTATATATACCATAGTTTCTTTATTTATTCATCTATTGTTGGCATCTGGGTGGTTTCCAGGTTCTGGCTATTGTAAATAGCGCTGCAATGAATATAGGTGTGCAGAAGGCATTTTGTATTGCGTTTTTGTGTTCCTAGGGTATATCCCTAGGAGTGGTATATTTGGATCATGTGGGAGCTCAATTTCCAGTTTACTGAGGAATCTCCATATTGTTTTCCATAAAGGCTGTACTAGACAGCATTCCCACCATCAGTGAATGAGAGTTCCTTACTTTCTACGTCCCCAACAGCACTGATTGTTTTTGTTCTTTGTGATGTGTGCCAGTTTCTGTGGTGTGAGATGGTACCTCATTCTGTTGATTTGCATTTCCCTGATTATTTGTGATATGGAGCATTTTTCATGTTCATTTTGTTAATTTGTATTTCTTCTTTGAAGAAGTGTCTGTTACTTTCTTCTCCCCATATTTTGATGGGTTTTGACTATTTTTCTTGTTAAGTTCTGTCAGTACCTTTTATATCTTAGATATTAGCCCCTTATCTAATGAGTATTGGGTGAATAGTTTCCCTGATTCCTTGGGTGGCCTTGGTATCCTAGTCACTATTTTCTTTGTGGTGCAGAAGTTTTTCAGTTTAATGTAGTCCCATTTGTTTGGACAGTGGTATTTCTTCCTTGAAGATGCCTTTATTCTCAATGTCATGAATTGTTTTACCAATGTGTTCTATATACCTTATGGTTCTGGGTCTGATATCTGATTCAATCCATTTGGATTTGACCTTTGTGCATGGTGTTAGATTTTTGACCACACCCAGTTACGCTCAGGGGTTACTCAAAGATATGTGCTTAGAAATCGTACCTGGCATGGGGACCATATGGAACACCGGAGATCAAACTGTGGTCTGTCCTGGGTCAGCAGCATGAAAGGCTTACTGCTGCACCATCACTTCATGCCCCCAAGTTCACTTTTTTTTGCATGTGGTTGAGCAATTGTTCCAACACCACTTTCTTTGCTCCATCTTGCGTTCCTTGCTCTTTTGTAAAAGGTTAATTGATTGTATGTTGGGGGAACAGTCTCTGAATACTCAAGTCAATCCCATTGATCTGAGTGTCTGTCTTTATTCAATACCATGCTGTTTTAATGACTATTGCTTTGTAGTACAATTTAAAGTTGAGGAAAGTGATGCCTCCCATCTTCTTTTTTCTAAGGATTGTTTAGCTATTTGTGGGTGCTTATTGTTCCAAATGAATTTTTAGTAGTGTTTCATCCATATTTTGAATAATGTCATGGGTATCCTTAGAAGAATTGCATTAAATCTGTAAAATGCTTTGGGGACTATTGCCATTTTAATGCTATTAATCCTCCCAGTAATGAACAGGGTATGTGTCTCCATTTCCTTGTGTCCTCTTTTACTTCTTAAAGCAGTGTTTTGGAGTTGTCTTTGTATATGTTCTTCACCTCTGTAGTTACCTCCATGATATTTGACTTTGTGTGGCACTAATGTGAGTGGACTTGTTTTCTAAATGTCTATTTCTTCTCAGTTATCATTTGTGTATAAGAAGGCCATTAATATTTGTGTTTTAATTTTTACCCTGCCACTTTGCTAAATGACCAAAACATAGAAGTCAAAAATAAATAAATAGATAAATATATAAGAGATTATTTTGTGCTCTTTTTTTCCTACATAGGCACAGTAAATATTGGGGATATTAGAGAGGGAATTCTCTTGGCCTAAGAGATACAGGATTTCTCCACCCTTGAAGTATACTGTCATGGGATGAACTATAGACTCCTTGCATGTTCATTTTCTCTCCCCTTTTTTCTTCTCCCCATATTTTGATGGGTTTTGACAATTTTTCTTTTTTTTTTTTTTTTTTTTTTTTTTTTTTTTTTTTTTTTAAATTTTTATTTTTAATTATGAGAACAAGGGTGCAAAGTAAGAGGACAAGGTAAAGTTACAGTGGAAGGACAATCACCCATAACATAATTCTCAGAAGTCCCCTTGCTGATATATTAACTTTGAAATTTCAGCCAAAGAACATTAAGATAAATAACACAGAATCCATGTACAATTACTTTGTCCCTCAAGTCCCCAGATTGTAATACATTATAATATTTCTTAACAGTACACAAGGCAATCTAAAGCCATAAAACTTACGTAACTCCTTAAACATTACAGGCATAGTATTTTCTTACATTTCCATATACATGCATATTAGCTTAAGTTAACCTCAAATTTTAAGTGAGTTCTTTTTAAGGATTAGAGTTAAAGGAGCACAGTAAGAATGGTGTTAGAGTGGCAATTGTTGTTTGCATAGGCTCACCAAAATATGAGGAACATGGAAAGAAATAACCTTGGCCTAAGTACAAAGAGACCAGACCCCTGAAGTTTCCTGGCACAAGACCAAGTCTAGGCTCCAAGCAAGCTAGATCGTCCAATCCAATACATTGTCTGTAGTGCCAACACACTTTTATTTTTCACACAGTCTCTGTTGTTGGTATCATGTTTCTGTATTAAAGATCCTGGAATCTGCATATCTTACATTGAAGTCAGGACGTGGAGCATCCTCTCCTTTCATCTCACAATCAAAGGGCAATGCAGGGAGCCCTGTCCTGTAAGCCGGTCGTTGTTGTTGTTAAGTCTTCTCAGTGTTAAGGGAAGTCTCTTTTGAGCAGGTCGAAGTCTGAGCAGTGTAGGTCTTCCATGGTAGAGGATTGCTTCCAAGTGATGTTATAGACCAGCCTGGATGTTTCGTGGATGGCTTTCCTGGTTCAGGGGAGAATGGAATATGCCCTTTCTTCTGACGTCTGTGCCAGGTCGTTATGTCAATGTTCAGGGTGTAAGGTCCCTTTGCACTACAAGGTTTGTGTGTTCTAATCTCTATTAGATAGGATCTTATTTGTATTTATACTATTTTCCCATTTTAATGTGCCTATGCAAATAAGAAGCAATGCCACATGGTGTTATTGGCGCGTATGGGGGCCATAAGAACAATTACAATGATTCCATTGACATGATTCAATCATAAGCATTAAACTGGGGGACTCTTCCACCAAAATTCCTTGTTAAACAGCTCAAAAAGAGAACATAAAAAGTGGTTAGAATCATCACTATATAAGACAACATTTAGTAAGAATTATAGCTGTCAGAGAAAAAACACAAAATATTCTAAAGAAATACGTGTCCATTTTATGTATCTTGAAACAGTTTGGGGTTGTCATACACAATGCACAGCTTTGGACTGTGATTACGATTCTACACTACTGAAGTTAAAAAGAGAAAACTAGATTAGTGATGTTTGAGAAGGGGTTAGAGAGTTAAGGAGTGAAAAAGAGCTTTGTAGGGGTGTGGGAAAGGGGAGAATACAAAATAAACATTCTGTGTACGGAAAACATAACATAAGAATAAGGGATATTCTGAATACATGAAATACATGAAGTACGCGCGGGGGCGTAAGCCCCCGCGCGGTTCTGTAGTTTTTGGATGCCTAGGGAGGAATTTCTCACCCCCTCCCCCCAAGGCCCGATTAACCAGGCGTGGCCCTGAAGACCCGCCTGGTGTAGGGGGAATCATGCTCTCCTGGACAAAGTGGTCAGCCCAGGGTCCTATGGCTAGCTGTCCTGCCCAGAGCCCCCATCATACCAGTCAAAAGCCCACGAAATCCTGGCATGTGGAGTGTTCTGGTCCCAGCCGAGCCTCTGTGGTTTTTGGATGCCTAGGAAGGATTTCTCACCCCCTCCCCCCAGGGCCCGATTAACCAGGCGTGGCCCTGAAGACCCGCCTGGTGTGGGGGAATCTTGTTCCCCTGGACTAAGTGGTCAGCCCAGGGGTCCTATGGCTAGCTGTCCTGCCCAGAGCCCCCAACATACCAGGCAAACACACCAAGAAATCCTGGCATTCGGAGTGTTCTGGGCCCAGCCAAGGCTCTGCAGTTTTTGGATGCCTAGGGAGGAATTTCTCACCCCCTCCCCCCAAGGCCCGATTAACCAGGCGTGGCCCTGAAGACCCGCCTGGTGTGGGGGGAATCATGCTCTCCTGGACAAAGTGGTCAGCCCAGGGTCCTATGGCTAGCTGTCCTGCCCAGAGCCCCCATCATACCAGTCAAAAGCCCACGAAATCCTGGCATGTGGAGTGTTCTGGTCCCAGCCGAGCCTCTGTGGTTTTTGGATGCCTAGGAAGGATTTCTCACCCCCTCCCCCCAGGGCCCGATTAACCAGGCGTGGCCCTGAAGACCCGCCTGGTGTGGGGGAATCTTGTTCCCCTGGACTAAGTGGTCAGCCCAGGGGTCCTATGGCTAGCTGTCCTGCCCAGAGCCCCCAACATACCAGGCAAACACACCAAGAAATCCTGGCATTCGGAGTGTTCTGGGCCCAGCCAAGGCTCTGCAGTTTTTGGATGCCTAGGGAGGAATTTCTCACCCCCTCCCCCCAAGGCCCGATTACCCAGGCGTGGCCCTGAAGACCCGCCTGGTGTGGGGGGAATCATGCTCTCCTGGACAAAGTGGTCAGCCCAGGGTCCTATGGCTAGCTGTCCTGCCCAGAGCCCCCATCATACCAGTCAAAAGCCCACGAAATCCTGGCATGTGGAGTGTTCTGGTCCCAGCCGAGCCTCTGTGGTTTTTGGATGCCTAGGAAGGATTTCTCACCCCCTCCCCCCAGGGCCCGATTAACCAGGCGTGGCCCTGAAGACCCGCCTGGTGTGGGGGAATCTTGTTCCCCTGGACTAAGTGGTCAGCCCAGGGGTCCTATGGCTAGCTGTCCTGCCCAGAGCCCCCAACATACCAGGCAAACACACCAAGAAATCCTGGCATTCGGAGTGTTCTGGGCCCAGCCAAGGCTCTGCAGTTTTTGGATGCCTAGGGAGGAATTTCTCACCCCCTCCCCCCCAAGGCCCGATTAACCAGGCGTGGCCCTGAAGACCCGCCTGGTGTGGGGGGAATCATGCTCTCCTGGACAAAGTGGTCAGCCCAGGGTCCTATGGCTAGCTGTCCTGCCCAGAGCCCCCATCATACCAGTCAAAAGCCCACGAAATCCTGGCATGTGGAGTGTTCTGGTCCCAGCCGAGCCTCTGTGGTTTTGGATGCCTAGGAAGGATTTCTCACCCCCTCCCCCCAGGGCCCGATTAACCAGGCGTGGCCCTGAAGACCCGCCTGGTGTGGGGGAATCTTGTTCCCCTGGACTAAGTGGTCAGCCCAGGGGTCCTATGGCTAGCTGTCCTGCCCAGAGCCCCCAACATACCAGGCAAACACACCAAGAAATCCTGGCATTCGGAGTGTTCTGGGCCCAGCCAAGGCTCTGCAGTTTTTGGATGCCTAGGGAGGAATTTCTCACCCCCTCCCCCCAAGGCCCGATTAACCAGGCGTGGCCCTGAAGACCCGCCTGTTGTGGGGGGAATCATGCTCTCCTGGACAAAGTGGTCAGCCCAGGGTCCTATGGCTAGCTGTCCTGCCCAGAGCCCCCATCATACCAGTCAAAAGCCCACGAAATCCTGGCATGTGGAGTGTTCTGGTCCCAGCCGAGCCTCTGTGGTTTTTGGATGCCTAGGAAGGATTTCTCACCCCCTCCCCCCAGGGCCCGATTAACCAGGCGTGGCCCTGAAGACCCCGCCTGGTGTGGGGGAATCTTGTTCCCCTGGACTAAGTGGTCAGCCCAGGGGTCCTATGGCTAGCTGTCCTGCCCAGAGCCCCCAACATACCAGGCAAACACACCAAGAAATCCTGGCATTCGGAGTGTTCTGGGCCCAGCCAAGGCTCTGCAGTTTTTGGATGCCTAGGGAGGAATTTCTCACCCCCTCCCCCCAAGGCCCGATTAACCAGGCGTGGCCCTGAAGACCCGCCTGGTGTGGGGGGAATCATGCTCTCCTGGACAAAGTGGTCAGCCCAGGGTCCTATGGCTAGCTGTCCTGCCCAGAGCCCCCATCATACCAGTCAAAAGCCCACGAAATCCTGGCATGTGGAGTGTTCTGGTCCCAGCCGAGCCTCTGACAATTTTTCTTGTTAAGTTCTGTCAGTACCTTTTATATCTTAGATATTAGCCCCTTATCTGATGAGTATTGAGTGAATAGTTTCTCCGATTCCATACACCTTTTGTGGTGTATGGAAGACTTCTGCTTTGTCATGGGTGATAAAATCAGACTTCTGTATCTGCACAGGTGTCTGTGCAGACCTCTGGTGTTTGCACAGGTCAAGGAGCGGTGCTTATGATGAAGTCTTTCTTTGTGGTTCTAGAAATTCCGTTTCTTCAGTGTCGTTTTTATCCATCTTCTGTACTTGGTGGTCTTGGTCTTTGTGCTGATCCTAAGATGGAGATTGGGATAGTCTTTTTTTATGTTTCCAGAAGACCCGTTCAGCTGCGATTGTCTCAGTCAGACCTCTGGAAGTAACGATCTTGTTTATTGTACATATTGTAGATCAAAACCTAGGCTAGGGATTTTTTTTATTGGTCCCAGGATATGTGCTGTCCAGTCATGATTGTTGCAGCCAGTCATCTGTAGATAGTGATCTTGGCTTTTGCACAGATCAAAGGGTAACAAGTCTTTGGTTTTGTCTTATTATTGGCTGGTGAGGTAGAACAACCTGCTCTTAGATCAAGTTGTTCCCATTTCCTCGTTGTCAGGATATCATATTAGAACTGGCACATGTTGGTGTCAGAGCAGTATTAAAGATGCTCCTGAGGGGATTTGGTTCCTGCAGCTATTGTGTAGAACTGTGTCTTTCTGTGTCTGGGATCCAGGGTTCAGGACTGGTCGAGTGGTGTCTAATCCTCTGGGGTCTAAGTTGGGTCCCTATGACATATGTTCAAAGTGGGAGGTGCCCTTTTATTGTAAAAAATATGAGTTGTTATCCCTAGTAGATAAGAGCTTGCTTTTTTTTTTTTTTTTTTTGGTTTTTGGGCCACACCCTGTGACGCTCAGGGGTTACTCCTGGCTATGCGCTCAGAAGTTGCTCCTGGCTTCTTGGGGGACCATATGGGATGCCGGGGGATCGAACCGTGGTCCGTCCTAGGCTAGCGAAGGCAAGGCAGGCACCTTACCTCCAGCGCCACCACCCGGCCCCAAGAGCTTGCTTTTATACATAAAATTTCCCCTTTTTAATATGCCTTTGAGGAAGAAATGGTGCTACATTATATTGCTGGTGCAATAGAGGGTGAAAAGAGAAGAAAACAGAAACAGGACAAAAAATAAAACTATATATGCTCACATATATAAAAAGAAAAAAGATTTTTTAAAAATGAATAAAAAGTAATTAAAGAAACAAAGTGATGCAGGAGACTACCTTACATTTGGGGAAAAACAGGTTAAGAGGTTATTTGTGGAAGTGTTCAGGGGACAATATGGGATGTGAAAAATCAAATCAGGGATGCTGTATGCAAGGCAAACAAATCTGCTGACAATGTCTCTGGTCCCCAGAACGTTACACTCTAGTCTTGAGACTATTTTTTCTCTTGCCATTTCTTCCATTCAAAATATATTATGGTCTTAAAATATTTTCACATACGTATAAAATGGAATTTTCTGTTGACTTTACCTTTCTTTCCTTTAGTTTCTATTCTTGCAGAAACAGAAGAAATAAAGTCAATTTTGAAAGACAAAGGAATTGATGGGGAGACCATTGCTGAAGTATATCCCATTAGAGTGCAGCCAGCTCGTATTCTCAGCCACATTTATTCCTGCCTAGGTAAGGAGATTAAATATTTGCTAAAATCAAGGCATTATTTAGTATATTACTAGTTTCTTTCCTTTTATATTTTATTGTGTGTATCTTTATTAAATTATATCTAAGAAAGTGTTTACAATCAACTAACAAATCTATTTCCCTTTCTTCAGTGATGCATATTTGTTTTGAGTACATGTTAATTTTATGTAGTAACATTTTAAGTCCTTTATATTTTGTTGTGTAATAAGTTTATTCATGTTATTTTAAAATTCCAATCCTTAATCTGTGCCTATTATTACTTAGTACTTATTTTTATTGTATTTATGTGTAAAACTTCATTACATGATCTCCACGTTAGACAAACTATTACACTATTAATAAAAGAAAGAATAAGCAATTTCTAAATTACCATTGTATAAGACTAAATAATAGTTCCCAAAGATATCTAGATGACTAATTCCTTTTAAGCATTGCTTAGTATGGCAAAATAATTTTTCAGTAGTGATTAATAAGAATGTTATATAACATTACCTTGGTTATTCAGATTCATCTTAAATTCAGTCATGTATTCTTTTTTTTTTTTTTTTGGTTTTTTGGTTACACCCAGCAGTGCTCACGAGTTATTCCTGGCTCTATGCTCAGAAATCACTCCTGGCAGGCTTGGGGGACCATACGGGATGCCGGGATTTCAACCATGGTCCATTTGCATGCAAGGCAAATGCACTACCTACATGCTATCTCTCCGGCCCCTCAGTCATGTATTCTTATAAAAAGAAATTAGAAAAGATCTGAAAAATAAATAGCATATCTGAAAAGAGGATGTACAGATAATCATAAAAACGAAAGTGCACATCACTAGTTATCAGGGGAAGTCAAACAGAGATCAGAATGTGGTACTACTTCATAACTATCACAATAGTTAGCATCAAAAATTAATAGATGTTGATAAGAATATTGAGAAAATGAAGCTCTTGTGTACTTTTGGTGATAATATAAATTGGTATACCCACTACATAAAATAATATAAAGATTCCTAAAGAATAAAACAGTCATGGGAATATATTACACAGTTTGGAATATGGAGGGTAGATACCCATGAATCTACAATCCATAAAATTGTATTATAAATTATAAAAATTATAAAAAGATATATAGGAATTATATACACTGTGTTGATGGTTTCACATTGTATCCAAAAGTTAAATCAGTTTTATATTCTGGAAACTACTGTCCTGTGTTTTGACAATTATACTGTGATTAAAAAAAGGTAAAAGGTGGCAAAAAGTGGGGCCAGAGAGATGGCACAGCGGTGTTTGCCTTGCAAGCAGCTGATCCAGGACTTAAGGTGGATGGTTCGAATCCTGGCATCCAATATGGTCCCCCATGCCTGCCAGGAGCTATTTCTGAGCAGATAGCCAGGAGTAACCCCTGAGTGCAGCCGGGTGTGGCCCACCCCCCAAAAAAAGATGGCAAAAAGAAGCTAGATTATAGAACCAAATATATAACAACAGTTCCAAGAGATTGGAGCAGAGTGGTGCAACTTTACATTCTAAACACATCAAAGAATGTTCACAATCTCTTGTTTGAAATTGGCAAAAACAAAAAACAAAAAAAAACAAAAACAGATTCACCATTTGAGCCATTTGAGCCTCAAGGAAAAAAATCATCTCTGTCAATATATTGATTTGTAGTTCTATCAATTATTGGATATAAAACTATCAGGAAAATTAGAGAATGAATTTATGCGGTTATGAGCCACTATAGTAATTTTTATAACAATAAATTAATAACAGATTTTATTACTTGGAAATTGGTGATGGTATAATAGATATCTAAAAATATGGTAGTAACAATCAAGTCTAATGGACAGAGGCTAGAAGAATTTTGACATAATAGAAATTTTTTATATTGCTTTCAGTATTGTACACATTTGCATGGTAAAGGCATTACTGAAGAGAACTCAAAGATGAGGAACATATTAGTGCAAACATTAAAGTAAGGAATCCTTGTTATAGAAAGGGGATAATTCTATAAGATCATGTGATCTGGCCTTGGTAACTGATGGGACAGGCATGTATGCTTCTCATCAGCTGCCCGTAACACTTTAACCTGCATTGTTTGGCATGAGAACGTTATGAATACTCAAATTTCCCCTGGCATAATAAAGGTTCCCACCCTGTTACAGGTGACTGAAATCCCAGACAAATTGTCTCCAGTAACATAGAAAAAAAAGTATGTAAATGATGAACTTTAACAATTAACTGAGGATATATTTTGTTTTATTGATTAAGATTCCCATCAAAAATGGGGAGAAGAAATGAACAGACACTTTGATAAAAAAAAAAAAAGAAATGCAAATGGCCAAAAGGCACATGAAAAAATGCTCTTTGTCACTAATCATCAGGGAGATGCAAATCAAAACAATGATGAGATACCACCTCACACCACAGAGATTGGCGTACATCACAAAGAATGAGAACAATCAGTGCTGGCAGGGATGTGGAGAGAAAGGAACTCATCCACTGCTGGTGGAAATGCTGTCTAGTCCAACCTCTATGGAAAGCGATATGGAGATTCCTCCAAAATCTGGAAATTGAGCTCCCAATCGACCCTGCTATTCCACTTCTAGGGATATACTCTAAGAACACAAGAATACAATACAAAAACCCCGTCCTCACACCTATATTTATTGCAGCACTATTCACAATAGCAAGTCTCTGGAAACAACCAAGATGCCCTTCACCAGACGGATGGCTAAAGAAACTGTAGTACATATACACAATGGAATATTATGCAGCCGTCAGGAGATGGAGTCATGAAATTTTCCTATACATGGATGTACATGGAATCTATCATGCTGAGTGAAATAAGTCAGAGGGAGAGAGAAAGACACAGAATAGTCTCACTCATCTATAGGTTTTAAGAAAATTAAAAGTCATTTTTGCAATAATCCTCAGAGACAATGAGAGGAGGGCTGGAACTTCCAGCTCACTTCATGAAGTTCACCACAAAGAGTGGTGAGTGCAGTTATAGAAATAACTACACAGAGAACTACCATAATCATGTGAATGAATGAGGGAACTGGAAAGCCTGTCTGGAGTACAGGTGGGGCTAGGGTGGGATGGAGGGAGATTTGGGACATTGGTGGTGGGAATGTTGCACTGGTGATGGGGGTGTTCTTTACATGACCAAAACCTAGTCATAATCATATATATAATCAAGATGTTTAAATAAAGAAAAAAATATTCTGTGTTTTACAGTACTTTTTATATTAATATCTTTATTTAAATACATTGATTACAAATATAATTGTAGTTGGTTTTCAGTCATGTAAAGAACACCCCCCTTCACTGGTGCAACATTCCCACCACCAATGTCCAAGATCTCCCTCCTCCCCACCCCACCCACATTTGTACTCTAGACAGGCTTTCCACTTCCCTCATTCATTCACATTGTTATGATAGTTCTCAATGTAGTTATTTCTCTAACTGCACTAATCACTATTTGGTGAGCTTCATGTTGTGAGCTGAACATTCCAGCCCTCTTTTCTTTGTCTCTGAGCATTTTTGAAAAAAATGTCTTAATTTTCTTAACCCATAGATGAGTGAGACTATTCTGCATCTATCTCTCTTCCCTCTGACTCATTTCACTCAGCATAATAGACTCCATGTACATTCATATATAGGAAAATTTCATGACTTCATCTCTCCTGATGGCTGCATCATATTCCATTGTGTATATGTACCACAGTTTCTTTAGCCATTCATCTGTTGAAGGGCATCTTGGTTGTTTCCAGAGTCTGGCTATTGTAAATAGCACAGCAATGAATATAGGTGTGAGGAAGGGATTTTGTATTGTATTTTTGTGTTCCTAGTGTATATCGCTAGGAGTGGTATAGTTGGGTTGTATGGGAGCTCAATTTCCAGGTTTTGGTGGAATCTTTCCATAAAAGTTTCCGTAAAGGTTGGACTAGACAGCATTCCCCCCCAGCACTGAATAAGAGTTCCTTTCTCTCCACATCCTTGCCAGCAATGCTTGTTCTCATTTTTGTGTTGTGCACCAATCTCTGTGGCATGAGATGGTAGCTCATAATTATTTTGATTTACATCTCTCTGATGATGTAAAATGTGGAGCATTTTTATGTGCCTTTTGCCCATTTGTAGTTCTTTATCAAAGTGTCTGCTCATTTCTTCTCCCTATTTTTTGATGGGATTAGATGTTTTTTTCTTGTAAAGTTCTGTCAGTGCCTTGTATATTTTAGATATTAGCCTCTTATCTGATGGGTATTGGGTGAATAGTTTCTCCCACTCAGTGGTGGCTTCTGTAACCACAGCCAATTCATAGAACTCTTTCAGAAGATTAGAGAATCCATACAAATGGAATGGACGGAACTAAATAAAATGTTAGCAAATCATAGGAGCAAAGTGCTCATGTAGAGAACTACATAGGGGCATCTAATCACAAATTACAAGCCAGTGTTGATAAAGAAGAAAAAAGAAAAGGGAATGGAAAAATATGTAAGGTACATAATGAAAAACAACAACAATTTAACAAAGCAAAACAAAATCACAACAAATTATAGCAATACCAGAATGGATGGAGAAAGGGAAAGGGGAAAAACAAGTAGCTGGACAAATATTAGCAGAGAACTTCACCACTGTGAAATGAGGCAGCTGTACAATTCAAGGAGTTGAGAAGAGTGCCAAATAAAATAGAACCAATCTGAACAAGACATATCGTAATCAAAATGGCAAAAAAAAAATCAGAGAGAAGGACTTTTTCAAACAGTAATGGAGATTAGATCTTAAATGTAAAGGATAGAACATAAACTCACACAAGATTTTCCATATGAAAATGATCAGGCGAGAAAAGAGTAGACTGATAAATTCAAATTACCAAATGAAAGAAAATTTCAACTTAGATTCCAATACCCATATAACTCTTAATTTATATGGAAGGAAGGGACAAAGTCATTCAAACAAAACTATAACTTGCAACATTTGAGATAACCAAACTGACTACTGAACTACCAAACTACAAAATTACTGAACTACAATAAATGAACTACTGAAATGTCACTGAAATGTCATACATAAAGCAAATAACCAATAATAACAGCAATAAACGTACACAATATTCTGATTCAATAGCGTGTTCTCTGAATAGTTTCTTTTGATGTCAATGGACTGAACTCTCCCATCAAAAGGCAGACTAGAGTTTTGAATCAGAAAATAGAAACAATCACTTGCTGCTTACAGGAAACATCTAAAATTTCAGGATAGACACAGGCTTTGAGTAAATGGATGTAAAATAATTAGATAAACCACTGGAAAAAAAGCCTGTGACAACCATATTTGTATAAGATACAGTTGCATTTAGTCTCAAGAAAGTAATTAGAGACAAGAATAGACAGAATTTATTAATCAGAGGAACAATAAGCCAAATCATACTAACTAATCAACATATACTGACCAACTTATGGGACACCAAAGTTTGTAAATGTTTTTGATCACACATCTAGAGAAAGACATGGATGAAGCATAATAGTACTGGTAAATTTCAATACACCACTCTGAACACTCAATCAATCCACTAGAAAGAGCATCAGTAAGAACTTAAGAGCCCTAAATGAAAAACTAGAAGAGCTGAGACTAATGGATGTATACAGGACTTTCCATCCTCAAAAAGCTGTATATACATTCTTCTCTGATACAGACCGAATATTCTCTAGAATAGATCACATTTTAGGACCTAAGTCTTACAAAAACTTACAAATATAAGATCATATCAAGCATCCTATCAGATCACAATGCAACAGAGTTAGAGATTTATTGTAAAAAGATCTGTAGAAACTAGCATCTGAGAACTTAACATTTTTAATAAGTTGGATCAAAGAGGAAATCAGGGGGACTGACGTACTGGAACACTGATGGAGCTAAGTTAACATAAGTGGAATTGGTGTAGAAATATTATATGCATACACTTAACTGTCAATAACTTTGTAAAGCAAGGTTCTTTAATTAAATAAATTTAAGTAAAAACATTTATATATTCTCAAGGGTTGGATGGCAAGCTTTCAAGCAGTGGAAAAGGGTTTCATCTTTTACTTTGTTATTTATGTCACTTAGTATAATATCTTCAAGTTCTATTCATTTTATCACCAAAGACATGGTTTTATTCTTTAGATGACAGTACAGTATTCTATTCAGTGTATATATGTGTATATAAGCACATATATTAGATGATTGTGTAGTATATATGTTTTATTAGCCACTTAAGATTTTATCTTAATATTTTCTGAATTTCCTTTACATTTTATAGTTATAGAACTTAACTATTTCATATCAATTAAAATATTGTCATGAAATTATTTATGATATTGATGCTTTTATTTTACATATCTCTAAAAATAGAAACATAGTTTTGAAAATTATTTGTTTTTATGAATTTATTTTTTGCAGCATTGTGGAATTTTATTTATCATTAAGCTTATCATTAATCATAAAAATTAGTATATGGGTCACATCATCCACAACAATGTTTGAAAAATACCTTATATGTAGTACATTAAAATTTTTTTTAATTCCTGAGACACAGGTGAGGAAAGGTAGGCATTCAGATGATTGGTGTAGTTTTGGAATGATTTAATCATGACAGTCATAATTAACTTACTGTAAATCAAGTTACATCAATAAAAATGTTTTTAAATAAGTGAGTAGTTTATTTTTTAATTAAATTGCTTTATTTTAGACACTGTTTTACAGAGTTGTTCATAATATAGTCATTCAATTTTCTAATCCCAATCCCAACACCAGTGTAACATTCCCTCCAACCTGGTTATCATCCAAACATCCCCACAGCATGCCATATAATTTATTTAGTATTGCTTGGTATAACTAAATGGTAATGGAATTATAGAAGAAAACTACTTTAAATCTGATTCTTCTATGAAAAACAGTATGGAGGGTTCTCAGTAAACTCAGAATCAAGCTGCTGTGTGACCTAGTAATTTCATTTGGGGATATCTATTCCAAGGACATATGCATACCACCATTCAATGCAGCACTCAGTACAGTAGCTAAGAGATGGAATCAACCTAGATGTTCAGCAACAGATGAGATGTAGCACATATATACAATGGAATACTACCTAGGTGTAAGGAATGATGCAATCATAAAATTTCCTGTATCATGGATGAAACTCAAATATTAAATGAAGTAAGCTACAAAGATAAATCCAAGATTCTATCACTTATGTGGTACTTAGAATAACTGCATGAAGGAATTAACTGATTTAACTGATTTAAATTGGGGCTGTCTAGAACACTCTTGGATCCAAAGGATAGTGAGAAGAAGAAAAGAACTAGAGTAGAGAAGGAGAAAGATGTATGAAATAACAAGGGCCAGGGGCCAATGGGCCTCAGGTGTTTTGGTGGTATGAAGAAAGAACAGAACTAATTATCCAAGCCACAGTCAACAACAATGAAATAATGGGATCTAACCTTTAACAACCAAACTTAAAAATGATGGCCGGAGAGATAGCATGGAGGTAAGGCATTTGCCTTTTATACAGAAGGTTGGTGGTTCGAGTCCCGGCATCCCATATCATACCCTGAGCCTGCCAGGAGCGATTTCTGAGCATAGAGCCAGGAGTAACCCCTGAGCACTGCCGGGTGTGACCCCCCCCCAAAAAAAGGCAAGAAAAATGATGGCAGGCTGGGGTGGGGGTGGTAAAATGGGATGGACTTTGGAAATACTGTTAGAGGAAGATTGGCAATGGTGGTGGAATTGGTGCTGGGATATTGTATATCTAAAACTCAATTTTGAGTAGCTTTTATATCAAAGTGCTTTAAATAAAAATAAAAAAATAACATTTAAAAATAAAACTGGACTAAAAGAAACTTTGTAAAACTTTTGCAATGGAGGCTTAAGCATTATCTGAAGGTCCACTAAACTATATATTGCTAGTTGACTATTATGTTTTGATTTTGTTTGTTGAGTTTATGTTGCTTCTTATTACCAAATGTAATTTGGTATAGCCTTACAGAGAAATTAGTATTAAAATTATAGGGGTATTGTATGGCTGCATAAGGAGCCATATGTTATACAAATTTGAAGATCTGCAGAGCTCCCCTGATGATCTCATATGGTCAAAGTGTTTGTTTCCTGGGGACATCCAAAGTGCCCCAGTGTGATCAGATGCTAGGACTGCATGCCTATCAGTTTTTACTGCATGTTGGGCCTGTCATTCAAGAGTTAGATGAATCTATGGCTTTGTTCTCTTGCACTGACATAGTGAAAGGCTCTGGCTCATGTTGGTAGCTGCCAGGGACTTCTGGAAGTAGAGAGGCCTAGGCCAAGGAAAGCAGCCTTGCCTAGCTCCAAAGGTCCTTGGAAATGCCAGCCACAAAACTGACATGCCTGATGGTGGCTAGGAGTCTCTGAAGAGATTAGTGGGAAGCATTGAAGCTGGGCCTTTGGCATAAAACTAGTTGTACGGTGGGTCTGTGTGTGCAGCCTTCAAGGCTTCAGTGTTTTATTTTTTTGGTGGGAGAACTGGCCCTGCATTCCAGGTATGGAGTTGCTAATTGTAGTGTTAAATAATTAGCGATGGTGGTGGATGGTGAAGGATGGATGGAGGGATCTTTCTCTGCCACCCCAGGCCACGTGGCTCCGCAATCCCCATTCAGCTGGCGGGTCCCAGGTTTAGGTGAACGGCGGAATTACTCATCCAGAGACAGGCATCAGGAAGCATCAACTTTATTCATACCCTATCCACCACATGTGTGGCCTCTATCATAACCTTTTAAGCACAGCCATTCTTAGCTAGCCCTGCGTCTTAACTCCTTTCAGCCATCTTCCATTTGACCTCCATGCTGGTCAAAGACCAAAAGGCCGAAGCCATAAGGCAAAAGGGCTTAATCCCCTGTGGTCAAAACCTTATCTACCTTTTCCAAGACCCCTCCCAGGAATGGGCGGGGTCTTGCAGGTAAGGTCAAGTTACCTAGGAAGAAAGGGTGGGGGATGAGGTTTCATCTCCCCCTTTTCTGAAATATAAAAGAACCTTATGTAATCCTGACTCCACCTTTAGCCAAAAGGTGGGTTAATATTTTCATGCAGCAACATAATAGAGTGAAAATTAACATACCAGCCCTTTTCAAAAACATAACATTTCTGCAAAATATACTATACACCTGTAACTTAAAATTTTCTTAATGCTTTTTTACCAAGCACTATTCCGGAACTTTCATATTCCTATACTTTTAAACTATATTGGGAGAACTTTCTGTTCCTCTTAACCTTCCCTACACACAAGTACTACAGCATAAATACATAACATACGTTTTAAAAACAGGCTAAGTACATTAAAATACACACAGTAAAACATTTTGCAATTGAAAATATTAACTATGGAAAACAACAAAACACATTTGAATTATAAAGAAAATGACTTAATCAAGACGAAGATGCAGGCAGTTAGAAATCAGATCTTTAAATGGGCTAAACTGTTATTACTCCTTTTTTTAATTTTTACACTACTACCTAATTTTTTCCCATTACCAACACCAATTGTGAAATTCCTTCACCTAAAACCAAATGTCCAGATGATTAATTTGTCCCACGCTGTTCTCACCACGTAGTTTACTTTCATAGTTCCTTGCTTGCACTGTTGTTGGCCGTGTGGTCCCAGGTCCTGCAGCCGGTTCACTCGCTGTTTCACCTTTCTGATTTGTAGGGCGGATCCCAGGCTCGCCGCTTTGGGCTGGATTAGGCACTTTTCACCACTTTTCTGCCAAAGGGTTGGAATTGTTGACTGATTACAGCTGCCTTTTCTCCCCTCCGGTGGCACTTTGGAAGCACCACAGCCACTGCAGCTTCTCGGCCACAGCTTCACAGGGCGCTTTTGGATGTCCAGAGTTCAAAGTTATTTAAACTAAAAGTCCAGTCCAAAATTTCCAAAGTCAAAATACAAATTCAAGCTGAACGTTGCTCTCAGAAAATCAGTCTGCTTGTAGCTTTTTCTTTCTGAACCTTTTCCAATTAAGGCCTTCCATCAGTATTTGAGGAGGCGGAGGTTTTTGGAAAAAGGATTTTCGACAACAAAGTTTCAGTCCTGAGTGTTGGATGGGAGTAATACAAGTTTTCAACTCCCCTGTTTTACTGATATTTTTGCCCCTAAAAGGGGTCGTGGCCATCTTTGAACATGGCTTCACGTGGCCAAACACTTTGGGCTGACTCCATCTGAAAAGAGCCAAAATCAAACAGAAGAGCAGAAATCTCACCATATTCGCTGTTTTCTTGGGTCCAGGTTTCAGGTCAGAGTTCGGAGCACCAGATGTTGAATTAAATATTTAATGATGGTGCTGGATGGGGATGGATGGAGGTGGATGGATTTTTCTCTGCCATCCCAGGCCACGTGGCTCCGCAATCCCCATTCAGCTGGCAGGTCCCAGGTTTAGGTGAACGGCGGAATCAGACTCATCCAGAGACAGGCATCAGGAAGTATCAGCTTTATTCATACCTTATCCTCCACATGTGTGGCCTCTATCATAACCTTTTAAGCATTCAGTCATTCTTAGCTAGCCCTGCATCTTAACTCCTTTCAGCCATCTTCCCTTTGACCTCCATGCTGGTCAAAGACCAAAAGGCAAAATGGCCCTAATCCCCTGGGTCAAAGGCTTTATCTACCTTTTCCAAGACCCCTCCCAGGAATGGGTGGGGTCTTGCAGGTAAAGTCAAGTTACCTAGGAAGAAAGGAGGGATGAGGCTTCACTAATGAACTTTTTTATTTTTTAGTTTAGTTTTTGGGTCACACCAGCGATGCTCCTGGCTTATTCCAGGCCCTGCACTCAGGAATTACTTATGACAGTGCTCGGTAGACTATTGGATGCCATAGATTTAACCCAGGTTGGAAAAATTCTAGGCAAATGCCTTACCTGCTGATTATACCTCTAGTCCCCTAACGGACTTTCTTGGAAGACATTTCACTTGTCACTATGTAATACTGGAGCTATTAAGTTGTGATGTATGACACCACAGGAGAAGGTCTTTTTTGCATTTTTGTACCAGTTTTCTTTTGGATTTTTATATTATACACCTTTTCACTTTGCTGATTTTACTATATCTTTTTATTGTAATCAGCATTTTCATTGGTGTAACTCTCTGCTGAATTATATGAACCCTTATAAGTCCCTATACCCAGGGATGAACACAAAAAGAATTTTCATAGGAGTTTATTTACAAAGGCACAGTAAAAATGCTCCATATCACTCATCATCAGGGAGATGCAAATCAAAACAACAATGATGTATCATCTCACACCACAGAGACTGGCACACATCACAAAGAACAAGAATTATCAGTGTTGCCATGCATGTGAGAGAAAACAGTTCTCATTTATAACTAGTGAGAATGCTGTCTTGTCCAACCTTTTGTGAAAACAATGTGATATTCCTAAAAAGTACCTGGGAATTAAAATTTCACATGATTCAGCAATACTACTCCTAGAGATATACCTTATGAACACAAAAAATATGAAAATACCCTCTGTATTTTTATATTCATTGTACAACTATATACAATAGCCAGAATCTGGAAACAATTTAGGTGCCCAACAACAGATGATTGGCTAAAGAAACTGTGGTACATATACACAATGTAATACTCTGCAGCTATTAGGGGAAATTAAGTCATAAAAATTGGTGGACATGGAGATTATGCTGAGTGAAATGAGTAAGAGGGAGAGGGATAGACATAGAATAGTCTCACTCATCTGTGATATAAGAAAAATAAAAGACAGTACGGTAATGATATTCAGAGACAATGGAGATAAGGGTGGGAGGACCAGCAATGATATGAAGCTTACCACAAACAGTGGTGAGCAAAGTTAGAAAAGTAACTGGACTGACAACTAACATAACAATGATAGTACGAGAGAGAAATAGAATGTCTGTCTTGAAGTCAGGTAAAGGAGGAGAAAATTAAGGAAAATTGTTGGTGGCAAAAAGTTACACTGGTAAGGGGTGGTGTACATTTGATGACTGAAACCAAACTATGAACATTTTTGTAACCACAGTGCTTAAATAAATAAATTTGTGCTGCCCATTTAAAAAAATGGTAAGAGCAATTAGAGCACTAACTGCAATGACAACTACCATTCCAATGACAGTTTGACTGATCACTCTGGACAAGTACTAGATTCTGAAAGGGGATAAAGTGATTGAATTGCACCCCCTCATTGACAACAGTGCAAACCACAATGTCAGAAAGGAAAGGGAAAGTATGAGAGAGAAGCCAAATGTCTGTCCCAGAGAGGTAGGGGTTGGGGGTGGGAGGGAAATGGGGGACATTGGTGGCGGGAAAGTTGCTCTGGTGAAGGGTGGTATACATTCTATGACTAATACCCTACTATGAACATTTCTGTAATCATAGTGCTCAAATAAATTATTATAAAAATGAAAAAGCCCAAAATACCCAATCCAAAGTCAACAACAATAGAATCAAGAGACCCAAACTACAACAAGCTATGCACAAAAGAGACTTGTTACACTAGCAGTCTAGAGGGACTAAGGGCGGAGATAGGGGAAGCATGCTGGGAACAGGGGACCACTGGTGGGTGGTGGGAATTGCCCTAATTCAGTGTCACTATGTACCTTATATATAATTGTGAAGACTTGTATTTCACATTGGTCTCAATAAAAATTGAAAAAAAAAGAAATGCTAAAACACAAATTTCTATCAAAAAGTAAATGAATTACTAAATTAGGAGATACTGGAATATTTAAAATATTAAAGAAATGAACTAATTCTATATAGCAATATGAACAAATATCACGGAAATAATGTTGAATGAAAGAAATATATATTACGTGTCTATTAACATAGCTTTGGGAAAATTAGGCAGCAGCTACTTATTATGATTAAAATCTGAATAGTAGCTTTAGATTCTGGGACAAGTAAACAACTGAGGTGGGGTATAAGGGAGAATTCTATAGTACTGGCAGTCTTTCATATCTTTATGTGGGTGTCTGTATATGTAAAATATATCAGTTATACATTTGAATTAAATTTTATGTTTATGTTAAATAAAATTATAATATGCATAAATGTATTTATGTTAAAATATATCAATGTTAATAGGTGAATGAAAGCTTATTCATAAAACACAGCATATACATAGAATGTAATATTCTGTCTTTCAAAAGAATGCAATTACAATCTATATAAAATATATAAACTTGAAAACAGTTTGCTAAGAGAAATTTTATGCATCACAAAAGAACAAACACTGTATGATTTTACATATATAAAGTATTCAATGTATTTAAATTCATAGACATATAAAGTAGAATTGTGATTGCTAAAGGTTGATGAAAGGAGAGCATGAAAATAGGGATATTTTCGATCTAAGGAGATGAAAAAAATTGATAATGGTATTGATAGTTTACAAAACTGTGATGTGCTTAATGTCACTTAACTATTAAAATGGTTAAAGGGGCTGGAGAGATATAATTGGGTATAAGATGCTTTCCTTGCATGTAGTTTACTCTATATGTTCTCCAGCACCTGAGCACTACTAAGAGTGATCCCTGTGATCACTAGACAATGATAGTTGGAAATGATCACTCCGAAAAAGAACTGAGAGCTGGTAAAATGATATGCTTTATATCCCGTCAGTAACAATATTGCAAACCCCGGTGCTTAAAAGGAAAAACAGGAGAGAATAAAAATGCTATAGCAGCAGATAGGGAATGTGGGGATGTTGGAGGGCAACTAGGGACATTGGTGATGGGTAACTGGAAAAGGGGCACTGGGAAAAAAATGGGAGTTGGAACACTGTATAACTAAACTCAATCATGAACACCTTTGTAACTGTGTATCTCATAGTAATTCAATTAAAAAATTTTAATGTTTCCTGAGTACAGAAGCAGGAGAAAGCCTTGAATATTGCCAGGTATAGTTCCTTATATAATTAGAATTATAATTTTATGTTATTTTTATTTTGACACAATAGAAAGAAGCTAAATAAAGGGGGTAAATTGACAGTATAAGGAGTAAGGCATGCTGCTGTCACTACTTCAGTCCTTGGCACTGCTTTTGGTCCCCTGAACTGCCAGGCAAGATTCTTGAGCAGAAAGTCAGGTGTAAGGCTTGAAAATTTACAGGTTCAAGCCCTCCCTGCATTGTTTGCTGATTGATTTGTGGTCTAAGATATCTATTTTTAGTATTTTTGTGTATTTAAACATCTTGATTACAAATATGATTGTGATTAGGTTTCAGTCACGTAAAGAACACCCCTTCACCAGTGCAATATTCCCACCACCAATGTCCCAAATCTCCCTCATCCCACCCCACCCCCAACTGTACGCCAGACAGGCTTTCCAGTTTCCTCATTCATTCACATGATTATGGTAGTTCTCAGTGTAGTTATTTCTATAACTGCACTCACCACTCTTTGTGGTGAGCTTCATGAAGTGAGCTGGAAGTTCCAGCCCTCCTCTCATTGTCTCTAAGGATTGTTGCAAAGATGACTTATTTTTCTTAAAACCCATAGATGAGTGAGACTATTCTGCGTCTCTCTCTCCCTCTGACTTATTTTACTCAGCATAATAGACTCCATGTACATCCATGTATAGGAAAATTTTATGACTTCATCTCTCCTGATGGCTGCATAATATTCCATCGTGTATATGTACCACAGTTTCTTTAGCCATCCGTCTGGTGAAGGGCATCTTGGTTTTTTCCAGAGCCTTGCTATTGTGAATAGTGCTGCAATAAACATAGGTGTGAGGAAGGGGTTTTGTATTGTATTCTTGTATTCCTAGGGTATATTCCTAGGAGTGGTTTAGCTGGATAGTATGGGAGCTCAATTTCTAGTTTTTGGAGGAATCTCCATATCGCTTTCCATAGAGGTTGGACTAGACAGCATTCCCACCAGCAGTGGATAAGAGTTCCTTTCTCTCTACATCCCCGCCAGCACTGATTGTTCTCATTCTTTGTGATGTGTGCCAATCCCTGTGGTGTGAGATGGTATCTCATCATTGTTTTGATTTGCATCTCCGTGATGATAAGTGATGAGGAGCATTTTTTCATGTGTCTTTTGGCCATTTGTATTTCTTCTTTGTCAAAGTGTCTGTTCATTTCTTCTCCCCATTTTTGATGGGATTAGATGTTTTTTTTTTCTCTTGTAAAGTTCTGTCAATGCCCTGTATATTTTGGAGATTAGCCCCTTGTCTGATGGGTATTGGGTGAATAGTTTCTCCCACTCAGTGGGTGACTATTGTATCCTGGGCACTATTTCTTTTGAGGTGCAGAAGCTTCTCAGTTTAATGTATTCCCATCTGTTGATCTCTGCTTCCACTTGTTTGGAAAGTGCAGTATCCTCCTTGAAGATGCCTTTAGTCTCAATGTCATGGAGTGTTTAAGATATCTTGACTGCTCATCAATTCTCTTTCAGGATGCAACAGTAGAATGAAACTCAGTGGTCGACCTTATAGACACATGGGAGTCCTTGGAACTTCAAAACTCTATGACATTCGGAAAACTATCTTTACCTTTACTCCACAGGTGGGTGAAGTGATTTTTAAAATGCATTACAATGTATAGAAATAAAATAAAATCATACATTTACTGGAGTTTGGAAATGCTAGCAAATCCAGGAGACTTTATACATATTTATACATATTAAAAAATCTTTGTTTTGTTGGGTTCAACTGAACTTACACTGAAGATCTAGCTGTGCCTAGTGATTGTGGCTAATGAGTACTCCTAGTGTTGCAAAAATATTGATAGGAATTTTAGTGTTTAAGTGCTTTTAAAAATGACTGCTTAATTGCTTTTTGTTTCTTATTTTTCCTTCCTTCCTTTTTTCTTTCTTCCCTTTTTCTTTCATTCTTCCATGCTTTCTTTCTTTTTCTTTCCTTCTTTCTTTCTTTTTTGTTTATTTTTGTTTTTGTTGTTTTGTTTTTAGGCCACATCCAGTGACACTCGGGGGTTATTCCTGGCTATGTGCTCAGAAATCGCTCCTGGCTCAGGGGACCATATGAGATGCTGGGGATCGAACTAGGTTCATCCTGGATCAGCCGCGTGGAACGCAAACACCCTGCTGCTGTACTATCACTCTGGCCCCATGACTGCTTTCTTTTAAAAGTTAAAAATAAGTTTATTTGGGACTGGAGAGATAGCATGGAGGTAAGGTGTTTGCCTTTCATGCAGAAGGACGATGGTTTGAATCCCAGCATCCCATATGGTCCCCCGTGCCTGCCAGGGGCAATTTCTGAGCATAGAGCCAGGAGTAACCCCTGAGTGCTGCCGGGTGTGACCCAGAAACCAAAGAAAAAGTTTATTTGTCTTTATACAGAAAATATGTTATTTTTATTCATTGATTAAAAATGTTGGGGTGAGGCCCTTTGTCCATGCCTAAAGATATTTTAGATCATCTTCTAAATAGAAATAGTTCCTTTTTAAAACTATTATTAGTGGGGCCGGGCGGTGGCGCTGGAGGTAAGGTGCTGCCTTGCCTGTGCTAGCCTAGGATGGACCGCGGTTCGATCCCCCGGCGTCCCATATGGTCCCCCAAGAAGCCAGGAGCAACTTCTGAGCGCATAGCCAGGAGTAACCCCTGAGCGTCACAGGGTGTGGCCCAAAAACCAAAAAAAAAAAAAAACTATTATTAGTGATAACTGTATTTTTAGTGATAATACACATTGCTAGCTTGATGTTAGCCACATTATAATATTAAATCAATATGTATACACAAGGAGGAACTATTTTCTGAAAAGAAACTCCATTTGTTTGTTTTCTTTTCTTTGGGGGAGGCACACCCGGTGACACTCAGGGGTTACTCCTGGCTATGCACTCAGAAATCTCCCCTAGCTTGGTGGACCATATGGGATGCTGGGGGTCTAACCAAGGCCCATCCTGGGTCAGACGCATGCAAGGCAAATGCCCTACCGCTGTGCTATATCTCCGGCATCATTTGTTAGTTTTCAATTATAATATTCTAGCTGAGCTTTAGAGGATAAAGTAATTGATAATAAAGTCTTTATTGTTTTATTTAAAGTATTATTATTTACAAAGTTATTCATATTTAAGTTTTGGACATACAGTGTTTCAGCACCAATTCCATCACCAGTGTCAACTTCCCTTTACCAATATTCCCAGAGTCCACCTTTTACATCCCCAAATCCCAGCCTGCCATCATAACATGCACCTTTTTTAATTTAATTGTTAAAATTTATGTCTTATTATTTCATTTTGAATTCATTATTTGGATATTTATTTTAGTCCTTCCATAATATCACCAATGTTCCTGAGTTCCCTTGGCTCGTTTCCTGTTATTTCACATTTGACTTTCTCTTTTTCCACATTATTTCTTCCTTCCTTTTCCTTCCTTCCTTCCTTCCTTGCTTCCTTCCTTCCTTCCTTTCTTCCTTCCTTCCTTCCTTCCTTTTCACTATATATTCTAAACATATATATTTATTACTTCCATTTGCTGGACACATAACTTTGCTAATCAATTTAGTATCTCTTGATCTTAAATTTTACCTGTTAAGAGATTATAATCCCCAATGTTTTGTTATAAAATACACTTGAAATTGCCTGTAAATTGTAGAAAAGTAAACATTCTCACATTTACCAGTGAACCACCAAATACTTTGAAAATAATTAGGATTGTATTGTTACTTCTGTGACATTTTAAATATACTTTTTAATAATTTGAATGCCTTAAAATATGTTTGATAATATTAGTATAAATTACTCTGCACTGTTATTTTTCCTTTTCTTAGTTTATAGACCAACAACAGTTTTATCTGGCTCTGGACAATAAGATGATAGTGGAAATGCTTAGAACAGACCTCTCCTACCTTTGTAGTCGCTGGAGGATGACAGGTCAACCTACCATTACCTTACCCATCTCACAGACCATGCTTGGTAAGACTATATAAGGCAAAAGTGAATGAATTTTTGAATAAATCATATGTTTACCCCTTCAAAATCTTAGAGCCATTGGAGAGATACTTGAATTTGTTTTTTCATCATTTAATTTATTATTAGTTTCTATGACAGGCTATTTGTTCCTCTCTCACTCACATTATTTTTTCTCTTTCTTTTTTTTGGACACTGTGGTTTGTACTATTGTTAACAGAGGGATGCCTTGCATGTCACTTTCTCCACTTTCAAGACTGAATTCTTGTTCAGAGTGATCAGTTCCAACTATTACTGTCCTAGTACACCATTCTCTAACTAAACACACTAGTCTTTCTGATAAGCTACTACCCTGGGCTGGCCTCTTGTCCCTGATCTCTATTGTTTCTGGATAATATTACCATACTGTAAAAATTTGCTGTTACCCAGAAGGTTACTGCAGTAAGCTGCAGGTCCCCTGCTGCTCAGCTACGGCGAGGCTGCTAGTGTCCAAAGATACCAGGGCTGTATGGCTGCATGCTACAGGGCCTTGAGGCTTGTAGGGCCTGGTGCTGCAAGGCTGACAAGGGCCTGTGGGGCCTAGCTGCTGTATGGAACCAAGCCCACATAGGGATTGCCAACTTGTCGCTCCTGCCCACCTGGGACTAAGAGAGAAAAACCAAGTATCTTTTTTATTCCTCCTGGAATCTGAGGTCTGCCGATGCTGTCCAGGGGTTTGGGGGCAGGGATTTCATTAGTCAGAGATGGCTTGGGGTGGCTTGGGCCCAATATGTAGAGAGAGATATAGATACAAGGAAGGCAGCAATTCACCAATGCTTTATCTCTGTACCCCTGCAGACCAGCAGGCTATAAACTAGTCACTATCATGAGCCCCCTGCCAGTCCAAGTTTTTCATTTTATACAAGGCATGATAAGGGGACATGTCCAGGTTCAAGCGCCATGACAGTAGGGGTATCCAAGGAGCATGTCCAAGTCCAACTGCCATTACATCAACAGACCATGTTAACTCTTGTTTTTCTTTTATACCTCAATTGAGTGAGATTATTCTATGTCTATCCCTTTTGCTGTGGCTCATTTCACTCAGCATAAAAATCTCTATATCCATCCACGTAAAAGCAAATTTTCATGACTTCATTTTCTTAATGGCTACACAGATTCTTTAGCTACTCATCTATTCTTGGGCACCTGGGTTGTTTCCAGATACTGGTAATTATAAATAGTGTTGTGATGAGCATAGGAGTACAGAGGACACTTTTGTATTGTGGTTTTGTGTTCCTAGGGTCTATCCCTAGGAGTGCTATTGCTGGATCATATAAAAGTATATATTTTAGATATTTGATTGTCCATATTGTTTTCCAAAAAGGTTGGATCAGTCTGTATTTTCACCAGTAGTGAGAGTCCCTTTCTCCCTGTATCCAAACCAGTACTGGTTGTTGGGATTTTTTCTGATGTGTGTCAGTTTCTGTGGCGTGAGATGATATTTAATTTTTGTTTTGATTTGCATTTCTCTGATTAGTGATGTAGAGCATTTTTTTCATGTGGCTTTTAGCCATCTGTACTTGTTTTTTGAGGAAATGCCTGTTTATTTATTCTCCCCACTTTTATAGGGTTAGATTTTTTTCCTTGCTAAATTCTATCAGTGCCATGTATATATTATCTGATGAGTATTGGGTGAATAGTTTTTCCCATTCCATGGTAGTCTTTCTATCCTTGCTAATTTGAGTTAAACATGTCCTTTGAGTACAGAAGCTTGTCAGTTTAATGTAGTCCTGTTTGTTTATCTTTGCCTCCAATTGCTTGGCCAGTGGTATTTTATCCCTGAGAGCTTCAGTGTTATGGAGTATTCTGCCTACATTTTCCTCTGTGTACCTTATGGCTTCAAGTCTGATATCAAGGATTTTTTAAAAATAATTTTATTGTTACCAAAGTAAATTACAAATCTTTCACAGTAATATTTAAGGTACACAGTGACATTGAAGCAGGGGCATTCCCACCGCTAGTGTTGTCATCCCTATAGCCCTATTCCCAGCATGCATCCCAAGTCCCCCTCCTTTGCCCCCAAGGCTGCTAGTATAACTGGTCACCTCTGTCTCTAGCTTGTTGTAGATTGGGTATCAATTCTGTTGTCGTTGACTTTAGATTTGGTGTTTAAGTCTGATCATTTTTTATTTCTACTAATTGTTCATATGACTGTTTGGTCCTGGTACCATTCATTTTTCCCTCAAATTATGAGGCAGAACAAGATGATTCAAGTTATGTGGTTCTGTTTGAAAAAAAGGAATAGACTAAAGAAAATAAAAAAAAAAACAAGAAAACTGGGAGGAGTCCATCTGGAGGTTATAAATATCAATTTAAAAGAAGAAAGTGAAAAAGGAAGAAAAACATAACGAAAAGACAAAAATACAAAAAGTAAAGAAACAAAAAACAAAACAAAAAAATAAAAAAAATGAAACCAGCTACTACAAAATAAGCACCACAGCAATAAAGACAACAACCAAACAATAACCATGAGCATGAAATAAAAAAGTAAATAGAAGAAAAAAATTTTGTGCTTCTGATATCAAGGTCTTTAATGCAGTTTGATTTGACCTTTGTGTTTTAAGTAGAAGTATGAATTCATGATTTTGCATGAAGTTGACCAGTTTTCCTAGCACCAATTATAAAGGTGGATTTCCTTGCTCCACTTTGATCTGCCTTGCTCCACTTCCTTGCTACTTTATCAAAGATTAATTGATCATACACCTATGGTTCAATATCTGGATATTCAAGTTTATTCCATTGATCTAAAATTCTATCGTTATTCTAATACCATACTGATGTAATGACTACTACCATGTTCTACAGTTAAAATTAAGGGAAAGTGATTCTTTTCATCTTTTTGTCTAGTTTTGCTTTAGCTATTTGTAGACACTTAATTCTCTATATGAATTTTAGGAGCACCTGGGATGCTCCTAATAGGGATTGCACTGATTATGTACAATGTTTTGGGAGGTATTGCAATTTTATTTATGTTAATCCATCCAACCCAAGTGCGGCGTATAAATGTCCATTTCCTCATGTCCTTTGTTATCTCTTGAAGCAGTTTTATAGTTTTCTTTATATAGCTCTTTCACCTCTTTAAGGATGTTGACTCCAAGATACTTGATATTCTAAGGCACAATTGTGAATGGGATTGGCTTTTAATATCTTTTTAATCTCTTTCATTATTTGTGTATAAAAAGTTATGGATTTTTGCATACTAACTTTGTAGCCTGCCACTTTACTAAACAAGTCTATTGTTTCTAGAAACTGTTTTGTGGAGATTTTAGGATTTTTAGATACAGTATCATGTCATCTGCAAATAATGAGAGCTTCAATACTTCCTTTTCTATATGGATGCCTTAATGTTCTTTTCTTGACTCATTTCTACAGTAAGTACTTCCAGTACTTTATTGAATAGAAGTGGTGAGAGAGGACAACCTTGCCTTGGGCCAGATCTTAGTGAAAAGACTTTAGTTTTCCCATTATAAAGAGTATAATGGGCTATCAGCAGTAACTTGCAGAAAGGCAGATCCCTTTGTGAAGTCAGGTGGGAAAAATCTGGCTAGCTGTGTGATTATCAATTGGGAGAGACTGCGCATGTCACCTGTGCACGTTTTTATACTGTACTTCTCCTGAACCTCTCCTGAGTGGGCCGAGAAGGGCCCAGCAAAATTGCTCTCCTAGAGGCTCCAGAACAAAAAGCCAAGAAAGACTGGGCCCCTGAGTGAAAACGGCTATCAGCAGTAACTTGCAAAAAGGCAGATCCTTTTGTCTGTGAAGTCAGGTGGAAGGAATCTGGCCCTGCTGTGTGATTGACTACCAATTGGGAGAGACTGTGCATGTCGCCTGTGCTTGTTTCTCTACTGTACTTCTCCTGTACCTCTCCTGAGTGAGCTGAGAAGGGCCCAGCAAAATCGCTCTCCTAGAGTTGCCCATGCTAAAAAGCCAAGGAAGACTGGGTTTCTGAGTGAAAATCGGCTATCAGTGGTAACTTGCAGAAAGGCATATTCCGTTGTCTGTGAGTCAGGCAGGAGGAATCTGGTCCTGTTGTGTGATTACCAATTGGGACAGACTATGCATGTCGGCTGTGCATGTTTCTCTAATGTTTTTCTCCTGAACCTCTCCTGAGTGGGCCGAGAAGAGCCCAGAAAATCCCTCTCCTAGAGGCTCCAGAAAAGCACTGCTGCTCTGCTTCATGGCCAGCAAGTTTTTCTACCTTAGGAACCACATCGCAACACACAGAAAAAATCACACTACAAGCATGACAATGGGGAAATCTCACAGAGAATGAAGATAGCTCTGATGAACCAAAAATACCAACCATCTGGTTAACCTCTCAGATAAAGAGTTTAGAATAGATATATGGAGGATCCTCATAGAAATCAAAGAAAACATAGCTCTAGCAGAACAGAACACAAAGACAGAAATCAGAAAACTCCAAACTGAAACAACAGATGTGAAAAACATGGTAGCTCAAATGAAAAACTCAATGGACAGCCTCTCCAACAGGGTAACAGCAACTGAGGGCAGAATCAGTGAACTGGAAGATCAAAAGCAGAACAACTCCATACAGCAGAAGAGATTGAAAAAAAAAACGCAAATAACCAGACAATGGAAAAAAGTACTCAAAGAATGTGAACAGATGAAAATAGAAGTCTGTTAAGCTCAACAGAAACAACATAAGAATCATTAGAGTTCCAGAGGCCCAGGAAGGAGATCCCCAGGAAGAATCTACAGCCAAAGACATCATCACAGAGAAACTCCCAGAGCTAATGACTGCATGCAATCAAATACTGCATGCCTGAAGAGTATCAGCTAGAAAAGACCTGAAAAAAAACAGTCCAAGACACACCTAGTTACAACGTATCCCAAACATAAAGATAGAATACTGAAAGCAGCAAGATCAAAAAGGGAAATTACATTCAAAGGAGCATCCATAAGACTTACAGCAGTTATGCCACAAGAAACTCTCTAGGTCAGAAGACAGTGGTGTGATATTGTGACAAGACTGAATGAAATGGAGGCTTCACCTAGAATACTGCACCCAGCCAAATTCGTGTTCCGGTTTGAAGGACGGATACATAACTTCACGGATAAGCAACAGCTCAGAAACTTTACAGATGCAAAACCAGCCTTAAAGGAAAAATTGAAAGGTTTACTTTCAGATAAGACAGACTAACAGACACGCCAAAATTTTTTTAATTTTTTTATTTAAACAAATTTATTACATACATGATTGTGTTTGGGTTTAAGTCATATAAAGAACACCACCCATCACCAGTGCAACATTCCCATCATCAATGTCCCAATTCTCCCTCCTCCCCACACAACCCAGTGCCTGTACTCTAGACAGGCTTTCTATTCCCCTCATACATTCTCATTATTAGGATAGTTGGAAACTTAGTTATTTCTTTAACTAAACTCATCCCTGTTTGTGGTGAGCTTCATGAGGTGAACTGTAACTTCCAGCTCTTTTCTCTTTTGTGTCTGAAAGTTATTATTGAAAGAATGTCTTTCACTTTTCTTAAAACCCATAGATGAGTGAAACCATTCTTTCTCTCTCTCTCTGACTTATTTTACTCAGCATAAAAGATTCCGTGTACATCCATGTATAGGAAAATTTCATGACTTCATCTCTCCTGACAGCTGCATAATAATCCATTGTGTATATGTACCACAGTTTCTTTAGCCATTCATCGATTAAAGGGTATCTTGGCTGTTTCCAGAGTCTTGCTATGGTAAATAGTGCTGCAATGAATGTAGGTGTAAGGAAGGGATTCTTGTATTGTATTTTTGTGTTCCGAGGGTATATTCATAGGAGTGGTATATAGCTGGGTCAATTGGGAGCTCAAATTCCAGTTTTTGGAGGAATCTCCATATTGCTTTCCATAAAGGTTGAACTAGACGACATTCCCATCAGCAGTGGATCAGAGTTTCTCTCTCCACATCCCCGCCAACACTGCTTGTTCTCATTCTTTGTGATGTGTGTCAATCTCTGGGGTGTGAGGTGGTACCTCATAGTTGTTTTAATTTGCATCTCCCTGATGATTAGTGATGTGGAGCATTTTTTTCATGTGTCTTTTGGCCATTTGTATTTCTTCTTTGTCAAAGTGTCTGTCCATTTCTTCTCCCCAATTTTTGATGGGATTAGATGTTTTTTTCTTGTAAATTTTTGCCAGTGCCTTGTATATTTTGGAGATTAGCCCCTTGTCTGATAGGTATTGGGTGAATAGTTTCTCCCACTCAGTGGGGGGCTCTTGTATCCTGGATGCTATTTCTTTTGAGGTGCAAAAGTTTCTCAGTTTCATATATTCCCATCTGTTAATCTCTGCTTTCACTTGCTTGGAGAGTGCAGTTTCCTCTTTGAAGATGCCTTTAGTCTCAATGTCCTGGAGTGATTGACCTACGTGTTGTTCTATATATCTTATGATTTCGGGTCTGATATCGAGGTCTTTCATCCATTTGGATTTTACCTTCAAAGATTATGTTAGCTGGGGGTATAAGTTCAATTTTTTTGCAAGTGGCTAGCCAGTTGTGCCAACACTGTTGAAGAGGCTTTCATTGCTCCATTTAGGATTTCTTGCTCCTTTATAAAAAATTAGGTCACTGTATGTCTGGGGAACATTCTCTGAGTATTTAAGCCTATTCCACTGATCTGAGGGCCTGTCTTTATTCCAATACTATGCTGTTTTGGTAACTATTGCTTTGTAGTACAGTTTAAAGTTGGGGAAAGTAATTCCTCCCATATTCTTTTTCCCAATGATTGCTTTAGGTATTCGAGGGTTTTTATTGTTCCAAATGAATTTCAAAAGTGCCTGATCCACTTCTTTGAAGAATGTCATGGGTATTTTTAGAGGGATCACATTAAATCTGTACAATGCTTTGGGGAGTATTGCCATTTTGATTATGTTAATCCTGCCAATCCATGAGCAGGGTATGTGCTTCCATTTCCATGTGTCCTCTCTTATTTCTTGGAGCAGAGTTTTATAGTTTTCTTTGTATAGGTCCTTCACATTTTTAGTCAAGTTGATTCCAAGATATTTGAGTTTGTGTGGCACTATTGTGCATGGGGTTGTTTTCTTAATGTCCATTTCTTCCTTATTACTATTGATGTATAGAAAGGCCATTGATTTTTGTGTGTTAATTTTGTAGCCTGCCACCTTGCTATATGAGTCTATTGTTTCTAGAAGCTTTTTCGTAGAGACTTTAGGGTTTTCTAGGTAGAGTATCATGTCATCTGGAAACAGCGAGAGCTTGACTTCTTCCTTTGCTATCTGGATTCCCTTGATATCTTTTTCTTGCCTAATCGCTATATCGAGTACTTCCAGTGCTATGTTGAATAGGACTGGTGAGAGAGGACTTGCCTTGTGCCAGAATTTAGAGGAAAGGCTTTCGGTTTTTCTCCATTGAGGACAATATTTGCTTCTGGCTTGTGGTAGATGCCTTAACTATATTCAGAAAGGTTACTTTCATTCCCATCTTGCTGAAAGTTTTGATCAAGTTGGGTGTTGGACCTTATCAAATGCTTTCCCTGCGTCTATTGATAGATCATGTAATTTCTATTTTTTTTTTGTTGATGTTGTGTATGATGTTGATAGATTTACAGATGTTAAACCAGCCTTGCATTCCTGGGATGAAACCTACTTGATCATAGTGGATGATTTTCTTAATGAGGCATTGAATCCTATTTGCCAGGATTTTGTTGAGGATCTTTGCATCTGTATTCATCAGCGATATTGATCGATAATTTTCTTTTTTGGTAGCATCTCTGTCTGTTTTAGGTATCAAGGTGATGTTGGCTTCATAAAAGGTATTTGGAAGTGTTGCCGTTTGTTCACTTTAATGAAAGAGTCTTGCCAGGATTGGTAGAAGTTCCTCTTGAAAGGTTTGAAAGAATTCATTAGTAAATCCATCTGGGCCTGGACTTTTGTTTTTGGGCAGACATTTGATTACTGTCTTAATTTCCTCAATAGTGATGGGTGTGTTTAGATATGCTACATCCTCTTCCTTCAACTGTGGAAGATTATAAGAGTTCAAAAATTTATCCATTTCTTCCAGGTTTTCATTTTTAGTGGCATACAGCTTCTCAAAGTAGTTTCTGATTACCATTTGGATCTCTACCATATCAGTAGTGATCTCTCCTTTTTCATTCCTAATACGAGTTATCAAATTTCTCTCTCTCTCTTTGTTAATTTTGCCAGTGGTCTATCAATCTTGTTTATTTTTTCAAAGAACCAACTTCTCCTTTCGTTGATCTTTTGGATTGTTTTTCGGGTTTCCACTTCATTGATTTCTGCTCTCAGCTTTGTTATTTCCTTCTGTCTCCCTATTTTGGGGCCTTTTGTTGAGTACTTTCTAATTCTATGAGCTGCATCATTAAACTATTCAGTATGCCCCATCTTTCCTGATGTGTGCTTGCAAAGCTATAAATTTTCCTCTCAGTACCGCTTTTGCTGTGTCCCATAAGTTCTGATAGTTTGTGTCTCCATTGTCATTTGTTTCTAGGAAGATTTTGATTTCCTCTTTGATTTCATCTCGGACCCACTGGTTATTCAGTAGTAGGCTGTTTAACTTCCAGGTACTAAAATTTTTCTTCTGTGTCCCTTTGTGGTTCACATATAATTTCATGGCCTTGTGGTCAGCGAAGGTAGCCTGCAAAATTTCTATCCTCTTGATATTATGGAGGTATGTTTTATGTGCTAGCTTGTAGTCTATCCTGGAGAATGTCCTATGTACATTAGAGAAGAATGTGTATCTGGTCCTCTGTGGGTGGAGTGTCCTCTATATGTCTACTAGCCTCTTCCATTTCTCTTTTCAGGTCTAGTATATTCTTGTTGCGTTTCAGTCTGGTTGACCTGTCAAGAGTTGACAGTGCCGTGTTGAGATCTCCCTCAATCATTGTGTTGTTATTGATATTATTTTTCAGATTTGTCAACAATTGTATTAAATATTTTGCTGGCCCCTTATTTGGTGCATAGATGTTTAGGAGAGTAATTTCTTCCTGCTCTACGTATCCCTTGATTAATACAAAATGTCCATCTTTATCCCTTACAACTTTTTTAAGTATTAAGTTTGCATCATCTGATATTAGCATGGCCACTCCAGCTTTTTTATGGGTGTTGTCTGCTTGGATGATTTTCCTCCAGCCTTTTATTTTGAGTCTGTTTTTTCTGACTATTCAGTTGCATCTTTTGTAGGCAGCAGAAGGTTGGATTGAGTTTTTTGCTCCATTTACCCACTCTGTGTCTCTTAACTGGTGTGTTTAGTCCATTGACATTGAGAGAAAGAATTGTCCTGGGAGTTAGTGCCATCTTTCTATCAAAGTTTGGTGTGTCTGTTGGTCAGTCTTGTCTTAAAGTAGGCCATTCAGTTGTTCTTTTAAGAATGGTTTTGAGTCTGTAAAGTTTCAGAGCTGTTTTTTGTCTGTGAAACCATGTATTGTTCCTTCAAACCTGAAAGTGAGTTTTGCTGGGTGCAGTATACTAGGTGAAGCATTTATTTCATTGACTTTTGTCACTAAGACACGCCAAACTTATACACAAAGATGACATTAAATACCATGACAATCATCTTTCTCAATGTCAGTGGACTAAATGCACCAGTTGGCATACAGCCAACCCAGATTCTATCCCCGGAATCCCACATGATCCCCAGTGCACTGCCAGGTATGAGCCCTGAGAGAACAATGAGAAATAACCCCTTTTCACCACTAGGTGGTGCCTCAAAATATATTAAAATTTAAAAAATCCCATAAACAGCTTCTTGAGTCCTGGGAGCAGGGGTGATGTCCTTGATGTATGAGTGGATATTAAAGAGGCAAAACTAAAGAGAGGTGGCTTGAATACTGTAGCAAACGTTGTTATCAAAATTTGATATGTATGGTGAGATTAGGTTCATAAGATCTTGAAAATAAACTAAGAGTTTTTTTTTAATTTTATGTTCTTGAATCACCATGAATTCCAATGTTACTGAGTTATTTATGATTAAGTTTCAGTAGTAAATTGTTGCAATGCCAATCCCTTCACAAAGACCACTTTCCTCCACCAATGTCTCCAGTTACTCTTTAACCTACCCCACCTCATCCTAGCTCTGTCCTAGGCACTTTCTATTTTCTTTCAGCATTTCATTCTTCTCCCTAGTATGCAGAGATATTGAAATCATGGGGGTTTTTTTCCAGAAATTTGAAGACACAAAGTTTTTGAGTGAGATAGGCCATGATGAATGTGATGTTTAAAGAATATGAGATTGGCAAAAGTATACAATGTAATGAAGAGAGACTGATGTAAAAGAAACTAACTCAGATATTTGATGATGAAAATACATCAATTGGTTATAATGAACATGGGTAGAAAGGATTCAAAAGTCTTTTTGGCTTTGGAGTTCTATCCAGTGGTTCTTGGGGTTTATTCCTGACTCTGCTAAGGGATCACTCCTCATTTTGTTCAGAGGCCCATCTATGGTGCCAGGGATAAAAGTAGGGCTGACTATATACAAGGAAAGTTTTGTATTACCTATTTTATCTCTCTGGACATTCCAAGGGACATGTGAAATAGTAACTTTGGGTTAGGTAATAGGTGACTAGATATGAAATAATCAAGGAAACACCAATGTTTTGCAGCTAATAAAACTGTCATTATAGAAACAAAGAAATTCAATAATAAGAAGCCAGTCCAAGAAAATAATGACTGCTGATAATTCCCAGGTATCCCAGTCTTTGCTGATAACCTCTCTGGCATTCAAAGAAAGAGGAGACAGATTACCCTTTCTGCCTGTAGTACTTCAGCCCAAAGCCACCTCCTACATCCTCCTTGAGAAAGAGCCTAGTTCCTTGATTTAACCTAATCAAATTTCTAAGCCACCAAATTTGTTTTAGGTATATAAATCCTGGACTATGTGACACCTCAGTATTTTGTAGTAGTTTCTGCCCAGTAATAATACAGGAAATTTGATGGGAAAGTTGCATAGACATCTACCAAGCTTGATGTGCCTAATTAGTGACATAGGTATCTTCAACTAGCCATTTCCCAGTAAATCCTTAGACACTGAACTTTCAACACCATGGAGGCAAATTAGGGACACTGGTGAAGGGAAGGTCACAGTGATGATGAGATTAATGTCTAAAAAGACTGTATTTTGAACAATTTGGTAAATCATGGTATTATAAAATTAGGGAGAAAATAAAAGAAGATGCCAGTTGTAAAGGTGTATGCTGAGTTTGTGATATTTATATATCTTCTCAATGTTGGACAGATTTAAAATGACTGCCAGATCTCAATTGCCAGAGGCATAGCAGGCATGACTTACAGGAAAGTCTTTCTTTCCTAGTGATTGGGTTTAATAGAGGGACAGGCAGGGTAGGGAAGCCAGGAACCTTAGAGCTAACCACTAGCAGAGAAAGATTGAGAGATCTGAGGTTGTGATCAAAGTGAGCAGTCAGTCAGAGAGAGGACAAGAAGAGAGGGAAAGGCAGAAGGAGCTGCAGAGCAGTAGAAACTGCTAGTCAAGCCAAAAGTTTTTCCAGAAAAGTCAGCCTGGAAATACAGCCAGCATCCAAAAGAAACTCCCAGGAGAAAACAGCCACAAAACAGCCACAACCACACTCTAGCGGGGGTGGTGGGGTGGTGGGAGTTTATATAGCTCCTGGGTCAACTGTGTCCAAGTGGTCCTTTTAAACTGATGTATCTTCCCTTAAAGGTATAAACCCCTTTTATGACTACCCAAGAACCTTAGGAGTTTGTGTGAAAAAAGAAATTTCCAATTAAATTAACTAATTTTCCTAGTATTTCTTTCTCCTGTTTCCATTGTAATATTGAGATAATAAAAATTTTATTTGGAAGAATATAAAACTACAGATCAATATTTGAATCTTCAAATGATCACCTGCACATTGCAAAAACAATAGCAATTTTCAAAATAATAATTCTGGTAGGTTTTCTTTAATTTTATCTGTACCAAGCACTGGGATATGTGCTTTCAGTAAATTTTTTATATTAACACAATTTTTATTTTTATCATAGTGGCTTACATATTGTTGACAATAACATTTTAGTTACATATTTACATAAAATCAGGGGCGATTCCCATCACCGATTTGTCTTCCCTACTCCTCCATTTTTGTCCTACCTCCCATATCCTCTTCCCTCACCCCCAGGGCTGCTAGAATATGTGGTTCCCTCTGATCCTATCCTATTACTTCGTGGTCTTACACCTGTTTGGTCCTGATGCCTCCCTTATTTCCCCCTCTAATTGGGAGGCAGGAGTAGGTAGTTCAAGTTATGTGGTTTTGTTTGAAGAGGAGAAAAGTAATAAACTGGGGTAAAAGTCTAATACGCTGAAAATAAGCAGAATTCTTCTAGAGGCTCTCGTCATCGGTTTGAGAGACGGAGAAAAAGAAGGTGAAACATTCCACCACTACGAAAAGAAGTGTCAAATATCTATTAAGGATTCCAACAATAACGCTAAGCACCACAAAAACAAAACAAAACAAACAGACAAACAACCAAAAAAATGCTGTGGTCTTGAGATAAGCACCATGGCAGAGCACATAAAGAGGGAAAAGAAGGGGCCGGAGAGATATTATGGAGGCAAGGCGTCTGCCTTTCATGCAGGAGGTCATCGACTCAAATCTCGGCGCCCCATATGGTCCCTCGTGCCTGCCAGGAGCAATCTCTGAGCCTGGAGCCAGGCATAACCCCTGAGCACTGCCGGGTGCTACCCAAAAACCTGAAGAAAAAAAAAAAGAGGAGAAAAAAAGATAAGTATAAGTGGGGGCAATAACTTCAATAACAACACCAAAACAAAGAAATCAACCAAAAATAGATAGGTAAATAAAAATAATAATAGTAGTACATGAAGATAAAAAGTAATATATGAAAAATAAACAATGTTTTGTGTTTTTTTCCCTCCTGCCCAGGCACAGTAAATATTGGGGTCATTCGAAAAGGGATTCACATGGCCTAAGAGATATAGGGTTTCTCCACCCTTGGAGTATATTGTCATGGGATCAACTACAGACTCTGTTCATGATCCTTTATTCTCCTGGTGATGCATTTGTGGTGTTTGGGAGACTTCTGCTCCGTCATGGGTGATACAGTCAGTCCTCTGTATCTAGAGATCTCAGTATCTGCACAGTTACAGGGGTGGGACTTATGATGAAGTCAGTCTTTGTGGTTGTAGAAGTTCTGTTCCCTCAGTGTCATTTTAATCTATCTTTTGTGGTTGGTGGTCTTGGTCTTGGCACTAAACGTGGGATGGCACCTAGGATAACGCCTTTCCTTGTGTTTCCAGAAGCCCCATTCTGTTACAGTTGTCTCTGCCAGACCTTTGGAACTGGGGATCATGGTTGTTGTGCAGGTCATAGATCAAACCCTAGACTAGGGCTTTTTTATTGGTCCCAAGATATATACAGTCTGGTCATGGTTCTAGCAGCCAGTCCTCTGTAAATCGCGTTCTTGGTTTTTGGACCTACCAGCGGGTGACAAGTCTTCTGATTTTGTCTTATTGGTGGCTGGTAAGGCAGGATAACCTGCTCTTAGGTCAAGTTGTTCCCATTTTCCTCGTCGTCAGGATATCGTATTAGAGCTGGCACTCATTGGTGTTCCAGCAGTAATAAGGTTGTCCCGGATGGGGTTTGTTTCCTGCAGCTGTTGTGAAGGACTGTGCCGTTTCTGTGACTGGGATCCAGGGTTCAAGGCTGGATGGATGGGATCTAATCTCCTGAGAACTAAGTTGATTCCACATGACATATTTTCAAGGTAGGAGTTATCCCTGTATTGTAAACAACTATGAGTTTCTATCTCTAGTAGATAAGAGCTCTTTTTTATGTGAAAGATTTCCCCTTTTTAAGTGTGCCTTTGCAGAGAGAAATGGTGCTACGTTATATTGTTGGTGCATTTGGGGGTGGATAGAGAGGAAAACAAAAACAGGTCACATACCCAAAAAAGATTTAAAAAATAGGATTAAAAGCGTATATGCTCACATATGTATATGTAGACCAGACAATTAAAAAAATGAATTAACAGAGTATTTAAAGGACCAAAGTGATGCAAAATACTACCTTACATTTGGGAAAGGCAGGTAAAGAGGAGGTATAATACCGGTCTTATGTTTATGTTGGGAGTACAGGTTTTCCCATTGTCTTTTGTGTTTTTCTTGTAGTGTGTGGGTTCCCAGGCACCTTTCATTCACACCCCCTGACCTTCTTCAGATTGGCGAAAGATTTGCGGCAGGGAGGTCTTGGGAAGAGTTCTTGTATTGGGGCTACTTTTGGATCTAAGTCCGGTTTCAAGTAACAGTCCACATTAGGGGAAGATGGTAGGGAGGGCCGCGCAGCATGGGTCCGCAGGGGAGTTAGCTGCCTTTTCTTGCAGGAGACAAAGTGTGGGTTTGACTAGGTGTCTCTTCGTTTGGGTACTGGGTACTGGTTCATTGGGGTAGGAGGTCAATCTTGATGCCTAATAGATTAAGGACTGAGGGTGAAGAGTGTTAATACAGTGGGAAGTCTGGATGGGAATGAGGGATGAGGGGGTAGTTGGATTTCCAAAGGGGGGAAAGACGAAGGTATATGGTAGGAGTAGGAAGGGAGAAAAGAGAAAATACATTTGAAAGGAAGGGAAAAGTGGAAAGAAAAAAAGTAGAGAGAAGAGTAGAGAAGAAATGATAAAAAAAGAAAGTAGTGAGAAGAGAGGAGAGAATAGCAAGGGAATGTTAGTTTGCTTGAGTGTGTTCAATGAGTATAGTCTGTATTTTAAGTCTGTATGTCACGGTTACTGCTTCGGTGGTCTGACTGGCCACGTGTTTCGATTCCTAAAAGAAGGCATAACCTTGAAATAAAGTGTATGATAAAGAGTTTTCTTGGGACCTTCTCGTAGTGCCAGCTAGGTATGGTATCTTGTGTGGTATCCCGAGCTGCCATCTTGGTTTGTCCATCCTTTGTATCCAAGGATGCCTGTGGACAGAAAAGCTGAGAGGTTATTTTAAATATAGTAAGATAAGGCATTAAAACATGATGTTATGGGATGATTCCATTGGAGTCAGTGATTTCCCATGGTATTCTTTACCTGTGATCCTGTATACGATCTCCAAGGGATTATTGTGGGCCTTTGTCATAGAAGGCTGATTACATACCTGTTCTCTCTATGCTGCTGTTTTTGGTGTTGCTGTTTTCTTTGTGGTATAATGCGGTCAAGAGTTTGCATTATTCCTTTTTTCATGTATTTTGGGCACTGCACTCGAGTATATGTTGACTATTACAGTGTTCAGAGTTTCTACCCTGTTAAACCCTATTATTTGATTGTTGAGTGTTAGTTGTGTATAAGATGTATGTTCTAGGTGCTTCAGAATAGTGCTATCATTCTGTGTTTATCTTTTGTCTTCTGACTTACTTCGTTTAACATAAAATGTTCTAGATCTATCCATGTTGCTGCAAAGTCTCTGATTGTATTAATTCTGACTGCCATGTAATATTCCATTGTGTACAGATACCACATCTTAATGATCCATTCATCTGTTGTTGGACATCGAGGTTGGTTCCAAGATTTGGCTATTATGCTGAGTGCTGATATAAATAGTGGAGTGCACACGTATTTTGGAATGAATGTCCTTCCAAGTTGGGGGTATATACCTAGGAGAGCAATTGCTGGGTCAAATGGCAGCTCAATTCTGAGTTCTTTGAGCACTCTCCAGACTGTTCTTCATAGGTGTTGGAGTAGGGGGAATTCCCACCAGCAGTGGATGAGAGTTCCTTTCATACCGCATCCCCACCAACAGAGATTGTTCCCATTATTTTTGATATGAGCCATCCTTACTGGTGTTTTGAAGTTTCCCTGGTATAGGTCTTTCACTTCCCTTGTAAGGTGGTATCTCATTGTTGTCTTGATTTGGATCTCTCTGATGATGAGTGAAGGTGAGCATGTTTTCATGTGTTTGTTGGCCATCCTTCTGTCTTCCTCAGAGAAGTGTCTATTCATTTCCTCTCCCCATTTTTTATGGCTTTATTTGGTTTTGGGGGGATCAGCTTTCTGAGTGCTTTGTATGTTCTAGATATCAGCCCTTTATCTGATATGTCGAGTGAAAAGATTTTTTCCCATTCTGTTAACTGTCTTCTTGCATTAAGTAAGGTCTTTCGCCATGCAAAAGCTTTTTAGTGTGATGTAGTCCCATTTGTTTATGTTTGATGCTAAAGTTCTTGCCATTGATGCTCCATTCTCGAAGACCTTTTTGATATATAGGTCTTTGAGTGTTCCACCTATTTTGTTCTCAATAAACTTTATAGATTCGGGTCTGATTTCAAGGTTTTTGATCCATTTTGAGTTGACTTTTGTATAAGGAGTGAGGTATGGGTCAATTTTCACTTTCGTACATGTGGTTTTCCAGTTGTACCAACACCATTTGTTGAATAGGCTTTCTTTGTTCCATTTTAAGTTCCTGCCTCTTTTATCAACTATTAGTTGGCTGTATATCTGGGGGTTTATGTCTGGGAATTCTGTCCTGACCCACTGGTCTGAGGTCCTGTCTCTGTTCCAGTACCATGCTGTTTTGATTACTATGGCTTTATAGTATAGTTTCAAGTTAGGTAAGGAGATGCCACCCAGCTACTTGTTTTTCAATATGTGTTTGGCTATCCTGGGTTTTTTGTTATTCCAGATGAATTTTGTGATTGATTGTTCTATTTCTTTAAAGAATGGTGTTTGAATTTGGATAGGGATTGCATTAAATCTATATAGTAGTTTAGGTAGGATAGTCATTTTGACTATGTTAATTCTACCTATCCATGAGCATGGGATATTCTTCCATTTCTTTAGATCCTCTTCAATTTCTTTCTGAAGTGTTTTGAAGTTTCCTTGGTATAGGTCTTTCACTTCCCTTGTAAGGTTGATTCCTAGGTACCTGATATTTTTTGATACTATTTTAAATGGAATTGTATTTTTAATCTCTCTCTCCTCAACTTCGTTGTTTGTATATAGAAACGCTACTGTCTTTTGTGTATTGACATTGTATCCAGCCACTTTGCTGTATTGGTTAATTATTTCTAGAAGTTTTGTTGTGGACTGTTTAGGGTTTTCTATGTATATCATCGTATCGTCTGCAAATAGAGATAGTTTGTGTTCCTCTTTCCCAATTTGAATTCCTTTGATTCCTTTCTCTTGTCGGATTGCTATTGCTAGGACTTTTAAGGTTATATTGAATAAGAGTGGAGAGAGTGGACAGCCTTGCCTAGTTCCTGATCTTAGTGGGAATGCTTCTAGTTTCTCGCCATTAAGTATAATGTTGGCTGTCGGTTTTTCATAGATAGCTGTAACTATCTTGAGGAAGGTTCCTTCTAACCCTATTTTGCTGAGTGTCTTTAACATGAAAGGGTGTTGGATTTTGTCAAACACCTTCTCTGCATCGATTGATATGATCATGTGGTTTTTGTCTTTCTTGTTGTTGATGTGATGTATAATGTTGATTGATTTGCGTATGTTGAACCAACCTTGCATTCCTGATATAAATCCCACTTGGTCATGATGTATTATCTTTTTGATGAAGTGCTGGATTTGGTTTGCTAAGATTTTGTTGAGTATCTTTGCATCTATGTTCATTAATGAGATTGGTCTGTAGTTTTCTTTTTTGGTGGTGTCTTTGCCATCTTTGGGAATGAGTGTGATATTGGCCTCATAAAAGGAATTGGGGAGGATTCCTGTTTTCTCTATGGTCTGGAAGAGTCTATGGAAAAGTGGTAGTAGGTCTTCTCAAAATGTTTGGTAGAATTCACCTGTAAATCCATCTGGGCCTGGACTTTTGTTCTTAGGGGGTTTCTTAATTACATCTTCAATTTTCTCTGAGGTGATTGGTCTATTTAGGCTTTCTAGTTCTTCCTTTTCCAGTCTTGGAAGATGGTATTTTTCTAGGAATCTGTCGATTTCTGCTGGGTTCTCTAGCCTAATTGAGTATAGTTGTTCATAGTATGATCTCATGATATGTTGTATTTCTTGGGGTTCTGTTGTAATCTCTCCCCTTTCATTTGTGATCCTACTGATTTGGGTGTTTTCTCTCTTTTTTTGGTGAGTTTTGCCAGTGGTTTGTCTATCTTGTTTATTTTTTCGAAAAACCAATTCCTGGTCTCATTGATTTCTTGTATTGTTTTCTTAGTTTCTATGTTGTTTATTTCTGCTCTGGTTTTTTATTATTTTTGCCTTCTGGTCATGGTTGGATTTCTCTGCTGCTGCTGTTCCAATTCCTTGAGGTGATCGTTTAAACTGTTGATTTTATTGTTTTCCTGTTTCTTGACATAGGCCTGTATTGCTATGAGTTTCCCACTAATTACTGATTTTGCTGTGTCCCACAAATTTTGACAAGTTGTCTCCTCATTATCATTTGTCTCAAGGAATCTTTTTATTTCTTCCTTGGGTTGATCTTTGATCCAGCTGTTGTTGAGCATCATGTTATTTAATCTCCAGGTATTAGTTTTTCTCCATTGTTTCTTCTTGAAGTCAGTTTTGACCTCTATTGCATAGTGATCTGATAGGGTACTTCTAATAAACCTTACATTTGTGGTCTTATTTAGGTTGGCTTTGTATCCTAAGACATGGTCTATTCTGGAGAAGGATCCACGTGGGCTTGAGAAGAATGTGTATTCTGCTTTCTGGGGATGGAGGACTCTATATAAGTCTATTAGCCCTAGATCTTCTAATTTTTCATTTAGGGCTCTTATTGCTTTGCTATTTTTCTGTTTGGTGGATCTGTCCAGTGGTGATAGTGGAGTATTGAGGTCCCGTACTATTATCACATTTCCCTTCATGTGTTTCTCCAGGTTTGCGAGCAGTTGCCTCACATATTTTGCTGACTCTACATTAGGTGCATAGATATTGACCAGGGTTAGTACTTCTTGATATAATGTTCCCCTGATCAGTAGGTAGTGACCCTCTTTGTCTTTGATCACTTTCTTGAAATTGAATGCAATTTGGTCTGATACAAGAATGGCCGTCCCTGCTCTTTTTTGTTTTCCATTGGCCTGTATAATTACTTTCCATCCTTTTATTCTAAGTTGGTGCTTATCCTGTAGTTGTAGGTGTGTTTCTTGCAGACAGCAGAAGTCCAGTTTATTTTTCCTAACCCAGTTCTCTACTATGTCTTTTAATTGGAGAGTTTAGTCCGTTAACATTTAGGGAAATTATTGAGAGAGAAGATTGTTGTGCAGTTGTTTTGTGTGGAGTGGTTGTTGTTACAATCGGGGGCGTGGATTGTGTAATTCGTCTCTGAGTAGGTTGTTTAAGATCGGCTTAGTTTGTATAAATAGTTCAAGTTCGTTCATGTTTGAGAATGTTTTCAGTCTGCCCTCCCATATGAATGATAATTTTTGCTGGGTATTGGACCCTGGGTTGGAAATTTCTTTCATTCAGTCGTTTAAATATGTCATTCTACTGTCTTCTTGCTTGAATTATTTCAAATGGCAGATCTGGTTTGATTCTTATGTCCTTTCCTTTGTACTTGAGGGTTTTTTCTCCCTTATTGCTTTAAGGAGTTCCTCTTTCTCTTTGTCTTTTGCCATTTGGATTATTATATGTCTTGTTGTTGGTTTATTAGGGTCTATTTTATTAGGGATTCTCTTGACTTCCTGGATTTGCCCTGAAGTTTCTTTCCAGAGGGTGGGGAAGTTCTCTGTTATTATCTCCCTGACTACCTGTTCTTCCCCTTTCCCTATTTCCTCCCCTTCTGGTATACCCAGAATTCTTAGATTGTTTCTTTTGTCCTTGTTCATTAGATATTGGATTTTTTCTTCCAGTGCTTTGCCTTTTATTTCTTTGTTGGTTTCTTGATCATTTTTTGTTTGCAGTTGTCCTTCGAGTTCTTCAATGTGCTTCTCCAGCTCTGTGTTTCTGCTCATAAGGCTTGTTACTTTGTCTTTTAATTCCTTCACTTCTTTTTGTTTGGAATCTCTCATGTTCTTTAACATTTCTTCTTTAATTTGGCTGATTCGTTCATCCATGGATTTCTTATACTCAGTAGCTAGGGTTTCTTTCATTTCTTTTATTAATTCTTGCATTTCTTTCCTCATGGCCGCTTTTAGGTCTTCTTCCCATGGATCTATGCATTTTGGTGGACTTGGAAACTAGCTAGGGTTTGTCACGTAATTTCCAGCTATTAGAGTTCTCCTTGATTTATACATATTTCTTTTTATTTAATGGTGTGCTTTGGAGTGCTGTGCCTTCTAAATTCGGCCTGCTTTGGTCCCCTGTGGCGTGAAGATGGGTCCCTTTCCTGAAGATGGTTCTAGAGGGGGCTGTTGGGTGAGCTTGTTGAAACTATCTCTTTCTCCTCCCCTTTGCTACTTAGAGGTCAGCCTTGTCACTTTTCTGCTCCTTATTTCTGTCAGTGGTGCTGTTCCGCTCCTGGCCACAATGGTTGCTGGTGCTGTTGAACCTAGCTCTCTATCCCCCCTCCTCTCTCTGGGACTCAATGGAGCTCCGCCCCCTCCAAGCCTCAATTGAAGGAATTCTCTCAGCCAAACGCTGCCGGCTCTGCCCTTAGCCCTTGGGGAGTCCCAGGTCCATTCCAGGGCTCAGGGGGGTGGACTGCTCTAGGTCACCCAAGGGTCCAGGTGGTTAGCCCAATCTCACCCCGTCTGTTGGTGCTAGCCTGTCCCAGCGGCGCAGAGTGGGTCAGGTGAAGGATTCTCCTCCCCCCACCTACCTTCCACTCGGGCTTGGGGTCCCTGGGACAGCTTGCTTGGATTGCCGCGCCGCTGCAGGTCTGGGCGCCCACATGGTTGGGCGTGACTTACCCTGTCTGCTCTCCACTCGGGCTGGGGTCCCTGTCTCTGGGACGGGCGCCCACATGGGTGCGGGGCACTCCCCCAGTCCGTTCTCCACTGGGGTTTGGGGTTCCTGTCTCTGGTATGGGCGTCCACGTGGGTGCGGGGCACTCCCCCAGTCCGTTCTCTGCTGGGGTTTGGGGTCCCTGTCTCTGGGATGGGTGCCCACATGGGTGCGGGGCACTCCCCCAGTCCATTCTCCACTGGGGTTTGGTGTCCCTGTCTCTGGGACGGGCGCCCACGTGGGTGCGGGGCACTCCCCCAGTCCGTTCTCTGCTGGGGTTTGGGGTCCCTGTCTCTGGGATGGGCGCCCACGTGGGTGCGGGGCACTCCCCCAGTTCGTTCTCCACTGGGGTTTGGGGTCCCTGTCTCTGGAACGGGTGCCCACGTGGGTGCGGGGCACTCACCCAGTCCGTTCTCCACTGGGTTTGGGGTCCCTGTCTCTGGGACGGGTGCCCACGTGGGTCGCTTTCAGTAAATTATTTTGAAGGATCTCTTACAACTCTGTGAAACTAGATGTTATTTTTAACATAAATTTTTATTTATATATGAGGAAAGTACCTCATGTTCAAAGTTTTAAAGCTGCAATACCGAAAGATAATAGAAAAAACATAAAAACCAATATTCAGTAGAAAATATGACACTTGAGGGGGCTTGGAGATAGGACAGCAATGTCTATGGTGGAGGGAAACTTAACCAAGAGGAGATAGTGCTAAAAGATGGTGGAGCTGAATTATTTATGTGAAAACCTATCAGCAACAAAACTAAACCACAGTGCAAAAACATTTATAAACCACCTCTTGTAGAAGCAGACTGATGAGTGGGAGGCTAATGGGGGCATTGGTGCAGGTAGGTGGACAATGGTTAAGAGATTGGTGTTTAAACATTGTATGCCTGAAACCCAATTATAAATAATTTTGTAATTTCATGGTGGTCAAAGCAAAATTAAATTAAAAATAAAGAAGATACCTTAGAGAAGTAAAAGTAAAGTGATAAACCTAGTGATATATTCAGACCTCAAACTTGGTCTATTGTACATATACATATTATGCAGCCGTCATGAGAGATGAAGTCATGAAATTTTCTTATACATGGATGTACATGGAATCTATCATGCTAAGTAAAGTAAGTCAGAGGGAGGGAGAGATGCAGAATAGTCTCACTCATCTATGGGTTTTAAGAAAAATAAAAGTCATTTTTTGCAACAATCCTCAGAGACAATGAGAGGAGGGCTGGAACTTCCAGCTCACTTCATGAAGCTCACCACAAAGAGTGGTGATCACAGTTATAGAAATAACTACACAGAGAACTACCATAGACATGTGAATTAATGAGGGAACTGGAAAGCCTGTCTAGAGTACAGGTGGGGGTGGGGTGGGATAGTAGAAGACTTCAACACACCATTATCATACTAGGCAGATCCACTAGGCAGAAAAGTAGCAGAGACATAAGAGCCCTAAATGAGAAACTAGAAAACCTAGGACTAATAGACTTATACAGGGCCCTACTTCCGCAGAAAGCAGAGTACACATTTTTCCCAAATACACATGAAACCTTCTTTAGAATAGACCATGCCTTAGGATATATATATATACATATATATCCCAAGATTGACTGTAAAAAAGGAGCTGTGGAGAAAATTCTATACCTGCTGATTAAACAACATGCTGCTCAACAACAGCTGGATCAAAGAGGAAATCAAGGAAGAAATAAAAAGATTCTTTGAGACAAATGAAAATGAAGAGACAAATTGTCAAAATCTGTGGGACACAGCAAAAGCGGTAATTAGGGGAAAACTCATAGCAATACAAGCCTCTGTCAGGAAAGATGAAAATGACAAAATTAGCTGTTTAAAGGGACACCAAAGAAACTGAAAAAAACAGCAGGAAAGAAACAAAAACACTGCCAGAAGACAAGAAATAACAAAAACCAGAGCAGAAATAAGCAACAAAGAAACAATAGAAACAAAGAAAACAATTCAAAAATCAACAAGACCAGGAGTTGGTTATTTGAAAGAATAAACGAGATAGCAAACCACTGGCAAGACTGAAAGAGAGAGAGAGAGAGAGAGAGAGAGAGAAACACCCAAAAAATAGGATCACAAATAAAAGGGGAGAAATTATAACAGAACCTCAAGAAATACAAAACATAATGAGGGCTTATTATGAACAAATACTCAGTTTGGTTAGAGAACCCTGAAGAAACCAACAGATTTCTGGAAAAATATCATCTTCCAAGATTGACAAGGAGGATGTAGAAAGCCTAAACAGGCCAAAAGCACCTAAGAAAATTTAAACAGTAATTAACAAACTCCCCAAAAACAAAAGTCCAGAACAAGATAATTTTACAGGTAAATTCTAAACATTCTGAGAAGAATTACTACCATTGATCCTCAGACTCTTCCAAAATATTGAAAAGACAAGAATCTTTCCTAACTTCTATAATGAGACTAATATTACACTCATCCCCAAAGATGGCAAAGACACCGCCAAGAAAGAAAACTACAGACCAATCTCACTAATGAACATAAATGCAAAAATCCTCAACAAAATCTTAGCAAACCAAATCCAACAATATATCAGAAAGATTATACATTATGATCAAGTGAGTTTCATCCCATGCATGCAAGGATGGATTAACATATACAAATCAAACAACATCATACACTACATCAACAAGAAGAAAGACAAAATCACATGATCATATCAATCGATGCAGAGAAGGCATTTGTCAAAATCCGACAACCATTCATGCTGAAAACATTCAGCAAAATAGGGCTGGAATCTTCCTCAAGATTGTTACAGCTATCTATTCTGTGTCTATTCATCTCCTTATGATTTATTTTACTCAGCATAATAGTTTCCATGTCCATCCATGTATAGGAAAATTTTATGACTTCATCTCTCTTGATGGATGTATAGTATTCCATTGTGTAAATGTACCACGTTTCTTCAGCCATTCGTTTGTTGTTGGGCCTCTGGGCTGTTTCCAGGTTCTGGCTATTGCAAATAGCACTGCAATGAATATAGGTGTGCAGAAGGCCTATTTGTTTTGCATTTTTGTGTTCCTAGGGTATATCCCCAGGAATGTTATATAGCTGGATTATATGGGAGCTCAATTTCCAGTTTTTTGAGGAATCTTCCACATTGTTTTTCATAAAGGCTGGACTAGATGCATTCCCACCAACAGTGAATGAGAGTTCCTTTCTCTCCACATCACCACCAGCACTGTTTGTTCTTGTTCTTGGTGATGTATGCCAGTCTCTGTGGTATGGAATGGTATGTCATTGTTGTTTTGATTTGCATCTCCCTGATGTTTAGTGATATGGAGCAATTTTTCATGTGCCTTTTGTGAATTTGTATTTCTTCTTTGAAGAAGTGTCTATTCATTTCTTCTCCCCATTTTTTGATGGGGTTAGTTTTTTTCTGGTTAAGTTTCTCTCCTAACTTCTTTTTCTCAATGTTTGCTTTAGTTAGTTGTGGATATTTATAATTCCATATGAATATCAAGAGTCTTTCATCTATTTTGAATATGTCATGTTTCCTTATAGGGATTGCATTAAGTATTTACAATGCTTGGAGATTATTGCCATTTTAATTATGTTAATCCTCCCAATCTATGAACAGGGTATATATCTCCATTTCCCTGTTTCCACTTTTATTTATTGAAGCAAAGTCTTCTAGTATTCCTTGTATATATCTTTCACTTTTTTAGTTAAATTGATTCTGATGTACTTGGTTTTCTGTAGCACAATTAAAAAATGAAATTGTTTTCTTAAATTTCTTTGTTTTCTTTCATTATTTGTTATAGAAAATCCATGGATTTTTTTAAGTAAAACTTTTGTAGCCTGACACTTAACTCTACAAATCTATTGTTTTCGGAAGCTTTTTAATAGAGTCCTTAGGATTTTCTAAGTATAGTATCATGTCACCTGCAAACAGTAAGAACTTGAGTTTGTCCTTTCCTATATGAATCTCTTGATATCCTTTTCTTGCCTAATTCCTAGAGCAAGTACTTCCAGTGTTATATTAAATAAAATTGCAAGATAGGGCTACCTTGCCTTGTGTGAGATCTTCGAGAAAAGACTTCTAGGTTTTCCCATTGAGTATAATGCTTTTCATGAGCTTGTGTTGAATAAGATTCCTTCAATTACCACCTTGTTGAGATGTTTTATCATGAATGGGTGCTTGACTTTGTCAAATGCATTCTCTTTATCTCTTAATATGATCATATAATTTTATTGATACAATGCTTTATTTTGGTTGACTCGCATATGTTTTGTTTATTTGTTCACAGTGGTGCTCAGGGGTTCCTCCTGGTTCTATGCTCATAAATTGCTCCTGGAAGGTTTAGGGAATCATATGGGGTGCCAGAGATTGAAGCCAGGTCAGCCACGTGCAAGGCAAATGCTTTATGCACTGTGCTATTGCTTTGGCCCAGACTTGCTTATGTTAAATGAACCTTATATCTGTGAAATGTATTCTAAGTTGTCATGGTTTATAACCATCTCGATGATTTGTTGAATTTTGTTTCTTATATTTTGTTGAGGATCATTGCATTTGTTTTTATTAATGATATCGACCTGTAATTCTCTCTTTGTTGTGTCTCTTCCTTTGGTATCAGGGTGATGTTAGCTTCATAGAAACTATTTAAGAGTGTTTCTTTTTCTTCAATTTCCAGGAAGAGCCTGAAAAGTATTGGCATTAGATCCTCCAGGTGTCTCAAACTCGTGGCCCATGGACCCTTTGCGGCCCTCCGTACAACATTTTGTGGCCTTGCCCTAGAGGAATCTTTTTGTGTTTTGTTTTGTTTTAGTTGTTTGGGTCACACACCCCAATGTTCAAGGCTTACTACTGACTTTGCACTCAAGGATCACCCCAACTTTGCCTCCTGCGGCCCTCAGGTAAATTGAGTTTGAGACCCCTGCTAAAGGTTTAAAAAATGTACTAGTGAATCCAGCTGGGCCTGGGCTTTTGACTTTTGATTACCAGTTCAATTTCCTTAAAGTGATAAGTCTGTTCATGTATTTTATATCATCTTGGGTCTACATTGGGAGGTTATGAAGTTCAGGAATTTATTTATTTTATCCATTTTCTCTTGTTTTGTGACTTAGTTTTGAAAGAAATGTCTGATTATACTTTGAATTTCTGTATTTCTAGTGATATTCCTCTTTCATTTCTGATCCAGTTTATTAAGTTTTTCCCTCTCATTCTTTGTGAATCTTGCTAATGGATTATCAATCTTGTTTATTTTTTCAAAAAACCAACTTTCTCTCATTGACACTTTGAAATATTTTTGGGTGTTCAATTCATTTATTCCTGTTCTATGTATAATGTTTTTTTCCTACTGTATTCTTTCAGCTTATTTTGTTAGTCATTTTCTAATTTAAGCTGTGCCATTAAGTTATTTATGTTGCTCTTTCTTTCCTGATGAATGCTTGCAAAGCTATAAATTTTCCTCTCAATATTTTTCTCTGTTATACAAATTCTAATAATTCTTGTCTTTGTGATCATTTATTCCAGGAATCTTTTGATTACCTCTTTTATTTCATTTATGAACCACTGATTGTTCAATAGTGTGTTCTTTAATTTCCGGGTATTTAAGTTATTTCTCTGTATCTGTTTTGTTTGTTTGGTTTTGGTTTTTGGGTAACACCCAGCAGTTCTCAGGGGCTACTCCTGGCTCTACACTCAGAAATCGCCCCCAGCAGGCTCAGGGGACTATATGGGATGCAGGATTTGAACCACCGTCCTTCAGCATGCAAGGCAAACACCTTAACCTTCATGCTATCTCTCCGGTCCTCTCTGTATCTGTTTTTAATTCAGTTCTATTTTCATTGCATCATGGTCTGATAGTTGATACAATTTTTATCCTCTTTATTTTCTGGAGGCATGTTTTTTGGCACTGTATGTGCACTATCTTGTGCAATATCATGTGTATTGAGAATGATGTACTTTCATTTTTGTGGGGAAGAATACCTCTATATAGATTTACTAAGCCTTTCTCTTACATATCTTCCTTTGAAGGCAATATATCCTTGTTGAGCTTTAGCCTAATTGAAATATCAAAACTTTACAGACCAGTGTTGAACTCTCCCACTACTATTGTGTTGTTATTGATGTCTTTTTTAATTCTATTAGTTGTTTTCAGTACTTTGATGGCCTTTCACTTGTTGCATATATGTTTAGGAGTGAGATAGTTTCCTGATATGCAAATCCCTTGATTATTGCAAAATGACCTTCTCTGTCTTTTTTAACTTTTCTGAGCCTGACATCATGTCATATGATATTACTATGACCAACCCAACCATTTTAGGTAAGCTGTTTGCTTGACAGAATGTCCTCCAACCTTTGACTTTGAGTTTGTGTTTTCTATGACTATTCTGATATATTACTTGCAAGGGGAGGCAAAATGTTGAATTCAATTTTCTGATCCATTTTTTCACTGTGTCTCTTAACTGGTACATTTGACATTAGAGAAATTATTATCATGGGATATTTTGTCATCTTTTTGTAGGAGTTTAGTATGTTTGTTAGGTCTGTCTTGCCTTAAAGTGTACCCTTCAGTTCTTCTTTTAATGTTGTTTTTGAGTCTTTATTGTTTTGATTTCTATATCCACAAAGCTATTTATCCTTTTTAAAAATATGAATGAATGTGTGGCTGGGTCAAGTATTTTTGAAGCATTCATTTTGTTGAATTTTATAACTACCTCACCACAGCCTTTTGGCCCGAGGGTTTCTTATACATCTTCTGTAAATCTTCATGATGCTTTTTTGAATGTAATTTCCTTTTTTGCTCTTGCTGATTTCAGTATTCTATCTCTTTGTTTTTTATCATTGTTACTAGGATGTGCCATGGAGTGCTTTTATTCGGATGTCTTTTAGTGGGCACTGTTTGGTCTTCTAAGATGTGGTGCATGTACTCTTTAGCTCTAGAAATTTCTCAGCAATAATGTCCTTGTCTGTTGATTCATAATGGGGATAGCATGTTTCTGGGATCTCAATGAATCTTATATTAATTTTGCTTAATTTATCCCAGAGTTTTATTTTCATCTGTTCACTTATATTGAGACTTTTCCATTTTTGTCCACATATTTTAAATCTCTTTTCCAAAATCTTTCTGTAGGATGGAGGTGTTTTTCAGCTCAAAATGTGTCCTCCACAGCTTTTACTCTTGTTGAGGTCTTCCAGTGAGTTTTTTATTTTGCTTACACAGTTTTTCAGTTCTACCATTTCTGTTTGAAATTTTCATATTTCTACTCTCATATCTCCTTGCATCTTACTGGATACACCTTCCATGGTTTCTTTGAGTTCTTTGAATATTCTCAACCTTTCCTCTCTATTGTCCTCAATAGAGAAGGTATTTAGGTGTCTAGTGTTAGTAGGATGCATAACTGCCATTTTCATTCACTAAGCATGATGGGACTCTGCCGTTGTTTTCCCTGTGTGACCTTTGCAATGTGGTCATGTTTGTTATATTTTTTGCTAGGACTCAATATTAGAAGAAATGTCATGGAAATGGAGGGAATCAAAATGGACATTTTCTTATCCTCTTGATTTATCTGTAGCCAGCTCCTTTGAGACACACTGGTCCTGCCTTGGGGGATAATATCCAGGTTTCTTGGCAGTTAGCTTGCCTTGCTTGAAGAGCTCTAGTTACTTTATTACTGGCTTGTCTCATGGCATGCTAGTCCCACCTCTTCTGCATTGCATGATATGTTTTAACCCCTGTACTATCTCTCTATACACCTGAGTACCATGTTTTTTTATGAAATTAAAGTTATTTATTTAATAGTCTAAGAACCTTATTTGGTCCCCCGACGTTCTATACTTCATGATGTATCCATGCTGGCTCCTTGGTCTATTCTGGTCTCTTGTGGTTCAGTCTTCTGAAGCCACTGCTGTCTTACTGTTCTATCACTGGTGTTCTAGTCTATAGTCTGTCCCTGATGCCCTATAATCTGTCACTGAGATTACATATTCTACCTCACTCTCTGACTGTATCCAGAGGCTTCCAGATTTGGGGCTAGTGACTTACCCCTTCTGAATATCAGTTTCTTCACCTGTAAAATTTAGATAATCGTTTGAGCTATAGAATATAAGATAATAGGTACATGTAACTGGACCTGGCTTTTCTTTAATTGGCACTGTCCTGCAGTGTCAACTATCCTAGTCTTATGCAGTCCTATCTGTTGTGTATGTAAATATTTTGGGGGATTACTATGTTACTCACCCTAAACTGATTGGTGATTGTGCCCTACCCTAGGGTGTGACCTGGCATTCTGCCCCCACCCTAGGGTAGGACCTGATTCTGCTTTCACCATTGGTTGATATCTGATCCCACCATTGGGTGGGACCTGACTCTGGAGTATAAAAACAGGAGTCTGTGGAAGGCCGGAAGCTTTTTGCTGGCTGGAACTGAATCTGAGTCTTTGGACTTCAGTTTTGTCCATCCGAATAAAGCAAATATTTCCACGAGCCTGATTGTCTGCGAGCTGTTTACCCGCCGTTTCACCTCAGAACCGTGGGCTAGACAGGGTGGCAGACGCGTGCTCCGAGCTGGAAGAAAAGGGCCTCATTCTCCATCCCTCCATCAGTCAACCTCTTCAGGGGCTGACCTGCTACATAATGGCGCCCGAACAGGGACCTGAACCCTGGACCCTCAGAACTGTAAGTGAAATACTTCATTGGAAATTTCCTATGCTGACCATCAAATGCTTTCTGTGGTTAGTCATGTGGATTTTACCACCCTTAGTCCTACGCATTGGTGCTCTAGTATACAAGTGGATCATTCCATTTTGTTAAAAACTAATTGGTTTTGATCTAAGGACAATCACTGCAGTTGGATGGTTGTGGTCTATATTTCAAATGAAAAGTGTAGTGTCTCTAGCCATCATAGTTTGTAGAATTTCTGTGTTGACTAACATTATTATGAGCATAGTTATTTGCTGGTATTTAGGAAATAGAAAGTGTAGAAATGGTGAGGCTAAAACCAGTATAGATAATAAGGAAATTTATCTGACGAAAACTCAGACCAAGGTGCGGGCTGACGAATCCAGCCCACAATCAACAATATAGAAATTTTTGCTGGAAGAAAAACAACTCAGAATGTTAAGCCTGATTCTAGTGAATTGCGTGACAGTAGTGACTCAGATAATGATCAACCTCCAGTGCTAACTCCACGAGGGAGGCCTCCTTCTAGTCACAAAATTGAATCGCAGAGCAGAGCAGATTCAAACGATGAACCACATGCTCGGTCTCAGAGCTCTATTCAGAGTAATTTTGCTAATCAGGCCTTATCCCCTATAGATGGGGTAAATGTTTCTAACTATGTACCCTATCAGATGGAAGAATTAGATCGGTTTAAAAGAGCATGTAAAGAACATGGGCCAAAATCGCCATACAGTGTGGAGTTATTAAGACTTTGGAGTCATAACTCATCTTGGACTTTGTATGATTTTAAAAGAATCGCTGAAATATGCCTGTCATCCAAACAGCGAACTGAATGGGAAATGTACTATTCAGAAGGCGTAAAAGCTAAATTATATAGCCCGGATGGTATGAAAAAGCAAGTGGCAGGTGTTACTCTATCGTATGAATTATTGATGGCAGAAAATCAATTTGCAAATATTCAGACACAAGCAGCTTTACCTAAGGAAATCTTAAATTTAATTAGGGAGATTGCATTGTCATCATGGGAAAAAATTGATTCTAACAGCATTGGTAGAGGAAACTTTTTATAAAAATTACCCAAGGCCCTTATGAGTCATTTGCAGAGTTTGTAGGTAAGATTAAAGATGCTCTGAAGTTACACGTGGAAGATGAGGAGATGAGAAACTTCCTAGTAAAATCTTTGGCCTATCATAATGCAAATTCAGCCTGTAGATTAGTATTGAATACATTAAATGAAAAGTCAGATCTGAATGATTACCTTTATGCCTGCCGGAATGTCTATGTGGAACCCCAACCCCCACCCCACTTAGACTCAGTACAAACCTTCCCAGTTACCAAGGGAACAATGCCTTACTCCCCTCGGGGACAGAACACTTTCCGGAAACCAGGTCTTTGCCCAAAATGCAAAAGGGGTCGCCACTGGGCGAAAGATTGCAGATCCAGAAACCTCATTAATAATGACCTAAGTAGAGGTTTCAACACAGTCCCCAGGAGGCAAATCGCCTGCTACCATTGTGGAAAACAGGGACATATCAAAAGAAATTGTCGTCTCCTTATAAATTCAGCTCCCCAAGAACACACATACAAGATGCAGGGAAACGCCCACAGGGCCTCCGCCCAGGCCCTTCCAAATCAGGGGCAAAGTTCACAGACAATAATCCTTCCAAGCCCAGCCCAAGAAAATTCATCACGATAAGGCAATTAATCCACTCCACTTCAGGGAGTGCCAGATTAGATATATTATGCCCAGAGGACATTACAATTTACCCAGGAGCATGCCCTTACATGTTAGAAACTGGCATTGTAGGCCCGCCACCCCCAGATACCATGGGTTTGATTCTTGGCAGAAGTTCCCTCAACATAAAGGGTATATCAGTAATCACTGGTGTCATTGACTCAGATTCTATGGGAGAAATCATTGTAGTTATTACTATACCAGTTACATGGACCTTTAAAAAAGGAGAAGCGATTGCCCAGATAGTAATAGTGCCTTATGTCAAATTTGGGACTTCAGATAAGACTAGAATTGGAGGTTTTGGAAGCACAGATCCGGGTGCTGCTCAAAACCCAATCGTGGCTCTGGTTACTAAATGTAAAGATGAACACCCAATGATCAAACTTCACTTGGAAGGCAAACCCTTTGATGGAATGATAGATACAGGTGCTCAGGTTACCGTAATTTCTGATAAAGAATGGCCAGAAAATTGGCCTCTTCAGGAAATCCCGTATTCCCTAGAAGGAATAGGAGGCCTGAGTTCCTGTCTGTTGAGTACGAGGACTATGCTATTTTACGGCCCAGAAAATCAAAAAGCAATAATCAGACCTCACGTGGGCCCATTTTCACCATCCCTGTGGGGCCGTGACCTACACAAACAGTGGAAAGCAGAATTCCACATCCCATTAGCTCCAGAAGAGCCCGAACCTTCTTTTGATTTAAAAACCAAAAATTTTTAGTGGGGGCCACCACCGTAAAAACACCAGCACCAATAAAAATAAAATGGAAATCTGATGAACCAATTTGGACAGATCAGTGGCCCCTTAAAACTGATAAATTAAAGGTGCTGACAGAATTAGTGGAGGAACAGCTAAGTTTAGGACATATTGAACCATCTTTTTCTCAATGGAATTCACCTATATTCACTATAAAAAAGAAATCCGGTAAATGGAGACTTTTGATGGATCTTAGAGCTATAAATTTATCCATGATACCTATGGGCAAATTGCAGACTGGTTTACCATCACCTGTAGTTATTCCAAAGGAATGGCCACTAATTATAATTGATCTGAAAGACTGCTTCTACCATATTCCTATCCACCCAGATGATAAAAAACGTTTTGCATTCTCAGTTCCTTCTCTCAATAATACCCATCCCTGCAGACGTTTCCAATGGACTGTTCTTCCCCAAGGCATGCTGAATTCCCCAACCATGTGTCAGTTTTTTGTAGATAAGGTTTTGAGCCCTGCTCGTGAAAAATTTCCTCAAGCCATGATATTTCATTATACAGATGATATCTTGCTCACAATGAACAATGAAACAGATTTACAGGAATTATACTCTTATGTTACTGACTGTTTACAAACATCAGGACTGAAAATAGCTTTAGAAAAAATACAGATAATGCCACCGTATCAATATTTGGGTTTTATTTTGGACCGGACGTCTATACGTCCACAAAAATTTTCTATCAAAAAGAAAACCTCAGAACGCTTAATGATTTTCAGAGACTTTTAGGTGACGTAAATTGGCTCCGCCCTGCACTAGGAATCCCAAATGCAGAGTTATCTAATCTGTTTAAAACGTTGGAGGGTGATCCTGCTTTAGATAGCCTGAGAAATTTAACAACAGCTGCCAAAAATGAATTGGACATCTTCTTGAGCAGATTACAAAAATCGTTTCTCTCAAGATTCATCCCAGGAGAAAAGGTATTACTGTTAATCTTCCCTACTATAGAAACCCCCACAGGGGCCTTGATGCAACAGTCAGGACCTTTGGAATGGTTGTATTTACATAACAAACAACCTTGCTCAGTTGTCCCCTACTTGCAACTGATTTCAGAGATTATTATCAAGGCAAGACACAGATCTATATCTTTACTAGGTTTTGACCCAAATATAATAGTTTGGCCAGTACCAAAAAAGGAAATTAAGTCAATATTGCCAATTAATGAATCTCTACAAAGGGCTCTCTCAGATTTCACAGGAGAAATATCCTCCCATTATCCAGCAGGAAAGATTTGGGACTTTTTAAAGAAAACTCAGTTTGTTATTTCTTCAATTGTTCGGGATTCCCCTATTCCCAATGCCAAGGTTTTTTACATTGATGGATCCCAAAATGGAAAAGGAGGAATAACTGGAGACAACATTAATATGACCATAGATACCAAATATAAATCTGCACAGAAAGTTGAATTAGCAACGTTAATTTACCTATTAGAAAATGTATCTGAAGCCATGAATATAGTTTGATTCTTTGTATGTGGTAAATTTATGTCATGTGATAGCCACTGCATCCCTTAATGCTAATAACCTGATCATACAGGACTTACTTAAACAATTACAGCAGCTTCTTCAAAAACGAACTGAGCCCATCTTCATCATGCATATTAGAGCCCACTCAGGTCTTCCAGGACCTATGGCTCAAGGAAATAAAACTGCTGACTTGCTAGCAATGCCTATATTTAAATAACCTGTAGAGGAACATTCAGCCCTACACACAAATGCTCGCCGTTTACATGTGAATTGCCAAATTCCATGGAGGCAAGCTAGAGAAATTGTAGAAAACTGCAACGTGTGTGCACCGTTAACAAAAAAGACTCACATAGCAGGAGCAAACCCAAGAGGCTTACAGTCTAACGAACTTTGGCAAATGGATATAACTCAAACAGATTTATTTCCAAGGAAACCTTATCTTCATGTTGTGATGGACACTTATTCTCGGTTTATGTGGGCAATTCCCATGTCTTCTCAAAAATCTAAGGCTGCTTGTAGTTTTCTTTTACAATGTTTCTCTGTGATGGGTATTCCATATTCTATAAAAACTGATAATGGGCCAGCCTATGTTAGCAAAACTTTTGAATTTTTTTTGTAAGGAATGGCAGATAAGACATCTCAGAGGAATTCCTTACAATTGTAGGGGACAGGCCATTGTAGAAAGGACTCACAGAACCTTAAAAACTCAATTGCAAAAAAATAGAAAAAGAGGTTTACCACCAACAGATTTGCTATCTTTGACTCTTATCACACTAAATTACTTTAACTTACCCCAAAAGGAAAGTTACACTGCAGCGGAAAGACATTTTAAAGAAGATATTCAGAGACAAGAAACAACCCATAAACCTATTTGGATCAAGGAGGATGAAAAATGGATAGCTGACTATCTTCTCCTAAGAGGAAGGGGTTATGCCTATGTTTCTATAAATGATGACCCTCCCAAGAAATTTTGGGTTCCATTACGTCTTGTTAGAAATCGGGCTAGCACAAATGATCAGGTTCAGACTACAAACTCCCCTTCAGAGAAAAAGCAGAATACTTCAGACACTAACAGCAGTAATATTACTGAGGTCTCTGGGGCAGGGAACGATTTAGCTGTCACACACCATACAATGAGTGAGACTGATGGTAGTGATAAACCCTTACACTCCGAGATGCAAAAGGAAAGACAGGAACCTGTCTTAACTGGGCTCCAAAATATAGGAAACTCTTGCTACATGAACTCAATATTGCAATGCTTGTATAATATTTCAGACTTAACTCAGTATTTTTATAAAGATCATTATAAAAAGGATATTAACAAGAAAAATCCGATGGGGCATGAAGGTAAATTAGCCGAAGAATTTGGTCGGCTCATAAAAACCATGGGAAATGGATTTCATAGATATATTAACCCTGAAAGCTTCAAAGTAACAATTGGTTTACTTAATGACCAGTTTGCTGGACACAATCAGCAGGATCCTCACGAACTACTGATGTTCCTAATAGAGGGATTACATCAGGACTTGCTTACTGTAAATCTAATGACAGACAAAACTACACATCTCATGGGAAAAGAAAATTATGAACAATTTAGTCCAGAACACCAAAAGGCTCATAAATCTATTATTTATGATCTCTTTCAAGGACAATTCAAATCTATACTCCAGTGTCTCACTTGCCACCAAAAGTCTGAAGTTTATGAGACATTTGCTCATTTGTCTTTGGCTGTTACATCTACAGATAAATGTACATTACAGGAATGCCTCTCTGAATTTTTTAAAGAAGAAGAATTAAGAAATGACAACAAAGTTCTGTGCAACAGTTGCAAAAATAGAAGGGATTTTTCAAAGAAAACGTACTTATGGAAACTGCCACCAGTACTTATAATACACTTGAAACGTTTTGCTTTTGATGGCAAACAAATAAAAAAATTGCATACTTATGTAGATTTTCCTTTAGAAGACCTCAATTTAGAGGAATTCACTTCAGAGAATAAAAGCAAGATTAAGAAATACAACTTATCATCGGTGTCAAACCATTATGGTAAAGTTCACTATGGGCACTGTACTTCATACTGTAAAATTGCTGCAAAACAACACTGGATCAATTTTGATGACAAGAAGATCAAAAAAGTCCCTAATACATTGGTGAAATCCACAGCAGCATACATCCTGTTTTATACTTCTTAAAGATCTACAATGAACACCAGATAATCATTTCACTTCCTTATCAGTTGCTATTAATGCTCTAAGATTCTTTCCACAGGCATGATCAATGAATATAGATTGAAAATCATGAATCCCCAATGTGTTTCCTTGTAGGATGGATTTATGTCTTAATTTCATTATTGCTCTATGTCTCAGTTAATCATGAAATTTTACAAATTAATTTAGTCAAGGTTCACCTGAAAGAGAAATTTCTCATCATATTAATGTTGTTTTTCTTTCTAGGTATACTCATTTAACGACTTTCACTCTTTTTATTTTAACATCATTGCTTTATTTCCCTCAATTTAGGTTTTAAGACGCTGACATAATGATAATGTTAGGTGGACTTTCTTCACAGTGCTTCTTGCCTATGATTGATTATCATAAAGTTACTGTTATACAATAACTTTGTATATATACTGATATACACGGATAGTAGAGTTGTCCATGTTTGTATTACGCATGAAATTCTCTTTCAGATCTGCTAGGCAAAACCATAAAAAAATTTTTTTTGTGAATTTGAAATGATTTATCTAAACAATTGCCGGCTATTACATTTTAAGAAGCTTTTAGTTTATTCAGCTGAATTCTCTTTTCTTTTGCTCTATTTTGGATCCTTTCCAACAAATATTTTTTAGTATGAGTGAGTGTTATGGCCATATTTTTTGTGAAGTCTGTGTGTGTATGTCTTGTTTAGTGTCTGTCTGTTCTGCATATTTTGTATATAGTTTCCTTTTTCCTAACTTTATCTTCCCCAAATGAGTCTTCCTTATTCTTCCTTCTCTCTTCCTAGTCCTTAACATTTTAATTTTCAGGATTTCACATGTGCAACCCATCTCCTTCACCTACAACTACAAGCTTCCTGATCTCGGCTGGAAGAAGAAATCCATGACTGTTGGAGTTTTACACCATATATGCTGCAAACCTGTTGGAAATGAAGCCACCTGGAATTTGTGTCACAATGTAACCCCAGAGAAAAGATCCATGGACAAGACCCACAGTCTCTGGATCCCAGTTAAACTGTGCTATCTGAATTTCTGGTTTTCCATCCACATACACAATGCTATTGTTGACCGTTTCTACAATGGCTACCCCAAGATTGCACCGATCCCAAAGGAAATACAGAAGCCCAACCAACTTATGATGTAATGATGAAACGCTTGGGGATGCCCCAACACATGGATGACTGTACTGGCCTTCCTTCTTCATTCAGCTTGATGTTATCTCCTGTACAAGGCTTCAACCCGCTTTTCCAGACGCATAAAGTGTCTTCTGCCAGTCTTTTTGGAGTTCCAGACCCCTCATATTTACAGATTGGTATTGAACTCTGTAGAAATTTCATCTGTTGTTTTTCCTATAACTGTAATCCTTTGAAGTTATATTTGGTACTACACTTCTTTTGACTATCGTAATTAATGTTTTTCTATTTTAGTTTTTAATATTAGGAATCGATGTTGTATTACATTAATGTTTTTCTTTCTTGACTTTAGGTTTGTGAGTTAGATATTATTGTCTATAATTTCCTAAATGATATTTTTGTCTGTTCTCAGGTTTTTTTGCGTGGGCGCATCATAGGCAAAATACTAGGTTTATAGAAGGTTCCATCCATTTTGGATAGGCCCTCAAGTTGTTTATTTACACAGGGAGGGTCTCTTCCTTAAACATTTTGGTTTGGTTTGTGACTTAAGCTCCCATCTATAAATAGTCGACATCAATTTCAGACATCTTATGGACTTCAGACAGGATTAAGAACTTGGACTAAGTTCAGATACCTATTGATCATCATTGCAGTGGCTCCCCACTGTGCAGAGGGTGTATGTGCCTCTTCTTCCGAAATAAAGGCCTAGTTCAATGCCCTCAAAGATGGGCTTTCTGGTCTACCTGAACTTGAATGAAAATGGAGCTGGAGAGATAGCATGGAGGTGAGGCGTTGGCCTTTCATGCAGGAGGTCATTGGTTCAAATGCCGGTATCTGCCAGGAGCGATTTCTGAACATGGAGTCAGGAGTAACTCCTGAGCACTGCCAGGTGTAACCCAAAAACGACCACCACCACCAACAACAACAACAACAAATAAAGAAAAGGTGCTTCTTCTTGCCTGCTACACAACCTTTCTGGTGTCTCTTCGAAAGATCTATATACGTCTTAGATTTATCTTCTCAGGAGCTTGTAGTTGATTCCTTGATACATGTTTCTGGTTTTAGACACCCTGTGCTTAGGTTAGAAGTTTTTCTTTACATTTTCCTGTGATGCGCTTATGCAAACAGCCGCTCTTTTATTATTGACTAATTTTTCTTTTAATAATTGTAGACAATATTGTTTGTTTACTAAAAACAAAAGGGGGAATTGTTGTGTATGTAAATATTTTGGGGGATTACTATGTTACTCACCCTAAACTGATTGGTGATTGTGCCCTACCCTAGGGTGTGACCTGGCATTCTGCCCCCACCCTAGGGTAGGACCTGATTCTGCTTTCACCATTGGTTGATATCTGATCCCACCATTGGGTGGGACCTGACTCTGGAGTATAAAAACAGGAGTCTGTGGAAGGCCGGAAGCTTTTTGCTGGCTGGAACTGAATCTGAGTCTTTGAACTTCAGTTTTGTCCATCCGAATAAAGCAAATATTTCCACGAGCCTGATTGTCTGCGAGCTGTTTACCCGCCGTTTCACCTCAGAACCGTGGGCTAGACAGGGTGGCAGACGCGTGCTCCGAGCTGGAAGAAAAGGGCCTCATTCTCCATCCCTCCATCAGTCAACCTCTTCAGGGGCTGACCTGCTACACTATCCACTGTCCTATACAGTTTGCTGGCATAGTACCATGTTTTATATGTGATAACACCACACTATTTTATTACTGTTGCTTTATAAATAGTTTAAAATCTAGGAGCATCAGTCCCATTTTTTCTTACCTCCAAGAATTTCCTTTTCATAAACTTTTATAATAACTGGCATATATATTTTTATTTTATGTTTTGGCCAATCCAGAAATTGTTGTGGCTTATTCCTGGCTCTGAGCTCGAGGATTATTTCCTGGTAGTGATTGGGCGATCAAATGTGCTGCTAGAGAATAAACTCTCTTGGGATATGAATGCATATCATTTATAATCAATTTGTAGGTTGCTTTAGGTAAAATGGCCATTTCAGAATTTCTTCTAATCTATGAGCATGAGGTATCTTTACATATCTTTGTCTTCAATTTTTTTAATAATGTCTTGTGTCAAAGAGATAGTCCAGATGTTTGAGCAATGCTTTCCATGAGGCAAACCTGGTTCTGTTTCTGGTACTATGTATTGCCCATGAGCACTGTAAGAATTGATCTCTGGGCACAAAGCAAGAAATAAGATGTGGACTCCTTTCCAAAACAAAAGTGTCTTCTAATTTTAGATATGTAGGTCTTTTACCTCATTTATTTGGTTTACTCCTACATGTTTGATATTTTTAAAATTAAAGTCTAAATGGGATTTTTTATTTTTATTTTCTCCAACTTGTTTAAAATTAGAAATGAAATAATTTTGTATTAATTTTGTATTATCTTTCTACCTTACTGAAGTCATTATTTTTTTTCAATTTTTCAAATTGCTAGACTTTCACATCCTTTTTAAAAAATGGGCCTCCTTTTTATATTTTTCCAGTTTTATTGAGACAATTTATCATACTTTTTTAATTTATTATACTTTTAATGATAGAATTCTATGCATGTAAAAATCCAGCATCATACTCACAATCACAGTGTCAACTTCCTTCCTACCAATGTCCTAAGTTCCACTCCTGTCCACATTCTTCATACCACACCCACTTTTAAGCTCTGTTTTGTATACTTCCTTTAATATTCTGTTTTCCTGGGGCTGGAGTGGTGGCATGGAGTGGTAAGGTGTCTGCCTTGCCGGAGCTAGCCTAGGATGGACCACGGTTCAATCCCCAATCCCCCAGCATCCCATATGGTCCCCCAAGCCAGGAGCAATATGTGAGCACATAGCCAGGTGTAACCCCTGAGAGTCACTGGGTGTGGCCCAAAACAAACAAAGATCCTGTTTTCCTTGACCATTTTTTTTTCATTTATACTATGCTTCTTTATATCCCACATATAAGAGATCCTTATGCATATGTTCCTTTTATGATTGACTTCACTCAGCGTAATACCCTCAAGTTTCATCCATTTAGCAGCAAATTGCATAGTTTCAACTCTTCTTATACCCAAGGAATGTTCCATTGAGTTCTGTACATATTCCATAAATTTTATCTTTGTTTTTTTTCCCTGGTTTTGGGGAGTGGCTACAACCAGTGATCAGGGTTTACTCCTGACTTTGTGTTCACTGATCACTACTGGCAGAAGTTAGGACCACATAGGAAGTCTGATGTCAAACCAAGGTTAGCTGTGTGCGTTTGCCAGAAACCAGGCCCAGTGAGCTTGCCTGAAGCATCTTAATCCACAAGGATTAAGATAACAAGACTGACATAAGAGAGTCAAGTATGGGGCAGGGTTTCACAGCCTGATGGACTAAGAGCTGGACTGTCCTCTATTTAGGATAGTCATTGTTCAGAATTAATTAATCATAGGAAGAAGGAATGATTCCTAACTAATGCTAAGCCTAAGGGGTTTTTTACATTTCATAAGGGGATGTGAAGAAAGAGAAATATTGCCTTCCTTTGGGAAAGGGGAAAGAACACAGACACCTGCCCATAGGACATTCCCAATGGTCAGGCTGAGTTTCAGGTAATATACATTATGAACTCTCAGACCTTTATTTGCACCTCCAGTAGGACTGTCAGCTCTCTAGCTAAATGTGCTTATTTCTTGGGTGTCTTCATATCTGACATGAGTTTTTCCAGATCGTGGTTATTTTGAATAGTGCTATAAAGAGAATGTTATTATTATTATTAGAGTGAAATTTTTTCAAAATAGTAATTAGGGGACTGTAGAATAGATATAAAGAAACATTTTATATCTTTTTCATGCCTCATTCCAACCAGAAATTTTATTCTGCAGTTTTGATAGATTTCAGACAAATTGTTAAAATGAAGGTGGTCAGTGCACAATTATTATAGCGTTAATTTGAAATAATTGAAAGACAACCCTTATGTCATGATTTAAAATTACAAAGATTTTTTAAAATCATCTTTGTTTCAAGATGAAGATGGAATCAGCTTGAATTCAAGTATACTGGCAGCACTCCGAAAAATGCAAGATGGCTATTTTGGTGGGGCAAGGTAAGTGATCAGTACATATATTTAAAAACATTTTTGCCACATAAGAAATTTCTGCTGGCTTTACAATCAGAAAATCACTCCTGGAAGGCTCAGGGACCATATAATATGCCAGGTAGGGAACCTGAGTTGTCACATGCAAGGTAAATATCCTACCTGCTGTACCTGGCCTCTGTTCACTACATTCTCTTGAGAGAAATTAGATGAAATTTGGACCTTGGAGTACTTAAAATCTTCTAATAGCTTTCTATTTTAATATAAAAATTCTAGTTTATAAAGAGATCTTATGTTGGATAGATTTGATCACAGAATTTAATATGAGACAGAAATTTACCCTATCCCCTTCTTTGCCTAAGCTCATAAATTGAGTGGACCAGAAAACTTATTTTATTATTTTGATGGGTGACCAAAAGAATAAAGTAAGTTTTCTGGTCCACTCAAATTTTGAAGCTTAGTCAAGTAAAGTTAGAGAAATAACTATACTGACAACTATGGTGACAATGTCAATGTGTGAGAAAAGCAGAATTCCTGTCTTGAATACAGGCAGGGGGAATAAAGATTGGGGGCACTGGTGATGGGAATGTTGCTCTGGTGAAGGGGGGTGTTCTTTATATGACTGAAACTCAACTACAATCATGTCTGTAATAAAGGTGCTTAAATAATGATATTATAAAAAATATAAAAGATTGTTGGTTATAACTGTTTTTTTTTCATTTCCTTACGTTTTTGTTTTGGAAAAATTTCTGGCTTATATGCCAGAAATATTTTGTATGCCTTGTACCTTTCATCAAAATTCACCAGTTGTTAAAACATTGTCACATCAAGCTTTCAATCTGCTTCCCATTTCCTTCATTTCTTCCTCTTCCCCCATCTCTCCTCTTTCTTACACACACTTATGTATATACACACACAGGGTTTTTGCTGAACAGAAACATTCTTATACATAACTATATAATCAACACACTTAAGAAATTTTATATTGAATACTATCATCTAATAGTCCAAATTCAAATCTTCCAGTTTTTCTAGTAATGTTTTTACATATTTTTCTAACATCAATATCGAATCAAATATTGTACATTGTCATTTAGTTGTTATAGTCCGTTGGTGTATTTAATCTAGAACAAATCCTCAGCATTATATTGATATTTCTTGACATTTTTCATGAAGAAAGTATATCAGATATTTTGCAGAGTGGCTCTCTATTTGATTTTATCTATATATTTGCTCATGGTTAGATGATATCTATATAGTATGTAGGTTTATTTTATTACAAGAATACTACTTGTTGATATTGTGCTCTTTTCAATTAATTATATCAGGAGTCACATGGTATTGGTTGGTCACATATTGGTGAAGGCTAACCTTAATCTAATTAAAGTGCTGCCAGCCCAGTTTCTTAATTTCCTTTCTCTAACAGTCTTTGACTAAATTATCTTATTTCCGCTGGTGAAGATATTACTAACATGGCTAAAAAATTATTTCATATCGTTTTTTGAATTCTTCTGAAAAAAGGGAGTATTCTCTCACCCTTTTTTCATTTTAGTATCAACATAGCTTTATGAATTACTATTATTATAAGTATGTCATGCTCATTCCTTGTCATGGTTTGATTTTGTTATGTATCATTAGCTCATTGTGAATCCTTTAAGGTGATCTTTTTTTAAAAAAAAAAAGTTAGTGTTACTGGATCCGAAGAGATTACAATAGAAGTGAGACACCTGAATGTGACTGCTGCTTATTTAATCCCCAGCACCACACACACTTAATCATTAATCACAAAATAAGCACTGAGCACTGATGAACATGACCAAGATGTGGTCTCAGAACCCACCCCACTCAAAAACATTAAGTTATTGTTGTGAACTTTTAATTTCTTTTTTATAATTGGTTTGATAAGTAACATATGTGGTTTAGAAGATATAGTTTATAGCACTCTTCCAATAGCTACTTTATATTTTAAATGGCCTTGTTCTTGAGTATTTTAGTGATATGATTGCTTCATGATGATTTATCTTTATCTTCTTAACTACTGTTGCCAGTACCAATTTTTAACATATCGTTTGTCATTGATAGCAATTCAAGAAAATTGAATTCTAGGAAATTCAAGAACAAAACTGACCAATCGATGGGTTGTGAATTTATAATTATGCACCAATATACTTTATAGAAATGCCAAAAATTTATTTTTAAGGTTTGTTAGTATATAAAGATTAGTAATTACTCAATACAACATTCTAGGTATCATTTTGTTACTAAACAATGTTGCTTTTAGAATATTTCCACTGATATTTTGCTTTCTACTTACCTCCTATTATTAGGATTCAAATTGGTAAGCTGTCAGAGTTTTTGACAACATCTTGTTGCACACATTTGAGTTTTATGGATCCTGGGCCTGAAAATAAGCTGTACAATGAGGATGCTGATGACAGTTACAGTGAGCTGGAATCTGATGACTGGATAAACAGCTGTGATCCAACCAGTAATGGTAAGGCAGCTTTATAAAAGCCATACTTCAGAAAAATCTAAATATTATGGAATATCTTATCCATTAATAATTCACACTGCTAACAATGTCACCCCTGCCTAATATACTAAAATTTCAACTTTGGTTTAGCAACACAAGGCACATCCTTGTCACAATGAAAAACCCCACAGCTAGGGATAGAGCACTGTAAATAAAAAATTGAAAAGTAAAATTACATACAAAGAAGCATCCTTAAGATTTACAGCAGATTTATCACAAACAACTCTCCAGGCCCAAAGTGAGTGGTGGGATATAGTGACAAAACTCAATGAAATGTCTTCTTCGCCAAGGATACTTCATCCAGATAGAATTTCATTCAATATTAAAGAAAGAATACAGAGCTTTATGGATAAACAACAGCTCAGAAACTTTACATACTCAAAATCAACAATTAAAGAAGAATTTAAGGGTCTAGTTTAAGGCAATGTAGACCTAACACACTGAACTCCTAAATAATATGACAATTAGTTCCATGACAAAATCTCTCTCAAAATCAATGGAGTAAATACATCAGTGAAGAGACACAGAGTTGTAAAACAGATCAACATGATGAATCCAACATTTTGCTTCCTGAAAGAAACACCTATATAGTCAAATTAAACATAGATTCAAAGGCAAAGGCTGGAGGATAATCACTAAAGCAAACAACTGTCTAAACAAAGACTGGGGTTATCATGTAAATATCAGACAACACAGACATTAAGCTGAAAAGGGTAATAAGAGACAGAGATGAATATTTCATTTTTTAATATCTTTATGCAATTTGATTACAAACATGATTGTAGTTGAGTTTCAGTCGTATAAAGAACACCCCCCTTCACCAAAGCAACATTCCCATCACCAGTGCCTCAAATCTCCCACCTCCCTATGCTCCCTCCACCGCTTGTATTTGAGACAGGCTTTCTACTTCCCTCATTCATTCACATTGTTATGTTAGTTGTCAGTGTAGTTATTTCTCTAACTGCACTCACCACTCTTTGTGGTAAGCTTCCTATCATGAGCTGGACATTCCAGCCCTTGTCACTGTTGTCTCTGAGAATTATTACAAAAATGTCTTTTATTTTTCTTAAAACCCATAGATGAGTGAGACTATTTTGTGTCTGTCTTTCTCCCTCTGACTTATTTCACTCAGCATAATGGATTCCATGTGCATCCATGTATAGAAAAAGTTCATGACTTCATCTCTCCTGATGGCTTCATAATATTCCATTGTGTATATGTACCACAGTTTCTTTCGCTATTCATCGGTTGAAGGGCATCTTGGTTGTTTCCAAAGTCTGGCTATTGTAAATAGCACTGCAGTGAATATTGGTGTGAGGGAGGGATTTTTGAATTGTATTTTTGTGTTCCTAGGATATATCCCTAGGAGTGGTATAGCAATCATATGATATAGTGGTATAGTGGATCATATACGAGTTCAATTTTAGTTTTTGAGAAATCTTCAGATTGTTTTCCATAAAAGCTGGACTAGACAGCATTCTCACCAGCAGTGAATGAGAGTTCCTTTCTCTCCACATCCCCTCCAGCACCAATTGTTCTTGTTCTTTGTGATATATGCCAGTCTCTGTGGTGTGAGATGATACCTCATTGTAGTTTTGATTTGCATCTCCCTGATAATTAGTGATGTGGAGCATATTTTCATGTGTCTTTTGGCCATTTGTATTTCTTCTTTGAAGAAGTCTTTGTTCATTTCTTCTCTCCATTTTTGATGGGATTAAATTTTTTTTGTAAAGTTCTGTCAGTGTCTTGTATATTTTGGCTATTGTCCCCTTATCAGATGGGTATTGTGTGAATAATTTTTCTTGGATCTTGTATCCTAGGCACTATTTCTTTTGAGGTATAGATAGAAGCTTCTCAGCTTAATGTATTCCCATCTGTTTATCTCTGCTTCCACTAGTTTGGAGAGTGCTATTTCCTCCTTGAAGATGCCTTTAGACTCAATGTCATGGATTGTTTTACCTAAGTGTTGCTCTACATGACCAAGATGAAATCATACTCCTAAACATGAATGTACCCAATTCAGGAAAATATTTAAAATAATTGCTTATATATTTCAAAAAAGACATCATTATAGGTCTCTCCAGCCCCAAAATACTGATTACACATTCTTCTCAATGTACACTGAATATTCTCCAATATAGACCACATGCTTGGCCACAAGTTTTACCTCCATAAAATCTAGATGAAAGAAATTGTATCAATTACATTATCAGATCATCATGCACTGAAATTAAAAATGAATACAAAAGACATAGAGAAAAATATTAACACCTGGAAATTAAACAGTTCACTACTGAACAGCCAGTGGGTTGAAGATGAAATCAAAGAGGAAGTCAAAAGATTCAAAAAAACAAATGAGAATTAAGACAACTTATCATAATGTAAGAGAATAACTTATAGCTTTGGAAACATTCATCAGGAAGATAAAAAGAGCTTATATAAATAACAATAACACAGTTTAAAAATTGGAAATGATAAAAAATGTACCAAAAATAAGTAGATGGAAAATAATTACAAAGCTCAGAGCAGAAATTAATTAATTAGAAACTCATAAAACAATGCAGAAGATCAATGAAAACAAGAGTTGATTCTTTGAAAAAATAAACAAGATGATGACTCATAAAGAAAGATATAATGAAAATTAATAAATTGAAATAGAAATGGAAAGGAGATATTTAGTACAGATACTGCAGAAATTCAAAGGGTAATCAGATTACTTTAAGAAACTTCATGCCACAAAACAAGAGAACCTTGAAAAATGGATAAATTCTTGGAAGATTTAATCTGCCAGTTCGAACCAAGATTATCTGGAATATCTGATCAAACATATCTCTATTGGGGATATTGAAATGGTATTTTAAAAGCTCCCCCCAAACAAAAGCTCTGGCCCAAATGGATTTACTAGTGAATTCTTTCAACCCTTTCAATAAGACCTACTGCCAATCCTTTTCACACTCTTCTGGGAACTTGAAGGTACAGAAACACTGCCAAATAGTTTCTATGAAGCTAACATCACCTTGATAACAAAAGCAGACAGAGAAGCCACAAAAAGGTGAATGACATAAAAATATCCTTTATGGACACAGAAGCAGTTTCTCAATAAAATTCTTGCAAATGGAATCCAGTGTCGCATCAAGAAGGTTATACACCATGACCAAGTAGGATTCATTCCACAAATGCAAACATATGCAAGTCGGCTAGCATAATATATCATATCAGCAACAGGGGAAAGCCAAATGACCATATTAATAGATGCAGAGAAAGCATTTGATAAGTTCCAATATGCATTCATGATAAAAAAAAAAACCTCAACAAGATGGCAATAGAAGGAACCTTTCTCCTTATAGTCATAGCCATCTATCAAAAGCCCATGACAATTGTGGTAAAAAAAAAAAAAAACTAAAGGACTTTCCTCTAAAATCTGGCACAAGACAATGCTGACCCCTCTCACCATTTCTATTCAACATAGTCCTGCAAGTACTAGCCATAAAAAGCAATCAAGAAAATTATATCTAGGGCATCAAGATAGGGCAAGAAAAAGTCCAGGTCTCACTGTTTGCAGATGACATAATAGTATATTTAGAAAATCCTAAAGACTACCAAAAAGCATCAATATACAATAGATCTATATAGTAAAGTGGTGGGTTACAAATTTAACATACAAAAATTCATGGCATTTTTATATATAAATAATGAAAGAGAAGAAAGAGACATTAAAAAACAATCCCATTCACAATTGTGCCTCAGAAACCCAAGTACAGTTGGAGTCAACTTAACTTAAGAGATAGAATATCAATACAAAGAAAATTATAAAACACTGCTTCAAAAAGTAAAAAAGGCACAAGGAAATAGAAACATATAGCCTCCTCATGTATTGGGAAGATTAACATAATTAAAATGGCAATATTCCTCATAGCATTGTACAGATTTAATGCAATACCTCTAAGGATACCCATGCTATTTTACAAGGAACTGTACCAAACAATCTTGGAGTTCATTTGGAACAATAAATGCCCCCCGAGTAGCTAAAGTAATCCTTGGAGAAAAGAAAATGGGAGGCATTACATTCCACACCTTAAATTAAAGCAGATTGGTATTGGGTGAATAGTTTCTCCCACTCAATGGGTGGCTCTTGTATCCTGGGCAATATTTCCTTTGAGGTGCAGAAGCTTCTCAGCTTCATATATTCCCATCTGTTAATCTCTGCTTTCACGTGCTTGGAGAGTGCAGTTTCCTCCTTGAAGATACCTGTAATGTCCTGGAGTGTTTTGCCTATGTGCTGTTCTATATATCTTATGGTTTTGGGGCTGATATCGAGGTCTTTAATCCATTTGGATTTTACCTTCGTACATAATGTTAACTGGGGGTCTAAGTTCAATTTTTTGCAAGTGGCTATCCAATTGTGCCAACACCACTTGTTGAAGAGGCTTTCCCTGCTCCATTTAGGATTTTCTGCTCCTTTATCAAAAAGTAGGTGATTGTATGTCTGGGGAACATTTTCTGAGTATTCAAGCCTATTCCACTGATCTGAGAGCCTGTCCTTATTCCAATACCATGCTGTTTTGATAACTATTGCTTTGTAGTAAAGTTTAAAGTTGGGAAAAGTAATTCCTCCCATATTCTTTTTCCCAATGATTGCTTTAGGTATTCGAGGGTGTTTATTGTTCCAAATGAATTTCAAAAGAGCCTGATCCACTTCTTTGAAGAATGTGATGGGTATCTTTAGAGGGATAGCATTAACTCTGTATAATGCCTTGGGGAGTATTGCCATTATGATGATGTTAATCCTGCCAATCCATGAGCAGGGTATGCGTTTCCATTTCTGTGTGTCCTCTCTTATTTCTTGGAGCAGAGTTTTATAGTTTTCTTTGTATAGGTCCTTCACGTTTTTAGTCAAGTTGATTCCAAGATATTTGAGTTTGTGTGGCACTATTGTGAATGGGGTTGTTTTCTTAATGTCCATTTCTTCCTTATTACTATTGGTGTATAGAAAGGCCATTGATTTTTGTGTGTTAATTTTGTAGCCTGCCACCTTGCTATATGAGTCTATTGTTTCTAGAAGCTTTTTGGTAGAGTCTTTAGGGTTTTCTAAGTAGAGTATCATGTCATCTGCAAACAGTGAGAGTTTGACTTCTTCCTTTCCTATCTGGATTTCCTTGATATCTTTTTCTTGCCATCAGATAAGGGGCTAATCTCCAAAATATACAAGGCACTGACAGAACTTTACAAGAAAAAAATCTAATCCCATCAAAAAATGGGGAGAAGAAATGAACAGACACTTTGACAAAGAAGAAATACAAACGGCCAAAAGACACATGAAAAAATGCTCCACATCACTAATCATCAGGGAGATGCAAATCAAAACAACGATGAGATACCACCTCACACCACAGAGAATGGCACACATCACAAAGAATGAAGACAAACAGTGTTGGCGGGGATGTGGAGAGAAAGGAACTCTTATCCACTGCTGGTGGGAATGCTGTCTACTTCAACCTTTATGGAAAGCGATATGGAGATTCCTCCAAAAACTGGAAATCGAGCTCCCATACGATCCAGCTATACCACTCCTAGGAATATACCCTAGGAACACAAAAATACAATACAAAAACCCCTTCCTTACACCTATATTCATTGCAGCACTATTTACCATAGCAAGACTCTGGAAACAACCAAGATGCCCTTCAACAGACAAATGGCTAAAGAAACTGTGGTACATATATACAATGGAATATTATGCAGCTGTTAGGAGAGATGACGTCATGAAATTTTCCTATACATGGATGTACACGGAATCTATTATGCTGAGTGAAATAAGTCAGAGAGAGAGAGAAAAATGCAGAATGGTCTTACTCATCTATGGATTTTAAGAAAAATGAAAGACATTCTTGCAATAATAATTTTCAGACACAAAAGAGAAAAGAGCTGGAAGTTCCAGCTCACCTCAGGAAGCTCACTAGAAAGAGTGATGAGTTTAGTTAGAGAAATAACTACATTTTGAACTGTCCTAATAATGAGAATGTATGAGGGAAATGAAGAGCCTGTTTAGAGTACAGGCGGGGGTCGGGTGGGGAGGAGGGAGACTTGGGACATTGGTGATGGGAATGTTGCACTGGTGATGGGTGGTGTTCTTTACATGACTGAAACCCAAACACAATCATGTATGTAATCAAGGTGTTTAAATAAAAAAAATAATAAAAAAAGAAAAAAATTAAAGCAGATTGTCTTAAGTTGTCTTAAACTAAAGCAATAATCATTTAAACAGCATGGTATTGAAACAAACACAGACCATCAGATCAATGAAATAGACTTGAGTATTCTGAGACTGACCCCAGATTTATAATCAATTAATCTTTGATAAAGGGTCAAGAAATACAGAGTGGGGCCGGGTAGGTGGCGCTGGAGGTAAGGTGTCTGCCTTGCAAGCGCTAGCCAAGGAAGGACCGCGGTTCGATCCCCCGGTGTCCCATATGGTCCCCCCAAGCCAGGGGCGATTTCTGAGCACATAGCCAGGAGTAACCCCTGAGCATCAAACGGGTGTGGCCCAAAAACCAAAAAAAAAAAAAAAAAAAAAAAAAGAAATACAGAGTGGAATAAGGAAACCTTCTTCAACAAGTGGTATTGGTCAACTACTTGTGAGAAGTGAATTCATACCTCTTTAACACCATGCACAAAGATCAAATCAAAATTAATCAAAGACGTTAATATCAGATCTACACAGAGTTAAACAGCTACACAGAGTTAAAACATAGCCAAACTACTCCATGTCATTAAGACTAAACACATCTTCAAGGATGAAACACCACTGTCCAAGCAAGTGGAGGCATAGATTAAAAAAATGGGACTACATTAAATTGAACTTTTGTACTTCAAAGCAAATTCTAACTTGGACACAAAGGCTACCATGCAGTGGGAGAAACTACTCACCCAATACCCATTGATAAAGGTAATTAAGGTACTGGCAGAACTTAACAAGAAAAAAACTAACCAAATCAAAAAATTGGGAGAAAAAATGAATATATACTTCCTCAAGAAATATAGATGGTAAAAAAACATGAAAAAATGCTCCCCACCACTAATTTTCAGGGAGATGCAAATCAAAACAACAATAAGGTAACATCTCACATTACAGAGAAGGGCACATATCACAAAGAACAAGAACAACCAATGTTGGAGTGGAGGCCCTATAAGAATAAATAAATAAATAAATAAACAAATAAATAAATAAATAAAAGATATCAGAGCTACAAGAAAATTATCTTTTCATTTGCAGTTATAGCTGCCATTGAAGAATCTCTTTTAGCTAGTCTCAGTATTTTATTATTATGCCATATTTCCCTTTGCTCCCTTTTTCATACCAGTGAACTTTGAAGAGCCTTTCCCCTTTGTCCCTCCACTGCTATAGGATACTATCTTTTCCATTACAGATAAATGCACAATTTTTGAACTAATACAAATTATTTTGCTGCTGTTCTTGTTTTCTGTGGTGCCAGATATTATACCGAGGGCCTCATACATGCAAGTCCAGTGTACTACTACTACTGAGCTATATCCCTAACCAACATGCTCAGATTTTGTTTGTTCTGAATGTGTATAGAAATGTTTGCACTATAGCAAGTTCATTCTTCTTTCACTGGGTCCCAATTTATCTTCGCAAAGTTGAAGAATAGGTGGGATCTACTTATTTGCCATAGTTTCTAAATTGAAAAGTCACTGAATGGTATAATAATCATGGTCATTTTTCTCTTCAGGAGGTCACACAAGCTCCTGGTACTGTATTGTGGACACAGGAGCTAACCATTATGTTTTCTGGGTAGATAATGAAGTAATGTTCTTTTTTTCTCTTTCTTCCCTGCTAAACTTACAGCGAATTCTGGTTATGAAGTTGCTCGTTATTTAGATCACATTTTAGCACACACTACTCCCCATCCTAAGAAAGACCCTGCTTCTCAGAAGGAAAAGCTAAATCAGTATGGAACTGCTGAACAACCAACATGTGACTTAAAGTTCTTGATAACTGAGGGCAAGGAGCTACATGCACAAAGTGAGTAATACTGTGACACACTAGTTAGTCACAGGATGATATGAAACGTTACCTGCTAGTGGGATGTTCATTACAGGAAAAGAATAACCAGGAACTTGCTTTGTTCACTGCTATATTACCAGAATATTTTTGTGGGGGATACCCTCCATGCAGTTTTCAAGAAGCCCTGGGGACACTTCTGGTGATTCTTGGCCAATAGAAGTTCAGAGTGAGAGCACCAAAATAGGGTGCTTATCAGCTACTGTGATAGCAGGATTACACAAACTAACGTGGCAGTGCTCAGAGGTCACCAGGGCTACTTTTAATAGTGTTCAAGGAACCACTTAGTGCTAGAGATCAAAATAGGGTTGGCTACATATAAGGCGTATTTAGAGGTTAACTCTATATTACTTCTTCATCCCCTATTCCCTTGACCAGTACTTAGAGCACATCAGACACCTAGTCGTTTGTGAAATTTATGAATTTAGTTTATCTAATCAGTAATATAGTGAGAAGAAGCACAATAGAAGAGAATTTTCCATTTTAACACCCAAGTATTAGTCTCCAAGTATTGAAGTGGTAGAAAGTTTGTGCTTTTTTAAAAAATAATTTTATGTGTGATCTGCATGATACCCTTTCAGTAACAGTATTGCAAACCACAGTGCCTAAAAAGAAAAAAACGAGAAAGAGTAAAAGAACAAAAATGTCATAGAGGCAGGCTGGGTGGGGGTAGAAAACTGGGGACATTGGTGGCAGGAAGTGTACACTGGTGAAGGAATGGGTATTTAAAAATTGTATGACTGAAATGCAATAATAAACAATTTTGTGACTGTATCTCACAGTGATTTAATAAAAAGATATAATAATTATATTTTTAAGAGAACTATTTGAGAACTATTAAAATAGCCATGCAACAATGCAATGGCATGGAAAAAATTCTTCCTTAATTAAGTTAAATTTGAATACTGGAGCCAGAGCAAGATCACAATGGCAGGGCATTTGCCTTGCACACCGCAAGAGACAGACCCGGGTTCAAACCCTGGAGTCCCATATGGTCCCCCAAGCCTGCCAGGAGTGATTTCTGAGCACAGAGCCAAGAGTAACCCCTAAGTGCCACCGAGTGTGGCCCAAAAAACAAAAAAAATTTTATTCCTTAGATCATCTACATTTTGCACTCAGTTGTTCCAGCAATGTATAACAGCAAAACTGCCATTTTTTTTTTATCACAAAGACCACTTTTTTATTCTATGCATTTTCAGGAGTGATCATGGTTATTAAGATAGTTCAATCTTCCTTGTTAACAACAAAACTTATTGGCACACCTAAAAAGCTTATATATCAACATTTTACATAATTGAATTCTCAGTGATGAGAATTGTTGAATGAATGTTCCTGCAGTCTAATACTTTATTAGTACACTACATAACCATTGGGGGAAGCATTTGGCCATTAGAGTAGTTGAAAACATACTAACTGTTCTTTGACTAAGGGCTTATGCAAAGATCTAACCTTTTGTTTGTTACATTCCTAAATTGTGAATCAGGAAACTAGAACTTAATTCCCAGCTATTACTCACTTTTTAAACAATTTTTGACTTTTCTGATATATTTTTATGTGTCTGTAAGATAATGGGAGTGAGAATTCTGTCCTTGGAAGCTACTGTTAAGTGTTTCACTTATGAACTATTTAGTGAAAAGTTTAAGAAAAATCATATTGTAGATTTCAGCAACAAAATGTTGGTATCGTATCCTATATCCTACAAAAAAATTAAATACCTTTAGACTCCCCAAAAGGATATCTCAGAGTGGGTCATCCAATGTATTTTTAAATTTCTATGCTATCATCCATCTATTTTAAGGAAATCCAACTACTAGTGGGCAGATATTTGCTTTGAAAGGTTAAGTAAATACAAGCATAATTGACATTATGAATGGTATTCTATCAAACTATCAGTGATAGTACTACTGTGGTATTTTATATTTCATTTAAAGTGTATTTAGACACACTAATACAAAGTTGTGCTGTATAAATACAATGAAATGCTATGCATCTACAAGAAAATAAGAAAGCATGGAAGCCAAACTACAGTAATTAAGCTTATAAATGTCTCAAGGAGTCATACACTGGTTGGTGGGAGGTAAGCTGGGGTCTCTAATATTCTAATTAGTAGAATTCATTATATTATTTTTCTGTCATTATAGTTTTTGTATTTTATCCAAACTGTGTTTATTAGATGCTACTTTAATAATCTACTGATATTTTTATTCAATTTTTCCAAGAAGGTACATTTTTCATTTTTATTCTATAATGAATAAACATATCTCTGAGGTCAGCTGTAGATTATTGTTAATCTCTTGCTTATCTAATATTTCCTGTGATATTTCATCCTGTGTAGATATATGTTGTCCTACAAAGATATCTCAGTCTTCGTGGTCTGCCTTCAAATTGCTTGATTCACCGCATTCCCCACCAGAGAACCAGGTAAATTTGTACATGAAGTATTTCAATTACCTTTTATTGGTAACACTCTTATTCTTATGAAAAAATAATAAAACTAGTGCATAATTTAAATATATCTACAATCAAATGTACAAGTTTAAATATGGCTTTATAAAATACTAACAATAACTGTGCTAAATTAACTCATACATCCAGAAAGAAACAATGGAATACCTCCACTCTACAGCCTTGCTTCAGCAAGATGTTATTCACTATTTGCAAAACAGAGGGTGTAGGTTATGTTTACAAGCAGTCCACCCATTAGCTCTCCCTCAGTGGCCTTAATATGGATGAGAATTATTCTGATACTTGTCCTACCTCTATGGGATATCTGAAAAAGATATCTTTACCATTTGCACACATTTGTAGACAGTAAATTATAAAGAAACAGAAGACATATAAGCAGTGAGGTGATTTCTCAGACAAAACTAGTCATTTTATTAGAAAAATGCCACATTGGTGAGGATATATATTCTTTGTAGCTCTTTTGGGGGGTGGAATTTGGGCTCAACCCAGTATGGATATACTCCTGGATTTTTCTCAGGGATCAGTTTTGGCAGTGCTCGGGGTGGGTGGGGGGTTATTTTGAGATCAAACCTAGGTAAGCTGCATGCAAGGCTTTACCTGCTGTACTATCTTTCCAAACCTAAACTTCACTTTTTTAAAATAAGCAAGTTTTTTTCCAGTCAGACTTTAACAAAACCAGATTATTATACAAATATGTCGAAGATATCATTGCTTTTGTTTTTTTTTTTGACAAATAAGTTCAACACTCTTGGGGCTGAGAGTGTACAGTGGATAGGGTGTTTACCTTGCATGTGGCTTACCTGGGTTTAATATTTTGTATTACATATGGCTCCTCAAACACTGCCAGGAGTGATCCTAAGTGCAGAGCCAGGAGTAGCTCCTGAGTATTGTCCGTTGTGGCCCCAAAACAAAAAGAGCAACACTCTACGCAGCATTATTCAAGTTGTATCTTTGGGATCTGAGTTTTTTATTATCCTTTTTCAAACTACAAGGTTCAATTTTTTTTTATCTTTTTTAAAACTGCAGGTGCCCTCTGCTCATGTAAAACTACACCTTCCTAGGGATGAATCTGGGGAGGTGGACTTCAAAGCACTGGTTTTACAGTTGAAGGAGACTTCAAGCCTTCAGGAGCAAGCTGATATCCTCTGCTTGCTATATGCAATGAAGTAAGTGAATGAGATTGTCACTGTGCTTTCGTGTGCATGTAGAATGTGTATAAATGGCATAGTTGTGGAATTTCACTAATCTAAACTTGCAGTTTTTCAACCTATTCATTACATAACTTCACAACAGCAATATCTTCACTTATAAAATTTGAATTGTTCCTATCTCATACTTATTATAAACATTAAATATGCTGTATCTATTGTCTAATGCAATAACAGACAACTATTATAATTAGCCTTATGGTTATAATTAAGCCTTCAACTATTTGGTAAAAGTTTAAAGAAACAAATTTCTAACTCAAAAACTAAGAATATGTTGGCTTACAAAGAAATAAACAAGCGTTTTTATTGTTTTCTATATGAAAACATACTGATATTTATATGTATACTTGAAAGTCAGTAGATTTAAATTAATTCTCTTGCTCTTGGGGCCAGAATAATAGTATAGCAGGTAGGGTGTTTGCTTTGCATACTGTCAATTTAGGTTCAACCTGAGTACAGAGAAGGAGTAACCTCTGAGTACTGCTGGGTGTGGCCCCAAAACAACAACAAACAAATAATTTTTCCATTTTTAGTTACAACTACTTTAATTTTGGGGTTTCTCAACAGCTATCATAATATTTTAGGAGGCACATTTTTAAAATAATAATGTCTTTGTTTAAGCACCATGGTTACAAAATTGTTCATGTCATAAAATGTACACCACCCTGCAACAGTGCATTTTTCCCAACAACCATGTCCCTGGTTTCCCTTCACGACATGCTCCCTGTCTGGCAAGCATTTGCCTCCCCCCCCCTCTCACTCTCTCTCACTCTCTCTCACTCTCTCACTCTCAGATCTCTCTTTTTCCTTTTTGATACAGTGTTTTGCACTATAGTTAATGCAAGTTCATGTCAATTTCTCCCCTTTGAGAACATAGAGCGATCAGTTCCAGCTATCATTGTCATAGTGAAACCTTGTCTACTCTAAATGCACTCACTGTTTTTGTTGCAAGTTTCATATCATAGACTGGTCCTCCTGACCCTCATCTTTATTGTCTTTGGATATTATTATCATACTTTCTTTTATTTTTCTTATATCCATAAAATGAATAAGATTATTATTCTATATCTATCCCTCTCCCTCTGACTCATTTTGCTCTGCATAATTCTCTTCATATCTATCCATGTATAAGCAAATTTCTTGACTTGCCCTTTTGCTAGCTGCTTCATAGTATTCCATTCTGCAGATGTACCACAGTTTCCTTAACCTCTCATTCTGTTCTCAGACACTTGGGTTGTTTCCAAATTCTGGCTATTGTAAGTAGTGCTGTGATGACATAAGAATGCAGAGGGCTTTCTGCATGATGTTTTCAGGTTCCTATAGTATATCCCTAGGAGTGTTATTGCTGGGTCATATGCGAGCTCAATTTCTAGATTTTTTTAAAGAATCTCCATATTGTTTTACAAAACGACTGTAAAGTCCAGCATTCTCATCAGCAGTGAATGAGAGATCTTTTCTCACCACATACATGCCAGCACTGATTATTCTTGTTTTTTTTTTTTTGTGATATGTGCCAGTCTTTGAGGTGTGAGATGATATCTAATTGTTGTTTTGTTTTTCATCTTCTTGATAATTAGTGTTGCAGAGCAATTTTTATGTACCTTTCCGGCATCAATGTTTTTTTTTAGGAAATGTCTATTCATTTTCTCTCTATGTTATGATGGGATTAAATGGGTTTTTCTTAAGTTTTATCAGTACCTTGTATGTCTTAGGTATTAAATACTTATCAGATGAGTATTGGGTAAATAGTTTCTTCCATTCTGTGGGTTGCCTTTGTATCCTAGTCATACTTTCCTTTGATATGCAGAAGCTCCTCAGTTTAATGTAGTCACATTTGTTTATCTATGCTAACAATTGCTTGGCCAGAGGTGTTTCACACTTGAAGATGTCTTTAGTTTCAATGTCATGGAGTTTTGCCTAAGATTTTCTCTATGTAATTTATAGGTCTGATATCAAGGTCTTTAATCCATTTTGATTTTACCTTTGTGCATAGTGTCAAAGGAGATCTAAATTCACTTTTGTTTTGTTTTTTGGTTTGGTTTGGTTTGGTTTTTTTTGGGGGGTGGGCCACATCCAGTGATACTCAGGGATTACTCCTGGCTATGTGCTCAGGAATCGCTCCTGGCTTGGAAGACTATATGAAACAACGGGGATTGTACCCAGATCCATCCTGGGTCAGCTGCGTTGCAAGGCAAACGCCATATCACTGCGCTATCACTCCGGCCCCTAAGTTCACTTTTTTTTGCATGGAGTTCACCAGTTATCCCAAATCCTGGGATTTAAGGAAACTGGGTTTCCTTGCTCCATTTTTATCAAAGATTGATTGATTGTATATCTCAGAACACTCAAGTCTATCCTATTTATCTGAGATTCTGTCTTTATTACAAAACCATACTGTTTTAATTACTACTGCTTCATATATTACAGTTTAAAGTTTGGGAAAGTGATGCTTCCCCCCTTTTTTGACTAAGTTATTTTGAATGTTTATTATTACAAATGAATTTCAGGAGTGTTTGGTCCACAATTTTGAAAAATGTCATGGGTATTCTTATAGGGATCGCATTATATCTTACAATGCTTTTGGAATTATTTTCTAAATATTGTATATCATCTGCAAACAGTGAGCATGACATCCTCTTTTCTTATCTGAATGCCATTGATACCTATTTTTACCTGATTGCTATGGCAAGTACTTCCAGTTCTACATTGAATAGAAGTGGCAAGCTAGGGCAGCCTTGTCTTGTGCCAGATCTTGTAAAAATGTGTTTAATTTTTCCCTACTGAGTACAATATTTGTCATTGGCATGTGGCTATTCAATTCCTATCTTATTGACTGTTTTTATCATGAATGGGGGTTGGACCTTGTCAAATACTTTCTCTTCAACTATTGATCTGATTATATGATTTTTATTTTTATTTTTATTTATATGTTGTATTTTATTGATAGACTTGCATATGTTAAACCATCCTTTGTAATAAATCCTATCTTGTCATGGTATATGACCTTCTTGATGAGCTATTAGATTGTATTTGCTAAAATTTTGTTGGGAAAGTTTGTATTGTTGTTTATCAAACATATTGGTCTGTAATTCTCTTTTTTGTACACATCCCTTCTTTTGGTATCAGGGTGATGTTAGCTTCAGAGAAAATACTTGTGAGTGTTTCTGTTTCTTCAATTTCCAGTAAGACCCTGAAAAAGATTGGCAGATGTTCTCTTTAAAGTTTTGAAAGAGTTCACTAGTGAATCAATTTTAGCCTGGCCTTTTACTTTTGGATAGTCATTTGACATGATTACCATTTCAATTTCCTCAATAATGATAGGTCTATTAAGATATCCCAAGTCATCTTTTTTTTAATTTTGGAATTTATAGAAATAGAAGAATTCAACCGTTTCCTCCAGATTCTCTTCTTTTATGGGTTTTCTTGGGAGATGTGGGGTCTCTCTTGTTTAGTGCCAGTAGTAAACGATAAATTATCAGTTCTTGGAAGGCCTTTAGATTGAAAACTTGTCACCACTGGGAAGGCACTCTTCTTTTATTGTGGTATGTATGCAGGAGAATCTAGAGGGAGCCTGGCATGTACAGTCCAGAGTAAGAAATGCAGATAAATGGACCAGAGCAAAATGAAGTCATTCAGAACAGGAGTTATGTTCAAGAATGTTCCAGTGAAAGGCAAAGCACATACAGTCCAGCTCGAGGGGGCTTTCATAGTGATAATCCACCAAAGGGTCAAATCACAATTAGCACTCACCATCGTTGAGGTCTTTTTCGTGGGTCCAGAGTTCATGTCTAAGGTTTGGGCGCCACTTGTAAATTCACCCCACACACTGTATCTCCAAACCCAGATGAACCGTGTCTGAATCTGTGTCGCACAAGAAATGATCCAGACCAGGTTGAGGGTGAAACATGTGTAGTCTGGCAGTCTTCTACCTAGTAAGGAGCTTGCTGCATGCCAGAACTACCGTTTTTTGTTTGTTTGTTTGTTTGTTTGTTTTTGAGTACAGAGATCACCCCTGGGTGGAGCAGTAAACCCACCCAGGTTTACAAGTACCACAACTTTTGTTTTGGGTGAAACCAAGTTGTAAACAAATAGATACAAAGAAACCAGGTATAAACTGTTTTAGGTAAAATAAGGTATAACCCAACACTCCAAACGTAGGAACTTCATAGACAAGGACCTAAAATTAGCATTTAATGTTCTAGCAATGGATTTCAAAGAATCATTAACTAAAGAAATTAAGAAATCCATAGACAAACAATTCATCGAAATCAAAAAAGGCCACTGAGAGCTGGAGTGATAGCTCAGCTATAAGGCATTTGCCTTGCACATGGCCAACCCAGGACCAACCCTCATTTGATCCCCAGCATCAAATATGGTCCAATGAGCCTGCCAGGAGCAATTTCTTAGTGAAAAGCCAGACATAACCCCTGAACAACCTCAGATGTGACCCCATCAAAAAACAGTCCATTGATTATTGCGTGCTAATGTAATCTGCCACTTTGCTATACAAATCGATTATTTCTAGAATCACTATTGGTAGAGTCTTTAGGCTATTCTAAATATAGTATGTTGCAGGAAAACAGTTAGAACTAGACTTATTCCTTTCCTATCTGGATGTTTTTGCTATGGCAAGTACTTCCAGTACTATGTTGAATAAGGGTGGCAAGAGGGGGCAGCCTTGTCATTTGCCAGAGTATATTTTCCAAGGTCTTGTGGTAAATGGCCTTGACTATAAGGAGAAAAATTCCTTCCATTTCCATCTTGTTTTTTCTATCATGAATACGTGTTATGTATGTTAAACCATCCTTGTATCTGTGAAATGAATCCTACTTGGTCATGGTGTATGACCTTCTTGATGAGGCATTGGATCCTATTTGCTAGGATTTTCTTAGGATATTTGCACTTGGGGGGCCGGAGAGATAGCACAATGGCATTTGCCTTGCAAGCAGCCAACCCAGGACCTAAGGTGGTTGGTTCAAATCCTGGTGTCCCATATTATCCCCCGTGCCTGTCAGAAGCTGTTTCTGAGCAGATAGCCAGGAGGAACCGCTGAGCGCCACTGGACATGGCCCAAAAACCAAAAAAAAAAAAAGGATATTTTCACTTGTATTTTTGATGAATATTGTTCTGTAGTTCTTATTTTTGTGGCATTCTGTCTGCTTTAATATCAGGATGATGTTAACTTTGTAAAAACTATTCAGGAGGGGGCCTGGAGAAATAGCACAGCGGCGTTTGCCTTGCAAGCAGCCGATCCAGGACCAAAGGTGGTTGGTTCGAATCCCGGTGTCCCATATGGTCCCCCGTGCCTGCCAGGAGCTATTTCTGAGCAGATAGCCAGGAGTAACCCCTGAGCACTGCCAGGTGTGACCCAAAAACCAAAAAAAAAAAAGAACTATTCAGGAGGGTTTCTCTTTCTCCAATATTCTGGAAGAGCCTGAAAAGATTTGTTGGTGAGTTCTTTTGAAAGGTTTTAAATAATTTGTTAGTGAATTCATTTGGGACTGGGCTTTTGTTTTTCAAAAGACTTTTGATTTCCATTTTAATATACTCAGTAGTTATGGGTCTGTTTAGATATGCTAGGTTATGTGGTTCAACCTTGAGAGGTTAAAAGTAACTAAGAATTTATCCATTTATTTCAGGTTTTCTTATTTTGTGGCATAGAATTTCTCGAAGTAGTCTCTGATTACCCTTTACATTTCTGTAATATCTATAGTAATCCCCCCTTTTAATTTCTAATTCAGTTTATCAAGTTCTTCTTTCCCTTTCCTTGTGAGTTTTACTACCTGATCTTGTTTATTTTTCAAAGAACAAACTTACTTTCATTGATCTTTTGGATTGTGTTTTGTATATTCACTTTATTAATTTCTGCTGCAAGCTTTGTTATTTCCTTTTGCCTACCTATTTTTGGTTCATTTTGTTGATCACTTTCTAATTGTATAAGTTATGTTATTGATGTAGGCCCTTTCTTGCTTCCTGATGTGTGCATGCAAAGCTATAAATTATCCTCTAAATAATGCATTTTCTGTGTCCCACATATTCTGATAATTTCTGTCTTTATTTGCATTTGTTTCCAGAATTCTTTTGGTTTTCTCTTAGATTTCATCTTTGACCCACTGGTTTTTCAGTAGTGAACTGTCTAATTTTACGTTATTAAAGTTTTTCTACTGTTTCTTTTTAGTTTCCTTCTAATTTTAGTGCTTTGTGATCTGAGAAGGTAGTCTGTACAATTTATATCCTATTTATTTTATGAAGTTATGTCTTATGAGCCAGCATGTGGTTTATCCTAGACAATGACCCATGTGTATTGGAGATAATGTATATCCAATTTTCTGGGGGTGGGATGCCATATATATCTACTAGGTACTTTCTTCCATCTCTCCTTTCAGAGCTAGTATATTTCTGTTGGGTTTCAACCTGGTTGACATACCAAGGGTTCATAGGACAGTGTTGAAGTCACTCACTATTATAGTGTTACTATAAATGTCTTCTTTTAGATTTATAAACAATTGTATCAAATATTTTGTTAGTCCCTCATTGGGTGCATATATGTTTAGGAGTGTCATTAATTTGTGTTGTACATATACCCTGATTATTATGAAATGTCCATCTTTGTCCCTTATATCTTTTTACATCTAAAGTTTAATATCAGTGTCATCTGATATTAATATGGCCACTCCAGCTTTTTAAAGTGAGTTGTTTGCTTTTATGATTGACTTTTAACCTTCGATTCTGAGTCTGTGATTGTTCTGACTATTCAAATGTGTTTCTTATGGTCATAATAATATTGGATTTAGCTTTTTGATCCATTTTGCTACTCTGTGTCTCTTTTTTAACATTTTTAATTTTTATTTTGACCAAAGTGGATTACAAATCTTTCACAGTAATTTTTAGGTACATAGTGACATTGAATCAGGGGCATTCCCACCACCATGTGTCTCTTAACTGGTGCATAGTTCATTGATGTTTAGGTAGATAATTGTATTATCATGGGATTTACTCTCCTGTTTGTGTAGAAGTTTAGTGTGTCTGTTGGTCTGCCTTGTCTTAAAGTTGACCTTTCAGTTTTTCTTTTAAAGCTGGTTTTGAGTCTGTAAAGTTTCTGAGCTGTTGTTTTTACATGAAGCTATATGCTTCCTTAAAACCTGAACCTGGCTAGGTGCATAATTCTGGGCAAAGCAGCCATTTTATTGAGTATTTTCACAATATCCCACCACTGACTTGTGACATTGAAGGTTTCATCTTGTTTCTGCTATAAATCTTTTTTTAAATATATTTTTTATTTAAGTAACATGATCATATTTGGGTTACAGTCATAACCATAACACCTCCCTTCACCAGTGCAACATTACCCCCTCCCCCCTTCCCATCCCCTGCCTGTATTTGAGACAGGCATTCTACTACAGTAATTTGTTTTTAAGTTCAGAAGTTGTATTTTTTTTCCTTAAAGGAGAAGAGTAAAAATATATATAGTAAAGGTGTGATAGTGGCAATCGCCAATGTTTGCATAGGTCCAGAAAAATGGAGAAAATGGAAAAAAAATTCTTGACCTGATTACAAAAAGGCCTCACCCCAGAAGTTTATTGGCATAAGACAGACTCTGGGTTCCAGGCATACCAGTCTATCCAACTCCAGTCATTCTCAAGGTCCTGGTGAAACTTTTTCACACTTTAGCTATTGTTGGTATCAGACTCTTATATTTAAAGACTCTGGATTCTGTGCATTTCTTTCATCGATGTCAGTCTGATGTGGGGCATCCTCTAGTTTCAGCATATCATTAAATGTGGAGCGATCTGCCCTGCATGCAGACTGTTGCTGAGTCGCCTGGGTGTTGGGAACACTCTTTGGAGTAAGTCAATGCCAAAGAATGGTAGGTCATCTCTGGTAGACGCTTGGATCCTGGTAATGTTAAAGACAATTGTGGTTGTTTCCATAGATGGTATCCATTGTTCAGGTGTGTGTGGGTGATGCCCATTCTTCTGAGGCCTGAGCCAAATCATTATGCCAATGTTCAGGGTAAAAGGCCTAATTACATTACCAAATTTGTGTTCCCATCTCTATTAGATAAGAACTTGTTTGCATAGGTATTATTTTCCCATTTTAATGTGCCTATGCAAAAGAGAAGCAATGCCACAAGATATTATTGGTGCATCTGGGGGCCGAAGAATAAAGTCCAACATTTTCCGTAACTTGGTATAAACGTGAAATCTATACAGAGTTCCTCTTATACCAGTATTGCTTATAAAACAGATCTCACAGGGGGAAAATCAAACAATCAAATGACTAATCTAGTGGGCAAAATTGTCACTATATGAGGATATTCGAAAAGAGTTATAGATGTTAAGGAAATACATCTGAGATATACAAAAGAGATACATGTGACCCTTTTATGTTTTAAAAAGAAAAAACAGAAAGAAAACAAGGGCATTTGAAGACAACAGGTGATAGTTGAGTTTGAGACATGTTTTGCGGCATTACGGAACCCAATATTGTCCTTGAACTAGGGGTTTTGCTGAAGCTGATTCTGGTATCATGCAACAGTCCATAGTTTGATGGGGGCATGAGGGGCCACCAAGCATGGGTCAACAGGCGTGTTGATTGTAGTTATTTGTAGAGGCATGAGAGGGTGTCTTTCAATGAGGAGCTGGAGTTTCTGCTATAAATCTTAAGGGTGATCTTTTGAATGTAATTTCCATGTTTGATCTTGCTGATTTCAGTATTCTATCCATATCTATGGGATTCATCATTGTGACTATGATGTGTCTTGGTGTGCTTTTTTTCGTGTCTCTTTTAACATGCAGTATTTGGCTGCATACAGTCTTTAGCTTTGGGAGATTTTCTGTAATGAGCTGCTTTCCTGTTGATTCTTCCAATGGAATTTCTTCCTGTGTCTCCGGGATTCCAATGATTCTTATGTTCTTTCTGTTGAGTTTATCAAAGACTTCAGTTTTCATCTGTTCAGATTCCTAGAGTTATATTTCCATTGTCTGATCATTTTCTTTAAGGCTCTTTTCCAATCTCTTCTGTTGTATGGAGTTATTATGCATCTTATCTTCCAACTCACTAATTCTGCCCTCAACAGCTGTTATTCTGTTAAAGGCTTTTCAGTGAGGTTTTCATTGTGATTACCAAGTTTTCAGTCCTGTTATTTCAGTAGGAGGTTTTTTTTTCCATTTCTATTTTCATACACTCTTGATTTTTATATGTGGTTCATTTAGCTAGTTCTATGTTTTCTTTGAGTTCTATGAGGATCCTCCATATTGCTTCTCTTAACTCCTTATTTGAAAAGCTAAGTGGTTGGCGATTTTTTAGGTCATTGGGGCTGCCATCTTCATTCTCTAATCATAGTTGAGGCCTGCTTTGTTTCCCATTGTCACACTTGTAGTGTGGTGTTTTCTTCATGTTGTGCTGGGGTTCATTGACTAGACTAGGAGATGTGTGCAGCTGCAAAGCATAGCAGCCAGGCTTTTCTGGCTTCAGCCTTCATAGGCGGTGTCAGCTACATCTGTTGATGTGTACTCAGGAGCTCTTCTGGGTGGGGTATTTTACAGCTAAAATAGAATGGTCCCCATGTACAACCACACCATCCCTTGTTTAGTAAGAAATGTCTAACTCTGTTCCTTATAACTCTTTAAAGCTTAAAATCTGTGTTGTGTGATATTAATAATACTGCTACAGCCTTTTAAGGGAGTCGTTTGTTTGGATGATTATTTGCCAACCTTTGATTTTCAGTCTGTGTTTGTTCTGACTGTTCAGCTATGTTTCTTGTAGTAGTATAAAGTTGGATTTAGCTTTTTGATCCATTTTGCTACTCTGTGTTTCTTAACTGGTGCGTGTAGTCCTATCATGTTGAGAGAGGTGATTGTTATGGTATTAATGTCATCTTTCTGTACCAATTTGATGTCTGTTGGTCTGTCTTGTCTTAAAGTAGAACTTCATTTCATCTTTTAAGGCTTGTTTTGAGTCCATAAAGTTTCTAAGCTATTGGTTATCTGTGAAGCTGTGTATCCTTCCTTCAAACCTGATTGTAAGTGTAGTTGTGTGAAGTACTTTTGGTGAAGCGTTCATTTTGTTGAGTTTTTTCACTATATCCATCCATTATCTTCAGGCGATGAGGGTTTCTTGCGACAGATTTGCTGTAAATCTTAAGGATGCTCCTTTAAATGTAATTTCCGTGCCCGGAAAGATAGCACAGCAGTGTTTGCCTTCAAGCAGCTGATCCAGGACCAAAGATGGTTGGTTCAAATCCCGGTGTCCCATATGGTCCCCCGTGCCTGCCAGGAGCTATTTCTGAGCAGACAGCCAGGAGTAACCCCTGAGCACTGCCGGGTGTGGCCCAAAAACCAAAAAAAAATGTAATTTCCTTATTGGTTCTTGCTGTTTTCAATATTCAATATTCAATATCCATATCTGGTGCTTCTTTCCTGTGACTGGGATATGTCTTGGGGTGCATTTCTTTGGATCTCTTTTACATGGTATTTTTAGGACAAGCAGGATTTGTTTGCATGCACTCTAGCTCTGGGAGTTTTTCTGCAATGACATTCTTGACTGCTTATTCTTCATGAGTATTTTCTTCCTGAGTCTCTGAAACTCCAATATTTCTTATGTTACTTCTGTTGAGTTTATCAAAGACTTTTGTTTTCATCTGTTCACATTCTTTGAGTTTTATTTCCATTGTCCCATCATTTGTTTTAAGGCTCTTTTTTATCTCTTCTGTTGTATGAAATTGTAATGCATGTCATCTTCCAGCTCACTGATTCTGACCTCAGCCACTCAGTTACTCTGTTAGAGAGGCTTTCCAGTGAGAATTTCATTTTGCTCACAAGTTTTCAGCCTTTTTATTTCAATTTGGAGTTTTCTCATTTCTCCTTTTATATCCTATTGATTCATATTTGTTATTTATTCAGTTTGTTCCTTGCTTTCATTGAATTCTAGAAACATTCTCCATATTTTTCTCTAAAATATTTATCTGAGAAACTATATAGGTGGTTAGTACTTTTCTAGTCATCAGAGATGCCATCTTCATTCTCTAAGCATGGTGGAAGCCACTTTTCTGCATTGTCATTTGTGTAGTGTGTTGTTTTCTACATGTTGCATTGGAGTTCATTGTCTAGGAGAAGTGTGCTGTGGAGCGGTGTGGTCACAGTCTTCTGGCTCTGCCCTTGAGGGCAGAGTCTACTCACCTGTGTTGACATGTTGTATCCTGCTGGCATAGGAGGAATCTCTGTTCTTTGGGGTGATGTGTTTCTGGGCTCTGCTGCTGGGTGGCATGGGCTCCACTCACCTGAGTTCATATGCTCACCACTTTCTGAAAGCAGGCTCCACCCTTCAGGTTGGAGTCTACTCACCTTCATTGATGTGTCATGCTCTTCTGGTAGGGGAGGTGCCTCTGATTTTTATGGTGATTTGCTTTGGGTCTCAACTAGTGGGTCAGGTCACAAATTTCATAATTTATATTTCATGGTACTTCTTCATTGTGTATTTAGAAAAATTTTCAGTAATAATGTCTATCATTCTGTAAAAATAAATACACATTTTTCTTATTTTTTGAGTTCCATAAGTGTAGCATACTAAGTTTAGTTAGTATGTAGTAGTTTAGTTAAATCTTCCTCATTATTTTCAAATATGTTAAAACCTATTAACTGGACAAAAGTCATTTTGTTAAAAGCATAGCTACAACTGAATTGTTCTTGATTTCTTTTTCATTTTTGGCCACACCCAGTGCACTCTGGGATTCTCCTGGCTCTACACTCAAAAATCACTCCTGGCAAGCTCAAGACATCATATGGGATGCCCAAGATCAAACCCAGGTCAGCCATGTGTGAGGCATTTAAATGCCCTATCTGTATTGCTATGGCCTTTGTTCTTGGCTTTTAAGTCTGATTTTTAATCATGGTTTTACAAGGATTTTTGTAAATAACAATTGTTTCCTAATCAAAAGCTTGTCAAAAAACAGGCATACCTGTTATAACAATGAAATTTTATTATTGACAGTAGGTTTAGTTTACTTAAAAATAATGTCTTGGGGCCAGAGAGATAGCATGAAGGTAGGGCATTTTCCTTGCCTTCCGAAGAAGGACGATGATTTGAATTCTGGCATCCCATATTGTCTCCCAAGCCTGCCAGGAGCAATTTCTGAGCGTAGAGCCAGGAGTAACCCCTGAGCACTGCAGGGTTCAATCCAAAAACCAAAAAAAATTTATTTTGTCTTGTATTTAATATTCCAGAGGACCTGACTGGGACATTGGATTTTATGATACAGGGAGCATAACTGTAAAAGAGCTGCTTACTGAACTATATGGAAAAGTTGGGGAAATTCGTCACTGGGGTCTAATCCGATACATCTCAGGAATCTTAAGGAAGAAGGTGGAAGCACTTGATGAGGTACTATAAACTTTTGAATTTATATGAAATCTAATTGAAGGTACATAAAATCTTGGATAGTTTAGGTAACATGCTTACAATAATTTTAACAATTATGGTTTTGATATATAAGATTACTATACTTCACCACCACCTAAGTTCCCAAGTCACTTAACCACTTCCTGTGCCACTTATAGTCTTCCTCTTCCTGCTTGCCCCACTTTCCCTTACTGCTTGAAAATCTAATTTTTTTAATAAGGTTTGTTGTCATATGACATTGTCTATTCCCTTGTTTTGTTTTGTTTTTCAATTTACCTCAGATAAATGAAATAATATTTGCCTCTCTCTAACTTAAATTGCTTTGTATGATACCTAGAATTCTATCCAAGTTGTAGCAAATTACAAGAGTTTATTTTTTACAACTGCAGAGTATTGTATTGTGTATATCTGTCACAACTTTTGAACCATTGGCCTATACACATTTGGGTTGTTTTCATATATTGGCTATAGTACTTAGCACTGCCATGAACATAGGTATGCATATAACCTTTTGAATTAATGTTTTTATGTTTAGGAGATACATGCCAAGGTGTGGAATTTCTGAATTAAAATTAAATTAAATTAAAATTTTCGTTTTATATTTTAACTTTGTGGAGAAGTCTCTATATTTTTCCCCAAAAGCTCTATGAAGTTCCTTTTGCACCACATTACTATCAACACTAGTTTTTACCATTCATTTTGATATATGGCCTATATTAAAATATTGGTAATCATGTTAGATGTTTTATGTCCTGTATAAAGTTTCTGGTACTCAGCCTTGTGCTTTTTAATGTAAGTATACTATGCCAAAATATATAAATTGCAGAAATGCATAGGCTTAGTGCTTTAAATTTTCTAATTCTAAAATTCTAAATATTTAAATTAATATTTAATTTATACTAAGTTAAAACTTCTCACCTTTATTAAATAAAAATACATCAGTATGGGCCAGAGCGATAACATAGTGGGTAGGACAGTTGCCTTGCATACTGCGGACCTAGTTTAATCTCCAGCATCCCATATGTTTCCCCAATCTTACAGGAGTGATTTATGAGCACAGAGTCAGGAGTAATCCTTGGAAGCTGCTAGGTATGCTCCCAAACAAAAAAATACATTAGCATTCTTTCTTTGAAATCTCTTTTTAAATCTTCATCCCTTTTTCTGAGAAAGGGTTTGGTGTGTCAAGTTTAAGAAAAGCAAAAGTTTCCAAACTGAGAAAAGAGATGTGTGTGTCAATCTGATATGTTTGGGAAAGAATAATTCTTTTATGCTATCTCTGTAGGCTTGCACAGACCTTCTCTCCCACCAGAAACATCTCACAGTGGGACTGCCTCCAGAACCTAGAGAAAAGACCATTTCTGCGTGAGTATGTTGTTTTGTTTTGTTTTGTTTTTACTGGATTCCTTTCTCAGGAATTCAAGGAGTTATATAGATAAACTACTGTTCTCTGCCCTGATATGTCTTTGGATGATAATATTCTACATATGTGTGTCAGTCAGGAACATTTGATGTGAGAGTTTTCATAATAACAAGGAATAAAATACAAACTTGTATTTGAATTTTGTTTTTTGTTAATTAAATGTTAGCTTGCCCAAGCCTCCTATTTCAATAAACAAAACAAACAAGGAAAATTGATTACCAGCCACAAAAAGTCAGTGACACCAAAGCTGAAAAACGAGAAAAATAAGTGACTAGAGCACAAGGATTATGATAAAACTCCATGTTTCCTAGAAAATAAAAAGTGAACTGAGGTCACGGTAAAAGGTGAGTAGTAAAATGCAAAGAATAGTGATGTTAGACTCCTCCAAGAAGAATACTATCATCATATTTCCACTGTTTGAAATGGCTGCCATTTCCAACAAGAAAAGGCATCCTGGTTTTCAAATGGAAAAATTTAAGACTGGAGGTTAGAAGAGCTTTGATTGAATGACAAATTAGGATGAGAAGTTAATTTTACTTATTAGTCTTTCTTTTGTCATTTCCATACCAATAAAACTAATATGCTTCAAATTTCATTTCATATCAATTCCAAAATTTAAACCTTCAAGCAGGCTGTATTAGGGCCAAAGAAATAGTATATAGGTTAAGTTCAGTTGACCATCGTTCAATCCCCTGTATTGCACATGGTCCTTCAGCATTGTCCAGAGAGAACAATGAGTACAGAGATACAAGTAATCCCAGAACACTACTGGGTGTGACCCAAAATTCCTGACAAAGCAGACTGTATTTACATTAAATATTTCTAGAGGAATTCAAACCTTGTTCATAATTATTCTGAAAAACGATTTTTAGTAGATAAAAATTAGTCTCCTAATTTGATACTTCTGGAGCCAGGAGTAAAAAAGTTGAAGTGGAAAGCTATTTTGCAATAAAAGTACTCTCCAAAAATAGAAATTCATCAATGAATAATGGTGAAGTAAGCAAATATACCTTTGCTTTTGTTTGCATACCACCACTTTCCTAGTTTATGTTTCTTGATTTTTGCTGCCTCTGGTATCTTAGTTTAAACTCCTATATAGAAGTTCTGAGATCCAAGCATTTGGACTGTATCTGTTTGCCATGAATTCTGTTAAGTCTCTGTAACCACATTCAGGAAAATAGCTCAAACTTTGTATATCAATGTTATATTACTGCAATAAAAAAGTACCACAAACTGAGTAACTTAAACAATGGGAATTTGTGTTCTCTTTCCAGTTCTAGAGTCTAGAAATCCAAATCAGTGTGTTAACAGGGTTTTTTCCTATGACAGTTTAGGTAGACTTTGATCCAGATACTCTCCTTAACTTGAAGATAGATTTCTTTCTGTGTATCTTCACATTTTTTTCTTTTCTATATGTCTCTGTTTAATTTCTTAAGGAAATTTCCAATTTTCTCAAAAACACCAGTTACATTGGATTAGGACATGCCTGAATAACCACATTTTAATTATCTCCATTAAAACTTCATTTGATTAAAACAGTGTGTGGCTGAGGTGTGCCTAACTAGGGAGTCCCCATTTGGCAGACAAGACCCCATTTACAAATAAGGTCACACTCTGAGTCTTCAGGGGTTAGAAAATATTTTAATTTTATCATTTTAAGTTTCAGGATCATACCCAATAGTGCTATCTGTTTCTGTGCTCAGTGATCACTCCTGGTAGGGTTTGGGGGACCAAATGTGGTGCTGGGGATTAAACCTGGATTGGCCACATTCAAGGCAAACAAGTTATTTATCGTACTATATCTCTAATTCTTTTCTTTCTTGTGCGTGTGTGTGTTTGTGTGTGTGTGTGTGTGTTTGTGTGTGTTTGTGTAGTTCAGGTGATTGTATCCAGGGCCTCACACATGTAAGGTGTGCTTTACCTCTGAGTTACATCCCAGGACATTAGCAGTTAAAATGTCAACATATAAATTTTAAAAGAACATATTTCTCCCATAACTCCTTTTTCAGTGAAAACATTGAACTTTGCATTGCAAATCAAATTTATTTTGATTTGTGGGCAATTCAGAAGAATATTGCTGTGGACAATCCAGAAAAAATAACAAAGTCCACCCCCCACACACACAAAATCTCAGAATCAATAGAGGACTCAGATGTATGGGAAGAGAAGAGCATACCTCTGTGTGTGCATGTGTGTGTTTGTACTGTTGAAACTATATAGAAATCAATATACCTCAATAATATGTGATTACAAATTAATAAAATGCTTAGAAAAAGCATATCTGGGGCCAGAGAGATATTACAGCATGTAGGGTACTTACCTTGCATGTGACTGACCTAGGTTCATTCCCTAACATCCCATATGGTCCTCTGCCTTGCCAGAAATTATCCCTGAGAACAGAGCCAGGAATAATCCCTGAGCAATGCCAGGTGTGGCCCAAACTAAAGAAACAAACCAAAAAGCATAAATGTTTTTTTTTATTATTTTGGTCTACAGACAGTAGTGCTCAATGTTTGCTCCTGGAAGGTTTGGGGTACCATATGTGGTACTGGAGTTCAAATTCAAATGGGCCTAGGGGCCAGAGCGATAGTACAGCTGTAAGGCGTTTGCATTGTACGTGGTAAACACAGGACAGACCTGGTTTGAATCCCAGTATCCTTATATGGTCCTCCGAGCCTGCCAGGAGAGACTTCTGAGCGCAGAACCAGGTGTAACTCCTGAGCATCGCCAGGTGTGACTCAAAAATAAAATAAATTCAAATAAAATAAATAAAAAACAAATTCAGATGGGCCCATGCAAAGCAAGTACCAAATTCGCCATGCTATCTCTCTAGTCCCCCCAAAAAAGCAAATTTTGGCATTACTTCATTACTTTCTATACATAATTGTGACCTATAAGATGTTAGAATTAACCATAGAAGTTTTGTTTGGGAAAATACCTACAAGGAATGAAGGGTTTTTTGTTTGTTTGTTTGTTTGTTTGTTTGGGGGGCCACACCTGGTGTTTCTCAGGGTTACTCCTGGCTCTGCACTCAGGCTCTGGGGACCATATGGAATACCGGGGATCAAATCCAGTTAGGTCCAGGGTCAACTGCGTGCAAAGCAAACATCCTACCCTTTGTGCTATGGCTATGGCCCAGGGGATGAGTTTTTAATAAAATTTTGAAGAAGGAAATTTTGGTTTAGAAAAAGAAAGAGAGCTCTCTGATATTTAGATGGATCATTTGGTTTGTGAGGCAATTAGCCTTGAAAATTGAATGAACCAGAGTGCTACCATTGATGAGATAATAAACCGCAAAGAGTGGTGAGTGCAGTTAGAGAAATAACTACACTGAGAACTATCATAACAATGTGAATGAATAAGGGAAATGGAAAGTCTGTCTAAAGTGGGGGTGGGGTCGGGAAGAGGGAGATCTGGGACATTGGTGGTAGGAATGTTGCACAGGTGAAGGGGGGTTTTCTTTACATGATTGAAACCAACTACAATCATATTTGTAATCAAGGTGTTTAAATAAAGATATTAAAAAGGTGCCTAAAAGAAAAAAAAACCGTGAATTGGACTTGGAAGCAATGTTTGTATTTTCCTTCATATTGGGGTTTAAGTAGTTGCAAAATTTTGTCTCTTTTCACTATCTTTTTCCTCAGACCTCTGCCCTATGAATTACTCACCCAACTGATAGATGAAGCCAGTGAAGGGGACATGAACATTTCAATTCTTACACAGGTAAGCAGAATAATAAAGTCTTATCTTATTAGTAGTATTTTAAATTTTGTGTTCAACTGTTCTGGAAATTTGTACTACTAAATATGCTTTGTGAAACCTAGGCCATAATTTCTTGTTATTCATTCCATATCCAGGAAATAATGGTGTATCTCGCCATGTATATGCGGACTCAGCCTGGCCTTTTTGCTGAAATGTTTCGACTTCGAATTGGTCTGATCATACAAGTTATGGCTACAGAATTGGCCCACTCCCTCCGATGCTCGGGTATCAATTAAGTAACAGTTTTAGAGGCAGACTTTATATTCAACGTAGGATGATTGACTTTAGGATCAGGAGAGAATGAACTTTAAAGTATTTGGTTCAACAACTTAAAGCTACATATAGAAATCATGTTTTTTCTGTTTTTATAATTTAAAGGACTAATATCATGAAATATTTTATATTAGTTTTTGAAACTTCAATACTCCACTTCCTTGGAGGCTTTTATATAAAAGATGTACAGTAGACTTGTCTTTATCTTCTATTTCAAATTCCAAACTACATGCTTCTTAACTCCCCAAGTGATATAGAGTGTGCATTCAACTTAAATATGACAAAAATACTGGGGGATGGAGAGATAGCATGGAGATAGGTCATTTGCCTTGCATGCAGAAGGATGGTGGTTCGAATCCCAGCATCCCATATGGTCCCCCGAGCCTGCCAGGAGCCATTTCTGAGCATAGAGCCAGGAGTAACCCCTGAGTGTTGCTGGGTGTGACCCAAACCCTCCAAAAAATATGACAAAATACATTGCATTCTGATTAAGGCATTAAGCCTTTGGATATTAGATTGAGTCATCAATTTTATAATCCTATAATTAATGTCTAGTTATCATCAGAATCAAACCAAGGAAGAGAATATTCTGTCCGGGAGGCAAATGAGGGGGATGCTGGAAACAGGGGTGGAGGGAGGACAACACTGGTGGTGGGAATACCTTTGATTCAATGTCACTATGTACCTTAAATATTATTATGAAAGATTCATAATTCATGCTGGTCACAATAAAAAATTATTTTAAAATAGTTGGCAGAACTGTCTTTGAGATTATTCAGAAGTTTCTGGAAAAATATGAATCTTAATTTAATTTAAAGAGTATTAAAATGATGTTTAAAGATTATTATTTAGAAGGTCACCAGGGTCTTTAGAAGAATCAGCTCACAATTGTATAAATTGTGAAAGGACAAAAATTCTCCAATATCATGTGACTCTTTCCTATTGGTAATTTAAAATTTTCACTTAAAATGGCAAAATAGAAATTAAAAATCATATCAATTTTATCTTAGATCACAATGCTTTGAAAATGGAATTAGGGGCCAGGTGGTGGTGCTAAAGGTAAGGTGCCTGCCTTGCCTGTGCTAGCCTTGGACGGACCGCGGTTCGATCCCCCGGTGTCCCATATGGTCCCCCAAGCCAGGAGCAACTTCTGAGCACATAGCCAGGAGTAACCCCTGAGCATTACCGGGTGTGGCCCAAAAACCAAAAAAAAAAAAAAAAAAAAAAAGAAAATGGAATTAGTCACAAAAAAAACTAGGAAAAATTCAAATATATAGAAGTTAATGAAAAAAATTTTTTTAATTTTTATTTTGACCAAAGTGGATTACAAATCTTTCACAGTAATTTTTAGGTACATAGAGATATTAAATAAAGAAAAAATTAAATGTCAAATTAATAGATAAGAATTGAATAGAAAATAAATTTGCAGTTACAACATATAATTTTAGATCTGGTTCAGTTAAATTTACTCAAAATGATTTTAATTGAGTTGTTAAGTAGCTTAATCTATTTATTTGTATCCACCCTAAATTACATTATTTATATTAAAATAGCCTTTTAAAAGAAGAGAGATAATCACTAGTTTATGCTAAACAGTAGACTTGCTTTATATCTACATACGTCTGTGTTCTCATTTAATCCTTTACATAACCCTCTGAAAAATGTATATTTGTTCCACTTTTACTGATAATGTAATTAAAGCAGAGTGGTTTTATATATATAATAAATTATCAGTTATACAAATAGTAAATAGTGAGATTTAATTCTGTCCAATTTCAAATGATTCCCATGTAATCCAGCTATTGTTATAGATTTCATGTATCTAATATACATTCTATAGTAATTATATCAAGTAATTTTTCCTTAAAGGATCTCATTGTATTGTAAAATTGTGTGACTGAAACTCAACCATCAACAATGTTATAAGTTCTTGTCTTGTGGCAATTCAATACATTTTATTTAAAAATTAAAATAATGGAAATAAAGTGTTCTCAATTAAAGGGAGGATTTCATGGTTCAATGTTAGACTTTAAAGAAAGGGTAAAAATCCTTAAATTATTTTTACTTTTTATTAGTTTCCTTTTCTGGCTCTCCTCTTCCTTTATATTCATAAAAATCATGACTATTTCTCTTTTGTTGCAGTGCTGGTAATCAAATTCAGGCCTCATGTATTTAAGCTTTCACTAAGCCATATCTCTTGCCCCAAACCATAACACATTATTATTTATAGGATAATTAACATTATCCTATAATATATTAGACCCAGATACCTTTTTCAATAGGATGTCTTTGTTTCAAAAGTTTCAATTGTCTATACTTTCTGTTTTGTGCCATTTTGGTCAGGGTTTTTGTTGTTGTTGTTGTTTATCTATATACAGGACCAACATCTTCCAAATAGACCAACTTTTAAAAGCCAAGTACTAGTGCATACTTATTTATGTTGGATTACTTAAAATTATGACCTTAATGTGTTATCTAAATACACTAATTCTCCTACCCTAAGAAACAAGTTCAAGAAATCTTTATATCTTCAGATTTTTTTGGATTTGTATCTAGTTTCTTTTGAGTTTATATTTTCAGGCAAGAGTTACTTATTATTTTACTCTATGTGCATATATAAATTCATTGTCCATCTATGACTTTCAGTATCACTGTTCTCTTAGTCATTCTACTTTCAAACAAAAATGGCACCAGTACTCTAAAATGTGGGTAGTGGGTTGAAGAAGGAAACAATGGCTTATTTAATCCAAAAACTGCATGATCAGTTTTAAATGATTGACTATTAAAGTATAACTATGTAGTTTGGTGTGCTACAAATTAATTTTTAAGTCTATTCTTGCAATTATATGATTCAGAAATTCTAGGAAAGAAATGAAATTATAAAAAGCAGGATCTGTATAACAGGAGAATTAGAAATTATTTTCTAATATTTCTGTTGACTAGCTGAGGAAGCCACAGAAGGTCTGATGAATCTAAGTCCATCAGCCATGAAGGACCTGCTACATCATATTCTCAGCGGCAAAGAGTTTGGAGTGGAACGAAGTGGTAAATTTAAAGAATTACATTTCTGTTTTACAGTATTATATTATTGCATTGGTCTAAAACAGTTTATCTGGGCTATGAGATAGTACAAATGTTAGCATATGCCTGACCCACCTGGTCCCCAAGTATCCACAGGCAGAGCCCTGGATTCCCCCAGTATTGGTAGGATGGCCCAGGTATCTGCAGAACTGCAAGACCTGAGCTGTAGTGCATTTGAAGTCCCTTGTACTCAACTACTGGCCTAATTGTCCAAGAGTTCCCTGGACTACCTGAATGTCATTTAAGTGGTCCCCCCTAAAAAGAAAAATATTTTTTTCTTTTATCAGAAGAAATTTTTGACTAAGATAAATAAAGCAGTTATATATGAAATAGTTTAAGATGAAGACTATAATTTCAGGGATTATTTCTATAGTACATGAAATAGTTTAAATGTCTTCTGTAGCAAGATTTGGAATATTTTTCTAATTAAATAATACATCACTCTAAATAGTCAACTAGTGGATTATTCTAGTAATCTGTCCAATCATCTGTATCTTTCTTGTGTTCAATTGGCAATAACTTAATAGCACTTACAAGTGGTGAGTGGGTGTATTGTATGCTAGTTACATGTGCATGTAGTTAGAATAGTATATCTGATATTTTCTTTTATTTTTAAATTCAGATACATCTAGGTTTTCATCTATATTAATCTTCCAATGTCACTTCTGGTTGGGAAATTGTATTTGGTATAAAAGATTAAAACATCTGTGCAAACAAAAAATGATGATATATGCTTATCTTTATATATACATATTTTATTTGTAAATAAATATATAAGATATACCAGACCTTATAATAATAAAAATATAAAGCAATATTTCTGTGCATAACCACTTAAAAAGCCTACTGGAATACAGGGCTTAAATTTTATTAGCAAATACCTAGGTGATATTGATGCAACTGGCCTGTGGAACACACTTGATTAGCAAGGAGTAGTTGAAGGTATTTTTATAAATTTAAAAATAAGACAATGTATCTAAGTCTTTTGAATATAGTGGAGAAAATTTTTTAATCTGTCCTCTTTGTCTTTAATTTGTTATGCTATGCAGTTCATCCCTCAGACTCCAATATCACCCCTGCTATTTCTCTCCATGAGATTGGTGCTGTTGGAGCAACCAAAACAGAACGAAGTGGGATCATGCAGTTAAAAAGTGAAATAAAACAGGTAATACTGTGCTTGGTAGATCAGTTGACATATTTTCAAGTTTAAAAGCAATTATTTTGCGGGGATAGACAGAAAATACACTGGGTAAAACACTTGCCTTGCATGTACCCAACCTGGATTAGATTCTCAGTACTCCTTTTTGGTCCCCTGGAAAGCACCAGAGGTAATTACTGATTGCAGAGCCAGGAGTAATCATTGAACATTGCCATGTGTTACCTAATGTAAAAACAAAGAAAAAAAAAGAAACTTTTGGATTTAAACATGCATTTTTATAAATATACTAAGTTTAATTTGAGCCATTTATTTTTTCAGGTGGAATTTCATAGACTCACTGTCTCAACTGAGAGTCAGGTGAAACAACTAGTGATCCTTTAACACGGTTTAACCTGCCTTTAGTTCTATTAATATACACAACTCACAACTTTTTAACAAATATGGTCACAAGTCTTGTTTTGTAGCAGTCATTTAGTAGATAACTTTCTTCTGAGCCATTTGCTAATTTTAGGAGGAAGGTAGCTTGCTTCTTCTAATAGTAAGAAATTGAAATCCCAGGCTTCTGTTTCTAAAATTAACATGTAATTTTTCTTATGAAAATAGGCTTAAATTTCTTATTTGTAAGAACAGGTACTAGGAGAGATACCAGATTAGATTAGGACCTTATATTGTTCTTTTAAATCATTTTAAAAGTTATTCCTGAAATTAAAATTTATTGTTGTCATAGTAAAGAAATATAATGGTGTTATTAATACGTAAAGTAAAGCCATTTAAATTAGACTGAGTAAGTGAAATCGTTAAAAATTGTATTGTAGCCTTTTATTCATTTTCTTCTGAAGTTTAAAATAACAGAATTATGTAAATAGTTAACACACACTCCCACAGCTTCTTGCAAAACTCTAAGAAAACATGTAATTTCAAAGCCTTCAAATTGAGGTGGTACTGATTTTTATCACTTTTAATTGCACTTATTATGAAAAGTTTAAAACTACCCTGTTTGCTTTCAAAATGTATGATAGCTTAAAACATTAAAGCACACCCTGAAGAGAATGAAATGGAATTTATTATTTTTTTTGTAGTTTTTGGGTCATACCCGGCAGTGCTCAGGGGTTATTCCTGGCTCTACGCTCAGAAATTGCTCCTGGCAGGCACGGGGGACCATATGGGACACCGGGATTCGAACCGATGATCTCCTGCATGAAAGGCAAATGCCTTACCTCCATGCTATCTCTCTGGCCCTGGAATTTATTTTTAAAAAATCAGAAATTTTTATAATAATGGATCAATGCTTACAGCTTAATTTTAAATAAACTTAATTTGAGTGCTTTTATCAAATATCCTTTACCAATATGGTATGGGCAAGAATGTAATAGAAAGGGGCCAGCAAGGTGGCGCTAGAGGTAAGGTATCTGCCTTGCAAGCACTAGCCAAGGAAGGACCACGGTTCGATCCCCCGGCGTCCCACATAGTCCCCCCAAGCCAGGGGCAATTCCTGAGCGCTTAGCCAGATGTAACCCCCAGCATCAAACAGGTGTGGCCCTAAAAAAAGAATGTAATAGAATAAGGAAAGATCTTGAGATAAAAACGTTCTCCATAGAGTTTTTCCCAGTATATATTTTATATAATTGATATAATCTGATCATTTTATATCTAAAATTTGAAAAAAAATTGTACAAAATAGAGAAACATGTTTTTGTTACACATATTTGTTTTGGATGGGTGATTGGCTAAATAGTTTCAAAGTTTTTATAGTCACACTGTATAACTTACATGTTCATTATGTATTTAGAACTTGAAGTCTGTTCCCAACTGAAGATTTGACCTAAACACCTGCATTATTTAATATTTTTTGGTGCTAGGGATCAAATCTCAGGCCATGTACATATACAACTTGGTGATCTGCCACTGAGCTACATCTGTGTCCTTATTTAAGTTATTCATGCATCTATGTACAGGTTTTTAAGAAAGCGCAAAAGATGGTAGCTTATTGAGAGACCTAAACTCATTACTTACTTATTTGTATGTAATTTGTATCCTCTCTTTCTTGTCAATTTTTGTTCTAATCTATTTTCCCTACCACTTACCAATGTCACGTTTACTGATATGAAAATTACTTTTAATGTAGTTTTATTCATTTGATCCTTGATTATCATGTCTAGAATAAGACTGTTTTATCAGCTTTTTAAATGATAACTAGGTATTTAAATTAATTACTAATAACTTCTGGTGGGGGTAAGGAAGCCACAGCCAGCTGTGCTCAGGGATCACTCCTGTTTAGGCTCCAGGGACATTATGTGGTGCCAGGGATAAAACCATATGGATCACATGCAAGGCAAGTGCCTTACCCGCCATTCTATCTCTCTGACATTAATAACTTTGAGAAACACAAATGATTACTGCCTTGCTTCATTCCTTTACATTTAAATTGTATTTCCTATTTGTTTCTTCTAGGGTGGTCATCCCTGTTTCCAGATTTTATATCACTGTCTTCTCTAGTAACTGCTATTGAATTTTTATAGAGTGGGGTCTCCCAAGTGATACTGGGTATTTTAGGGTACTCAGGAAATACATAGGTGGTTTGGTGCTAGAACCTGAGAACGCAGTGCTTCTTGGATCCTGCTAGGGTTTGCCTACTGGACAAGCAGGGCAACCAGGGCAATATCCAAGGTATTTGGTAGGCTACATGGTGTCTGATATTTAATCGGGGTCCTGTGTCCTACACATGCAAAGTTTACCCTTGATCCCTATGCTATCTCTTGGGCCTGTATCATGTACTGTTTACAAGTGCTTTGAACATGCATATATGTAACTTGTGACATATACTAATTCACCAATAATGAGTACAAAAATGAATCAAAACCTAAAATAAGTATGAAATAAATGCATGTATGTAGTTTTGGGTGTCTTTCCTATTAAAAACTCTAATATTTACATCTCTGTTTTGGTAGTCTTTGAACTAGTATCATTAATTGCATATCTGTTGTGTACTAGACACTATACTAGACAACATCACCACTGTTTAGATATACAATGATACCTACTTTTTCTGGTTATACAGTGATAACTACTCTGATACCTACTCTTTCTGGGCTGATCTCATTATCAAAAATATTTGTGTTTTTTATGGTACAAAGACAATGAAGATACATCAAATGGCAGTTTATCACTTGATATACATGATAGTCACTGGTCAACAAAAAATTTCTTATGCATTTTTCACCCAGCAGTTTGTGACTTGGGTATTTGATCCATAGGAAAAGAGAAAAGTTCTTTTAAATATTTATGTCATCTTCATTTTTCATTTCAGAATCTAAGCTGACAGAGGCCCACTAGCCTATATTTTATCATTTATTAAAGTTCATTATGTTGTAGTATGTGTAAAACTTTATTTTTTTATGTTTCTGCATAATATATTACTACAGAGCAAGATGAGGCTTAATGTCAGAGCTCATGCCTTAAATGTGTGAGGCTCTGGATTAAGTCCTTGGGGCCACACATGCAAAAATACTGTTGTATTTATGCCCCACATTTTATTTATTCATTAATAGACAGTTTGTTATTGATTTAGGCTCTTATAAATAAAGCTTTTATGAGCCTTCATGAATTTTTATATGAACATTTTTCTTGGATATATAGTTAGTAGTGGACATTTGGGGGCATTTGGTATTTGTTTTAAGTATTCTGAGGAAATTTCAAGATGTTTCTATATGGACTACATAATTTTACATCTCCAACAACAGGGTATGAGGGTTCAAGTTTCTTCATATTCTATTATCATTGTCTCTTGTTTACTCTATCAAGTGTGTTTTGATTTGCACTAATCTAATGAGTTATGATAGATACTGAGCATCTTAAGTATCTTTTAATTCCTTTACTATCTTCTTGGAGAAATGTCTATTCACATTCTTTTCCTTTTGATAGCATTATTTGACATTTTATTGTTGAGTTATAAAATCCCTTCCAAGTGACTGAGAAATATTTTTCTATTTTGTAGATTATGTTTCAACTGTTAACTTTCTTTTTTATGTGTACTCAAGAAAATATCACCATAAAATCACTTTCTTAATAGTGTTCTTTGAAGAACAAAAGTTTTAATTTTGACAAAGTTCAATTTGTCTCTTTCTTTTTATATCTAAGAAAACTTTGCTTAACCTAAGGTCAAAAGTTTTAGTCCTTTTTGCTTGTTTCAAAAGATTGTTATAACTCCTACATTTAGGTACATGATTATGTTTGGGGTTTCAAGATCATCCCTATGTTTAGTGATTTACTATGAAGACTAAGTACACTGTATATAGTCATACTCACATCTGTAATGTATTATAGTGAAATTATTAAAAGGAAAATCAGCGGGGCTGGAGAGATAGCATGGAGGTAAGGCGTTTGCCTTTCATGCAGGAGGTCATCTGTTCGAATCCCAGCATCCCATATGGTCCCCCGTGCCTGCCTGGAGCAATTTCTGAGCCTGGAGCCAGGAATTACCCCTGAGCACTGCCGGGTGTGACCCAAAAAACACCAAAAAAAAAAAAAGGAGAATCAGCGAGGGGAAGAAATGTTGTTGACAAAGTCCAGAAAAAAAGCCTGTACAAGTTTTAGAACACTTTTAAATAGAGTAATACAGTGTACCTAATTTCCTTGCAGTGAGTTTACTTAGTTTTAGTTTTTTATTTTGGGACCATATCTGACAGTGCTCAGGATTTACTTCTGGCTCTTTACTCAGTTATCATTAGGTGCCCGGTATCAAACTCATGTAGGTTTTATGCAAGGCAAACACCTGGCTTGCTGTAATATTTCTATAGCTCCTTTTGCAATACGTTTAACAACATGTATGAAAAAATGACAAATGACAGATAGCACTTCTGACCTTCTGTCTTCACTTTTCAGCATAATAAGCCTGGTTTCTACAGAGACCATGTTGCTACAAACTAAGACTGCATCTTCTCTAGAATTTCTCTCAATGGATCTAGAACACATGGTCTTCTGATCACAAAAACCAGTTTTGAGGGAGCATCCTTGCTAATACCAACAGTCCTTTTTGGTGCTTTGCTCTGGACCTGACATATTAGATTAATTCTTTTCTAGGTTGTGGCAGAATATAAAGTGTGCAATAAATCATCACATACAACTTGAATGAAGGGGGGGAAAAGTCCAAAATTGGAGGATTTATCATTTCCAGCTGCTTAACTTATTACAGAACTACAGTAATCAAGATGCCATACAGGCATAGATTAAGCACATATATAACACACACACACACACACATATATATATATATATATATGTGTGTGTGTGTGTGTGTGTGTGTGTGTGTGTTGAATGAAATTCAGAATTAAATGCATTTTGTTTATTTTTAACAAGGGTATGAAGAAAATCAAATGAGGAAAGATGGTCTTTTCGTGGCATATGAAAATAGAGATATTTTTCTTCATTCTCTCACTCTGCATATTTTCTTGCTTAATATTTTAGCTAAACCCAGTAAAAGTTGAAAGGAGGGGCCTGAGAGATAGCATAGAGGTAAAGCGCTTGACTTGCATGAAGAAGGATGGTGGTTCGAATCCCAGCATCCCATATGGTCCCCTGAGCCGGGGGCAGTTCCTGGGCATAGAGCCAGGAGTAACCCATGAGCGCTGCCAGGTGTGACCCCCCCACAAAAAAAATTTTTTTAAGTTGAGGCATTCCGCAGCAGCCCTGCACCAGACCCCCAGGGACCCCCGACCCAACTCCAGGCAGGGTATCTACCCCCAAGTCGGAAGGACATTCATCCCAAAGTATGTGTACACCCCACTATTTATCACAGCACTCAGTATAATAGCCAAGTCTTGGAACCAACCTCGATGTCCAACAACAGACGAGTGGATCATTAAGATGTGGTATCTATACACAATGGAATACTACATGGCAGTCAGAAATGATACAATCATGAACTTTGCAGCAACATGGATAGACCTAGAACATATTATGTTAAACGAAGTAAGTCAGAAGACGAAAGATAAACACAGAATGATAGCACTATTTTGAAGCACCTAGAACATACACCCTACATACAACTAATACTCAACAACCAAATAACAGGGTTTAACATGGTAGAAACTCCAAACACTGTAACAGTCAACACACACCGGGGAGCAGTGCCCAAAACACATGAAAGCAGGTAGCACTGTCCCTATGATTGAAGGCGGGGGTTTTTCTTTCTAAGGTTTGGAGAGTAGTGGGGTATTTTAGGTTCTTCAAGTCCAAATTCTTTGTAACAGTATTATCTCCATTATCACTCTCCAAGCTCTGTCCTCTGCTATTTCCTCTTCCCAGTGTCTATCCCACTATCAGTGGAGAATCCTTTTTTAATCTGTGAACATTGATAGAATTCCTTTCCCTATTTGGAGAGAGGGTCAGGAAGTGGAAGATTTGACCATTAAGTTTCTAGTTTCGCATCTCTTCAAAAACCAGCTTTGCTTGCTGTATATATGTGGGAAAGCATATACTGCCATTACTGTTTTTTAAGTCACACCCCAGATGGAGGGGGCAGGAGACGTCCCTTTGGCAACATCTGATCTTTTCCATTTCTACTACCTTTTCTCTTGGTTATGTCCTACCCTATATTTCAAGTTTCTATTTTGTTTTGAACTTGCTTTTTTTCATATTGAAAAGATGACATTGCCCCACGAGCCAAAAATAAATGGGAATTGAAAAAAAAGTTGAAAGGAAGTAGAAAGAAGAAATGTTTTTGATTCTGACCCATGAGGGAAAAACTTTTCTTTCTCTATTCATTCATTATGATTCAACTATGGGGTTGGATTTCTGCCAATGCTCCTAATTAACCATGAGAAGTGTCCTTCAATTTCTAGCTAGTTTAGTGTTTTCTTTTTTTTTTTTTTTTTTTTTTTTTTTTGGTTTTTGGGCCACACCCGGTAACGCTCAGGGGTTACTCCTGGCTATGCGCTCAGAAGTCGCTCCTGGCTTGGGGGACCATATGGGACGCCGGGGGATCGAACCGTGGTCCATCTCCTAGGCTAGCGCAGGTAAGGCAGGCACCTTACCTCCAGCGCCACCGCCCGGCCCCTAGTTTAGTGTTTTCTATGATAAACTCAGTCATGAACAATTTTGTAACTGTGGTGCTTAACCAAAGTAATTATATAATACACACATATCTATGTAAGAAAAAAGTAGTATATGTTGAAGAGAGCCCCCAGTGGAAATAAGCAGGCAAAGAATCAAGCAATCAAGATTCTTGTTCAAGAGAGAACATAGGCTTGAAAAGCATGCTATGGGGCCGGAGAGATAGCATGGAGGTAAGGCATTTGCCTTTCATGCAGAAGGTCATTAGTTCCAATCCCGGCATCCCATATGTTTCCCCAAGCCTGCCAGGAGCGATTTCTGAGCATAGAGCCAGGAGTAACCCCTGCCGGGTGTGACCCAAAAAACAAACAAACAAAAAACAGCATGCCTCTTCTTTATTTTATTGTCATTAAATTCCATTGTTTCTTTGAGCTCCTTGAATATCCTAAGTATTTTCACTCTGAACTCTATTTCATAGAGATGTATTGGATGCTGCTACTGATTGGGTCTGTAGGATTGGAATCTTCACCCACAAGGTGGGGTTTTTTGCTGCTTTGGCATTGTTCTTTTTGTAGATTCAAGCTGCTACTTTCCTGTCAGTTTTCCCACTGCTAGGTAGTCCTTAGGGAATTTTATGTCAGTGAGAGATTATCTTGTGGCTTTGTAAACACTGCAGGCATAGGAGGCCTTGCTTTTTGGCTTTTGGATCAAAGCTGGTGGCACTCAGAGGTTACTCCTGACTGTGTGCTCAGAGATTACTCCTGGCAGGCTCGTGGGGGCAATGGGATACCATTGAACTCCGGGTCAACATCGTGCAAGTCAAATACCTTACCTGTTGTGTTATCACTCTGGCCTGAGGCCAACGTGGGCTTGTGGGTGGGCTGCAGTCTGTTCCTTAGTACAGATCTGGCATTCTTTTCCCTCATGCCTCCTTTTCACTGAGAACGTGAGCCTCTGGCTGTGGCCTCCACCTCAGTTTATCTTGTTGAAAGTTTATGTGTGTATTCTAGGGATACTAAACTGGAGTTTTGGGGAAATTTTTGGTATATTTTAAAATATGGTATTTCTGGCCTCATTCTCACAGAATAAGTTTCGATGTTTCTTCTTTGCATCTTTTTCAGGAAAGTTTGGGATGAGCCAATATTAATTATTAGTGTCTAGGGTTTTCTTTTAGTATAATTTGTAAGGAACTTATTTAAACTCTCCTTCTAGTCCTGTATCAATTTTCTGTTTCTTGATGAAATAGTCTATTTGTGTAGTTTATATTTTTCTAGGAAATTTTTCATTTTGTCTGATAGTATATCTTTGCAATTACTTTTATTTCTGCAAGATTGGAGTTTTTTTTTCTATGTTTTCTATCCATATTTTAATACACCAAGGTTTTTTTTGTCTTTCTAGTTAAAGATTTCTGGGGCCAGAGCGATAGCACAGCAGTAGGGCATTTGTCTTACATGCAGCTAACCCAGGACAGACTTCGATTCAATCCCCAGCATTCTGTGTGGTTCCCCCAAGCCAGGAGCGATTTCTGAGTGTACAGCCAGGAATAACCCCTGAGCATCACCGGGTGTGCCCCCCCCCCGAAAGAAAGAGATTTGTCAGTTTTCTTGATTCTTTTTTTTTGGGGGGGGGCCACACCCAGTAATGCTCAGGGGTTACTCCTGGCTATGTGCTCAGAAGTTGCTCCTGGCTTGGGGGACCATATGGGACACCTGGGGAATCGAACCGCTGTCCGTCCAAGGCTAGCGCAGGCAAGGCAGGCACCTTACCTTTAGCACCACCGCCCGGCCCAGTTTTCTTGATTCTTATTTTCATAAAAGACAGTTTAAAATTACTAAATTTGGGGATTATTTTTTAATTCTCTGTTTTACTTAATTCTGTTATAATCTTAACTTTAGCTATTCTTCTTTTTGCTTAGTTTTCTCTTTTATAATATTGTAATATTTATTTTAGGTATTTATTAATACCAGAATTTATCAAAGTTCTTTTAAAATACTCACCTGCATCTCATAAATTTGAATGTGTTGTATTTTATTCCTCATTCACTGCAGTATGTTTTCTAAGTTTATTTCTGATCTCTTACTTAAACTATAAACTATGTAGACTGTGTTGTCTAATTTTTATATATGTTTTCTTGTACTGATGCATAATTTTATTGTGGTCAGAAAACATTCTTTGTTTATTTCAATTTTAAGTTTATTGAGTCTTATAGCAACAAATTTACCTATAGATCGGTTATACAACAGAAATAACCAGGCCTGGACACAGGCTAATAATCTATGACATCAATATTTTATAGCTCTTCTATGTAACATTAGGTTGCTTTCTAAATAGGCTATATTTCCAGTTTATGTTACTATTAGCTATTCACACATTTTTCTAGTTTTACTGTAACCTCTTTATCTTGGGTGTTACACTTACAGTGTTGATAATTTTGTGATGTACATTTTATTTGCTCTTATATTTTTATCAGAGATATATTTTCATGAGTTATTTTTCTTTTCCATTTCCCAAGTCCCCTGGGACCTCTGTGACACCAAGTAGTGGGTCCTTTCTTAGTGTATATGGTCAATTCACACCTAAAGATACTCGTCAAGGTCAATGGCAGCGCCGAAGAAGGCTGGATGGAGCTCTGAACAGAGTGCCAATTGGATTTTATCAAAAAGTATGGAAGGTTTTGCAGAAGGTGAGCATAATGTACTGTAGATATCTATTTTATTCCTTTACTGAAACAAATGTCAGTGGTATCAATTAATTGTACTAATGCAATTATATAAAAGTTATAGTAAGCTTAGATACAACATACTGAAGGAAGCATAGAAATGAAAGTCAGTTTGTTTAGTCATTATTGATAATGTGGCCTTATTCCTGTGGCATTATAAAAATTTCAAAAAATATCATTTTTCTGCTTATGGCCACAATTAGGCATTGTTATATTGGGTGCTGATTGAGACCATTGCTTACCTCATGAATCCTGTTTAGAAATTTTAAATATCTCTTTATAGACTCCAGTGTTGAGTTATCAGCATACATTTGGTAACAGTGTGTTTTTGCTTTTTTCAGTGTCATGGACTCTCTGTGGAAGGTTTTGTTCTTCCTTCTTCAACCACAAGAGAGGTAAGATTCTATATCATTCACATTTATGTGATTGATAGTTTGTCTGGATAAAATATTTTATTAATCACATTTTAAATAATAAATTTATTTTTGTTACTGTAATTTATAAAATTTTAATGGTAGAGTTTATGTAAACAACATTTAACTCAACTACACCTTTACTTCCCTCCATCATTAACTCAGTGTCCCACACCAATTTCTTTTTTTTTTTTTTTTTTTTTTTGGTTTTTGGGCCACACCCTGTGATGCTCAGGGGTTACTCCTGGCTATGCGCTCAGAAGTTGCTCCTGGCTTCTTGGGGGACCATATGGGACGCCGGGGGATCGAACCGTGGTCCATCCTAGGCTAGCGCAGGCAAGGCAGGCACCTTACCTCCAGCGCCGCCGCCCGGCCCCCACACCAATTTCTTATATAACTCCACTTCACCTCCTACCTGCCCTGATAAGTTTAGTTCTATAGTATAGTTTTGATGTTGCATCAGGCCATTTGTTATTCCTTTATTATATTTCTTTATATTCTACATATATGTTTTAAGGAGATCTAAGTTCCAATCACCAATTTTTTAATCAACTTTATTACATACATGATTGTGTTTGGGTTTCAGTCATGTAAAGAATACCACTCATCACCAGTGCAACATTCCCATCACCAATGTCCCAAATATCCCTCCTCCCCACCCAACCCCCTCCTGTACTCTAGACAGGCTTTCTATTTCCTTCGTATATTCTCATTATTAGGATAGTTCAAAACGTAGTTATTTCTCTAACTAAACTCATCCCTGTTTGTGATGAGCTTCATGAGGTGAGCTTATTTAAACACATCACTAATCATCATTTAATTTAATCATTTAATAATCATTAATTAATCATAATTTAAGAAGAAGAAGAAGAAGAACAAGAACAAGAACAAGAAGAACAAGAAGAAGAAAAACAAGAACAAGAACAAGAAGAACAAGAAGAAGAACAACAAGAAGAATAACAAGAAGAAGAAGAACAATAAATATATCAACTTTTGGATACATATAGGTTTTGCATCTCAAGTACTAAACAATGTGTTAGTGAGGTCTATCTATATAGGTGTTTACCCTATGCAGTATGGTCTGCAGCACCTTATATATCAACTTTCCTTTCCTAAAGAGGAGGTAACAGTTTGGTTTTCATTTGACATGAATTGAAATGATGATAGTGAGGAGGAAAAGGTAGAAGAAAAAAAGGAAAAAAAGTAGTGAAAAGAGAGGGGAAAAGAGCAAGGGAATGTTAGTTTGCTTGGACGTGTTCGATGAGTAGGCCCTGTAGTATAAGTCTGAGAGTCACAGTTGCTGCTTCAGTGGTCTAGCTGGTCACATGCTTCAGGTCCTAAAAGAGGGCATAATCTAGAGAAAAAGGGTATGCTAAAGAGTTTTATCAGACATTTTTATGATGCAAGTTGAGTATGGTATCTAGTGTGACTGAGCACCGAGGTGTCACCTTAGGTTTTCCATCCTTTGTATCCAAGAACCCCTGTGGACAGAAAAGCTGAGAGGTTATTTTAAATATAGTAAGATTAAGGCATTAAAACATATTGTTATAAACTGCTTTCGTTGGAGACATTGAATTCTCATCGTATTCTTTACCTGTAATCCTGTATAAGCTCCCTAAGATATTATTATGGGCCTTTGTAGTAAAAGGCTGGTTACATACCAGTTCTCTCTATGCTGTTGTTTATGCTGTTGCTGGTTTCTTTATGGTATAATGTGTAGTTGAGGCTTTGTGTTCCTCTTCCACTTGTTTAGGGCACTACTCTCCAGTATATATTGACAATTACAGTGTTTGGAGTTTCTATCTTGTTAAAACCTGTTATTTGATCATGGAGTATCGCTTGCATATATGGTGTATATTCTAGGTACTCCAGAATAGTGCTATCATTCTGTGTTTATTTTTAGCCTTCTGGCTTACTTCATTTAACATAATATTTTCTAGATCCATCGACATTGCTATAAAGTCTATGATTGTATTATTTCTAACTGCTATGTAGTATTTCATTATGTATAGATACCACATCTTCATGATCCACTTGTCTGTTGTTGGACATCGAGGTTGGTTCCAAACCTTGGCTATTATACTGAGTGCTGCGATAAATAGTGGGGTACATACATACTTTGGGATGAATGACTTTCCGACTTGAAGGTACATACCTAGGAGAACAATTGCTGGGTCAAAAGGCAGCTCAATTCTGAGTTCCTTGAGCACTCTTCAGACTGTTTTCTATAGGGGTTGAACTAGGGGGTATTCCCACCAGCAGTGGATGAGAGTTCCCTTCGTACCACATCCTCGCCAACCTAGATTGTTCCCATTATTTTTTATGTGAGCCATCCTCACTGGTGTAAGGTGGTACCTCATTGTTGTCTTGATTTGGATTTCCCTAAAGGTGAGCATGTTTTATGTGTTTGTTGGCAATCTTTCAGTCTTCCTTGGAGAAGTGTCTATTCATTTAGTCTCCCCAGTTTTCTATGGTTTTCTTAGATTTGTGGGGCTCGGCTTTCTGAGAGCTTTATATATTCTAGATATCAGCCCATTATCTTACATGTTGAGTGCAAAGATTTTTTCCTATTCAGTTAACTGTCTTCTTGTACTAAGTAGGGTTTCTTTCGCCATGCAGAAGCTTTTTAGTTTGATGTAGTCCCATTTGTTTATGTTTGATGCTAAAGTTCTTGCCATTGGTGCTCCATCCTCGAAGACTGTTTTGATATATGTCTTCAAACTTTGAATTTCTTAATTCCCTTGTTAATATATCAGTATATACATGTTTCTTGTTATTTCTATCATTATGGATACACAATATCTTGTGTTATATAATCTAAGTTATCCTTAGATTTTTCTTTGACTTTTAGTCATTTATTCTCTTAGGTGAGTAAAATCTATACTCATAATGCTATACCATGAAATGCCATGATTTAGGGAACCACTTCCAAGATAAAATATTTCTTGTGACAAATATTGTTTTAAACACTCTTGCACATTGTTATTTTCTATTGAATTATTTTCTTCAGATACACTCCCAGAATTGGGATTATGGATTAAAGGGCAATGATACTTTTAATTATTTTGTACTGCCAAGTTTAGTTACATAAAAACTGATTTATTCACTTAATTACTTTAAAGGGGAACCAAAGCAGCACTCTTGGCTACAGTGCTTTGTCGTTTTGTTGTTGTTGTTGTTGTTGTTTGTTTTCTGGTCTTTTTAAGCAGGGGTGCTGGGGAGAAACAGCTGTTCATCTGGTTATACTCAGGGCTTACTCCTTTCTACCTATGTACTCATGGGTCACTCCTGGCAGGGCTTGAGGAATCATATGTGTTACTAGGTAAACAACCTTGATTGGCCTTGTGCAAAACAAGGAAGCTCCATACATGCTTTACTACTATCTCTCAGGCCCAAGTTTGGTTCTGTTTGGAAATTTTTTACTGTCTTTTAGAATAGGTGATTGATGACTCTTGGATGATAGATTTTAGAAAATGGCATTCTTTTCCTAAATTACAGATGACCCCAGGCGAGATTAAATTCTCTGTTCATGTGGAGTCTGTCCTGAATCGTGTACCTCAGCCAGAGTACCGCCAGCTTCTAGTTGAAGCCATCCTTGTTCTTACCATGTTAGCAGATATTGAAATTCATAGCATTGGAAGCATCATTGCTGTGGAAAAGATAGTGCATATTGCCAATGACTTGTTCCTTCAAGAACAGGTAGGTAAAACTGTTATTTTCTCAGAGAATATCTAATACTAACCAAATTAGCATTAAGAGATTTTCATGAAACTAAGGTGACTTACCTGTGCCTTCTGCACATTAACTTTTTCCTGGCAACCATTAAAGTGGCTCTAAGCTCTCTTCAGATTACGTAGCTATTGGAATCTTTTACCACATTTGAGGGTTGTGTTAGATAAGTTGACTGGAACTCAAGAAAGACTTTTACGCACTTCATTGTATCTCAAACTTCTTATCAAACTTCTTTTACAGTGAGAAGAGCTTAATATGAGTTATTGGATAATATTATATCTTCTGGACCATTAAAGAAAAGAGAATATTGGTTTGGGTTTATTTTTGCTTTCCCTCATTACCTATATTACTTATTGATTAAATAAATAAAACATTTTTATTTGTTTTAACTTAAAGCTACACTCAGCATTCCCATCACTTACTCCTGTTTGTACACTAAGGAATCACTCCTGGCAGTGCTTTTAGGACCATAATGTGATGCTAGGGATAAAATCTAAGACTGATACATGCAAGGCAAGTACTTTACTCCTGTACTTTCTCTTTGGTCCATTAATACAATTTTTAAGTTAATATTTTTATTATTTTCTTGATAAGAATTTTAAGGAAATATCCACATTTTGAAAATGCACACTATTTTTCAAAGTCTTAAAAAACTTTTCTGTGTGGGGTCAGAGCAATACCACAATGGGTAGGGCACTTGCCTTGCATGCAGTTGACCTGGGTTGAATCCTCAGCATTCCATATGATCCCCCTGAGTCTTCCAGTTGTGATTTCTTAGTGCATAGCCAGGAGTAACCCCTGAATGATACTGGGTATGTCCCCAATCACAAAAAATCTCCAAGGTTTGCAGCAGATCTTTCATTTTATTAGGTCCTACAGAAGCATGGAAAAGAAATTAATGTTGTCTAAGATTTTCTACAACAGTACTAATTTTAAATATTCTAAAATGTATATAGTCTATATCAAAAAGTATTATACATTTTTGAGAAGGAGAATTGATTCACACAATGCTACTCAAAGACTACACTTGGCTGTGTGCTCAGGAGTCACTCCTGGCAATGCTAAGACAGCAATCAATGCCTGCTATTGAACTGGAGTCAGCTACATTCAAGTCAAGTGTCTTAATCCCTGTCATGTTTCTCTGACTTCAAAATGTAATTCTTTTTTAGGTGTAGTCTCTAGCTTGGGTCATTTATGTGTCTATTTAAAGTTATTTGACTTAGTAATAATACAATAATATACACTAAAATCCATAGTATTGACATGATTTGGACCAAAGTTCCTTGAAAGTGGTCTGTAATTCATTAATTTTTAACTTTTTTTTGGATCACACTCGGCAGTTCTCAGGGGTTACTCCTGGTTCTACACTCAGAAATCGCTCTGGGCAAGCTCAGGGGACCATATGGGATGCCGGGTTTCGAACCACTGACATTCTGCATGCAAGGCAAATGCTTTACCTCCATGCTATCTTTCTGGCCCCTAACTTTTAACTTTTAATGAGCACTGTTCAAATTTTACCTTTCAAAATTTATTTTAACAGAAAAATTCAAAATAATCTTTAAAAAACAATTTGATGAGCTGGAGATCTAGTAAATAGTTGATGTATTAGGAACTCATATTCTGATTTTGCATATAACTTCAATCCTTTCCTGACTAGAAATTATAGGGTCCAGTTGATAGTTGGTCGTGGGAGTGGAGGGATGATTTGAGTTATCCTAATCAGAATTTAAATTAGTAGGATTAGTAACTTTTCCTTTCCTCTGTGTTTTCCTACCTTTAAAACAAATAGAAAACCCTTGGAGCAGATGATACCATGTTGGCAAAGGATCCTGCATCTGGCATCTGTACTCTTCTGTATGACAGCGCACCTAGTGGCAGGTTTGGCACCATGACCTACCTCTCCAAGGCAGCTGCCACCTACATGCAGGAATTTCTGCCCCACAGTATATGTGCCATGCAATGAGACCATTGAGTCTTGACTGCTGGGAAGCTTTTGAAAGCTGTTCTCTGCCTTAGTTGATTGTATATGACTGAAATGTGATTACCTGATCACTCCCATGATGCCCCATTAATCCTATCTCTCCATAAAGTAAACTTTACTGGTAAACTAGCTGTTTTGAAAAAGTGAATCATCACCTAGAGACTTAGGTTTTCACAGGTGTTTCATTGTGGGAAACTATCTTTTCATAATCCATGAAGGTTTGCATGTATGTATTTGTATTACCTAGGTCTGTTACAAACTTAGTTTTCTAACTCCCTTTCTGGGAATAAGGTACTATCAATAACTTATTCATGAAGTTTGGTTTTACTTATATGGCTCCATTGTATGTTTAGATGGGAGAATTAAAACTTTACTAAGTAAGAAAAATCAAAATGATTGGATTTTATGCTTCTGAATATTAGAAATTGTATCCTAAATGCCTTATCTTTGAAAAAGATAGATCTGTTTTGTATTAACATGTGGCCTTATTCTGAGTAGACTCACAACTCCTTTCTATGTCATCAGTCATACTGTCATTACTAGATTTAATTCTTACTCTCTGCGGTGAAGTATCAAGAAAGGTACATGTATTGATACTTAAATCATATTTTATGAAGATTGTTGGTGTTCAGATGTGTTCAGATTGAAAATATAATAATCCAGAGAAAGGGAACTAGAGATGATTTTAAAAGAAGAGAAGATCTGTGGTTAGTGTCTAATAATATCTAAGGGAAAGAATCAAAAGTGGATAGCCTTGGGCACCCAGTTCATACTTCTGGAGAGTGATCCAACACATATTTCATATAATCAAAGCCTCTGTTTTTGGCAAAAAGCAGTCCAATAATTAAATCTATAGCTGCTCCACTGACCAGTTTTTGCCTTATGCTCACCAGGATCTTTCTCACTTCCTTACTAAATTATGCAATCTTCTCCCTAATTCCCTGCCCTCCAATCTGTTTGTAAACTTTTTCATTTACATTTTCAGTTCCTGGTTTTAGTACTCAGATACATGTATATGTTGTAATCTGTATAAATAACTGTATTTTTGTATATAGTTAAGCATACATGAAAGTTTTTCTAAAAATAAGTCACTTTATATGTATGTATGTATATGTATTTGATGCAATCGTTTAGCATGTTACAAGTTACAAGTGTTGCATGTTCGAAGAAGGTCTGACTATATTGTCAAGCTGACGCACAAAGATTAGTGGAAGAATCGTGAAGTCCTTTCTTCTTGTCCCATGTGAAGGTTGTTTTTCCTGACTTTCCGTTTTAGTCAGTTTGGGAAGCTATACTAAAATACCAAGCCATTTATTTTCCATGATTCAGGAGCCTGGTAAATACAGGATTGAGATACCAACAGATTCAGGAGTTCTTGTAAGGGTCCTGTTTTCAGTTTGCATGAAACCCTCTTCTTGTTGTGTCACCACAGAAGAGCTTTGGTCTCTCCTTTTTATAAGCAGATAAATCCTATTGTAGGGGGAAGCTTTGCCTTCTTTACATAATATCATCCTAATTACCTTCTAAAGGCCCCTAACTCTAAATACCATAATGTTGGGGATTAACAAATTAACATTAGAAATGTGGAGATACACAAACTTTCAATTCATAACAATTAACTTCCCCCTATTTCTCTGTAGACGTGGCTAATTCACTATTTTCACTTAATTAACTTCCCATGTTAGTCCTTTCAGTTCCCTCCTATTTGTGGGGACTGGCAATGATTTTTCCAAAGATGGAGACAGGGATAAGTGATTATCTTAAATAATAAATTTTAACCAATCAATAGCTGTCTTATGAGTCTGTGAATAAGGAAGCATTATATATAGGGTAATAGAAAGTAGATAATGCACACAACGAGAAGTTGACTAACCTTTTTAGTTATTCCCTTGAATGAAATTAAAATACACAGTAAGTTGCTTCCTGATTATGTGATTCTTATGACCACAACCTGTACTGAAATAGTATTTTCACTGGGTGCAAGTATGCACAACTTTGGGTGACTATTGAGTGACTTGGATGAAGACCACTATGCTTTTCCACATTAATTTTCCTGAACTGACTGATGAATGCATTTCTCTGAATTTTGGCAAATTGTCTTTCACTGTGCTATTCTCATAGTACTGCTTTTAAATCACCTTTTACAGAAACTCACTTCATATCTGGTGTAGCATGAAATAATTAACGATGGTGCTGGTTTGCGGTGGATGGAGGCCTTTGTGCTTAGGCCCCAGCCACGTGGCTTCATCCCCCATCCAGCTGGCAAGTTCCAGGCCCAGGTAGTCGGCGTAATCAAGACTCACTCACACGCAGGCCATCAGGAAGAATCATCTTTATTTATGCCCTAGCCACCACAGGTGTGTGGCCTATGTTAACCTTTTAAGCATTCAGCTATATTTTGCTAGCCCTGCATCTTATCTCCTGTTAGCCATCTTCCCTTTGGGCTCCATGCGGCCCAAAGATCCAAAAGCCAGGAAGCCAAGCCGGGCCAAGAGAGAAACGGCAAAAGGGGCAAAGAGCAAAAAAGCCAAAAGGGCCGAATTCCCTTGGTCCCAGCCTTATCTACCTTTTTCCAAACCCCTCCCAGGAATGGGAGGGGCTTGCAGGTAAAGTTACACCTACTATCCGGTTCAGACCCCTCCCAGAAATGGGTGGGTCTTAGGGTACACCACAATCTGGTTAGTTTTAAGTTATTCAAAAACAATTTATATTTTGTGTGTTTTAAGATACTAAAAGACATATTGGACTTTCGGAAATAATCTAGAATAAAAACCAGAATTTCCAATTTCAGTGTGTAATATTTTGTGTTTTATTATTGGAGTTCATTTTATGGTTACTTTTAATCTATCATGTTTATTTCTATGGTAGAATCAAAGTTCTTTAATTAGGTCAAAGCAAGATAATGTAATGCATGTTATTTAGCATTTATAGAATATATGTAGCAAAGTATTATGATGTAAATGCATACTCAGTAAAATGGAGACCATTAAATTCAAATAAATATATTGATTTTAATCCTCTGTCAGATGAGTGGTAGGCAAATATTTTCTTCCATTATTATTTTCTTTTCTTATAGTGTCATTTTAGTCTAGTCATTGTTTATTTTGTGATGCAGAGGCTTCTTAATCTCATAGTTAAGAAACTATAGTAGTGAAATAAAAAAATGGCCAAAAACCCTTTGATGAGTTTGTCTATGATCTAAATTTAGCTGGGAGGGAAAAGGAGGGGTTTCTCAGTGATGGTGGAAAGTGATGACACTCTGATGGTGGGTATAGTATTGGAATGTCATATGCATAAAACCCGTTGACTGCAGGGAAGCAGGAGGCGGCTCAATGGTGAGCTGGCTTCTTTCTGGTCACTTTGGATCATATATAATGAAAATGCTTGGAAACCAAAAATGAGGGTAGCAGGTGCTGCAAAGTTGATGGTAGCTGTGGCAGTATTTTTTACTCACAATTTGTGTTATTTCTAAAGTATTTGAAATAAAAATAGATGCAAGTTTAGGAAATCAATTTGTAGTGTCAGCATTGGGCACAGCTGCACATTCTACAAAACCTCCCAGATATAAATGTGGAATTTTAAAAGCTTGCCCTGAGAAGCATTATACCTTCAAAATGGCAGGTGAAGCAGCCAATACTTTGGAACCCAACATCTGCCTGGAAGATCAGGTATTAATGAGTGGTGGTGTTAACAATAATTTTGGAAGAGAGATCAATTATGCCTTGGTAAATGGAAAAAGAGGCCAACTAATAGACACTAAATATTTTGACATGTGAGAAGGAGATGTAATCCCATTTATTGAATTTCCGAAGCTTGTACAAGGTAGAACAATAGTCTTAATGGGAATATATGATGAAAGCGACCAAACTCAACAATGAAGCCAGCTACTCATTGGGAGTACACCTATTAATAGTCTCAGATTCAGAGAAAACTGGATCTTCTGTGGTGAGATAGGAATTAAGTCCAACTTTTAAGCAGCACATAAAGAACAATGAGGATACTAACAAATACAAAGGATGGCCTGAAGTTGTAGAAATGGAAGGATGCATCCCCCAGAAGCAAAACTGATGTGAAGAAAATGGAATGATCTGCACTCTGCTCAATGTGAAACTGTAAATATTTTAAGAGCATGCAGCCATCCTATGTGGACAAACATCATCGTGTATTTTCTTTTAATAATTAAAATGATTTATTTCTAATGTAAATAGATATCTTTGTACATATTTTAAAATGAGTAAATCATCAAACCATATCTTGAGTATATTTTCCTGAGAGTGCTAGTTGTATGTGTAATGTTGAATTACTGTCTGACTTCCCTGATGTACCTCTTTTCTTAGTCTTCTCTTCCTTGCTAAGTACATCAAGAAATTAAATAACATGTACACAAAAAGAAATAAAAATCACGATAGAATTCTTTTGTTAATAATATACATAATAAGTATATAAGGTTAGATGGCATTCAGGATATACCTTATGGGTTTTGTGTTAACAATGAGAATAACTTAATTTTGTGTGAGAAATTTTAGAAATGAGGCTGGAGGTGGAAACACCATAAAAGTAGGGGACAAGGCCAGATCACTTCTACAACCTAATTATATCATTTAAGGAAACCATGTCAGTAGATATACTGGCATATAGTTTTCTTACTTAAATAAAAGCAGAAGTGACCAAATGACTTGGAGAAAATCAGGCTTCAATGTCACAATGATCTTTATTTCAAGCTAAGAAATACATATAATATCGTAAAATTAATTTTGATTTGAAAATATAAAAATGGATTTAGAAAAGTTTTAATTACTGAGATTACTTATAACATTAAAAAGTCCTTTGTATATGTCTCAGAATGATTTTATTCTCATTTGTACATAAAAATATAGGATATCTCATTTTAATTTCAAATGTTCCCTGAATGACATGAGGTTTTCTATTTGCTTGTTTTAGGGCATTAGATACCTATTGTGCTTTGTGCATTGAAAACATAAGAAGATTAATGAATAAGTTCATTTACAATAAAAAGCACTTAACTTTTGAAATAATTTGTTACATCACTTGTGTAAAAAATATAAAATCAGTATTTCTTATTTTAGTATAAACCAAGATTGAAGCTATTCAGCAATTTCTTAAATATTAACAGAAATGTGATAACATTTCTTTCCTCAAACTCAATTTAACTCACAGACAATACATGTTATGAAATTTTTAAAACTTCACATATTTCTGTCTGCCTGTGCTTCTGAATCCCTGAAGATTTCCTCAGAGGCCTAGGGAGCACACCCCCAAAAATTCTGTTTTGAAGCCACCCAGTAAGTACATTCTGGCAGCGGGGGTCGCTGTCCAATAAGCTAAGGTCTCTGGCCGTGGAGACTCCGCCCTGCTGTGCCTTTGTTCACTCTGAGGACTTCAAGGGAAATTTCTCCTGCCTGTGCCTGTCTTCCTGTGCTTCTGAATCACTGAAGATTTCCTCAGAGGCCTAGGGAGTGCACCCCCAAAAACTGTCAACTACAGGAAGCAAAAGAGTGTGGCCTTAGAAAGCGTGCACTCTTTCTAACCAATGAACCCCACCACAACACACAGGAAAAACCACACTATAAGCGTGACAATGGGGAAACCTCACAGGCAAACACCATCCACAGAGAATGAAGACAAAAGCTCGGATGACCTAATAAATTCCAACAACCTGATTAACCTCTCAGATAAGGAGTTTAGAATAGAAATATGGAATATGTTCAAAGAACTCAAAAAAAGCATACATCGATCTGAAGAGAACACAAAGACAGAAATCAGAAAACTTCAAACTGAAATAACAGATCTGAAAAACACGGTTGCTCAACTGAAAAACTCAATGGATAGCTTCGCCAACAGGGTATCAGAGTACTGGAAGATGTGATGCAGAAAAACTCAACAGAACAGAAGAAATTGGAAAAGAACCTTAAGACAAACGAACAGGCAATGAAAAAAGTACTCAAGGCATGCGAACAGATGAAAATAGAAGTCTGTGATAAACTCAACAGAAACAACATAAGAATCATTGGAGTCCAAGAAACCCAGGAAAGAGATCTCAAGGAAGAATCAACTGTCAAAGACATCATCAAAGAGATACTCCCAGAGTTAAAGACTACATGCAATCAAATCCTGCATGCCTGAAGAGTACCAGCAAAAAGAGACCCAAAGAAAAACACCACAAGACACATCCTCGTTACAATGACAAATCCCACAGATATAGAATACTGAAAGCAGCAAGATCAAAAAAGGAAATTACATTCAAAGGAGCATCCCTAAGACTTACAGCAGACATGTCACAGGAAACTCTCAAGGCCAGAAGACAGTAGTGGGATATTGTGACAAGACTAAATGAAATGAATGCCTCACCGAGAATACTGCACCCAGCCCAACTCACGTTCAGGTTTGAAGGAAGGATACATAGCTTCATGGATAAACAACAGCTCAGAAACTTCACAGATGAAAAACTAGCCTTAAAGGAAAAACTGAAAGGTCTACTCTAAGACAAGAGAGACCAACAAACACAGCAAACTTATCGACAAAGATGACATTAAATCCTATGACAATCATCTCCATCAATGTCAATGGACTAAATTCACCAACTAAAAGACACAGAGTGGCAAAATGGGTCAAAAAGATGAATCCAACGTTCTGCTGCCTACAAGAAACACATCTGAATAGACATATCAAACATAGACTCAAAATCAAAGGCTGGAGGAAAATCATCCAATCAAACAACACCCTCAAAAAAGCTGGGGTGGCCATATTAATATCTGATGACACCAACTTTATACTCAGAAAAGTGGTAAGGGACAAAGATGGACACTATGTACTAATCAAGGGATATGTGCAACAGGAAGAAATCAGACTATTAAACATATATGCACCCAATGAGAGACCAGCAAATTAATACAATTACTGACAAATCTGAAAAAAAAATCAATAATAACACAATAATTGTGCGAGACCTCAACACAGACCTATCAACACTTGATAGGTCAACCAGATTGAAACCCAACAAAAACATACTAGCCCTGAAAAGAGTTATGGAAGAAAGAGGACTAGTAGATATATACAGGACACTCCATCCCAAAAAAAACTGGATACACATTCTTTTCCAATGTACATGAGTCATTCTCCAGAATAGACTACATGCTGACACATAAAAAATACCTCCATAAAATCAAGAGGATTGAAATCTTGCAGGCTACCTTTGCTGACCACAAGGCTCTGAAATTATTTGTGAACTACAAAGCCACACAGAAGAATAACTTTAACAATTGGAAATTAAACACCCTGCTACTGAACAACCAGTGGATCCGAGATGAAATCAAAAAGGAAATCAAAACTTTCCTGGAAACAAATGATAATGAAAGCACAAATGGCCAGAATCTATGGAGCACAGCAAAAGCAGTCCTGAGAGGAAAATTTATACCTCTAGAAGCACACATCAGGAAGGAAGAAGGGGCATACCTGAATAACTTAATGACGCAGCTAAAGAAATTAGAAAATGACCAACAAAAGGAACCAAAAATAGGAGACAGAAGGAAATAACAAAGCTGAAAGCAGAACTCAATGAAGTGGAAAACAAAACTACTATCTGAAAGATCAACGAAAGCAGAAGTTGGTTCTTTGAAAAAATAAACAAGATTGATAGACCATTGGCAAAACTCACAAAGAAAGAGAGAGAGAGAAATCTGATAACCTGTATTAGAAATGAAAAGGGGTGATCACGACAGATATTGCAGAGATCTAAAGGGTCATCAGGGACTACTTTGAGAAACTTTATGCTACTAAACATGAGAACCTAGAAGAAATGGAAAAATTCTTGGACACTTATAACCTTCCACATTTAAATAAGGAAGATGTAGCATATCTAAACACCCCCATCACTATGGAGGAAATTGAAACTGTAATCAAACATCTGCCCAAAAAGAAAAGCCCAGGCCCAGATGGATTTCCTAATGAATTTTTTCAAATCTTTCAAGAAGAGCTACTACGAATCCTAGCCAAGCTCGTCCATGAAATTGAAAAAATGGGAATACTCCCAAACAGCTTTTATGAAGCCAACATCACCTTGATACCTAAACCAGACAGAAGCTGCCAAAAATGAAAATTACAGACCAATATCCCTGATGAATGCAGATGCAAAGATCTTCAACAAAATCCTGGCAAATAGGATCCAATGCATCATCAAGAAGATCATACACTATGACCAAGTAGGTTTCATCCCAGGAATGCAAGGATGGTTTAACATCCGTAAATCTATCAACATCATACACAACATCAACAACAAGAAAAATAAAAATCACATGATCATATCAATAGATGCAGAGAAAGCATTTGATAAGGTCCAACACCCATCCTTGATCAAAACTCTCAGCAAGATGGGAATGGAAGGAACCTTTCTCAATCTAGTTGAAGCCATCTACCACAAGCCAATGGCAAATATTATCCTCAATGGAGAAAAACTAAAAAGCCTTTCCTCTAAATTCTGGTACAAGACAAGGCTGTCCGCTCTCACCACTCCTGTTCAACATAGTACTGGAAGTACTTGGTATAGCGATCAGGCAAGAAAAAGATATTAAGGGCATCCAGATAGGAAAGGAAGAAGTCAAGCTCTCATTGTTTGCAGATGACATGATATTCTACTTATAAAACCCTAAAGACTCTACCAAAAAGCTCCCAGAAACAATAGATTCATATAGCAAAGTTGCAGGCTACAAAATCAACCTACAGAAATCACTGGCCTTTTTATACACCAATAATGATAGGGAAGAGATGGAAGTCAGGAAGGCAATCCCATTCACAATAGTGCCACACAAACTCAAATATCTTGGAGTCAACTTGACCAAAGACGTGAAGGACCTATACAAAGAGAAATATAAAGCCCTGCTCCAAAAAATAAGAGAGGACACATGGAAATGGAAACACATACCATGCTCATGGATTGGCAGGATTAACATCATTAAAAGGGCAATACTCCTCAAAGCATTGTACAGATTTAATGCGATTCCTCTAAAGACACCCATGACATTCTTCAAAGAAGTGGATCAAACACTTATGAAGTTCATCTGGAACAATAAACACCCTTGAATAGCTAAAGTACTCCTAGGGAAATGGAGTATGGGAGGCATTACTTTCTCCAACTTTAAACTGTACTACAAAGCAATAGTTATCAAAACAGCATGATATTGGAATAAAGACAAACCCTCAGATCAGTGGAATAGGCTTGAGTTCTCAGAGAACGTTCCCCAGACATACAATCACCTAATTTTTGACAAAGGAGCAAGAAATCCTAAGGGAAAATCTCTTCAACAAGTGGTGCTGGCAGAACTGGTTAGCCACTTGCAAAAAAGCGAACATAGACCCCCAGTTAACATCATGTACAAAGGTAAAATCCTAATGGATTAAAGACCATGATATCAGATCTTATACTATAAGGTATATAGAGCAACACGTAGGTAAAACACTCCATGACATTGAGACTAAAGGCATCTTCAAGGAGGAAACTGCACTTTCCAAACAATTGGAAGCAGAGATAATAGATGGGAGTACATTAAGCTGAGAAGCTTCTGCACCTCAAAAAAAATAATGCCCAGGATATAAAAGCCACCCACTGAGTGGGAGAAACTATTCACCCAATACCCATCAGATATGGGGATAATCTCCAAAATATAGAGGACACTGACAGAAATTTACAAGAAAAAAACATCTAATCCCATCAAAAAATGGGGAGAAGAAATGAACAGCACTTTGATAAAAATTAAATACAAGTGGCCAAAAGGCACATGAAAAAACTGCTCCTCATCACTGATTATCAGGGAGATGCAAATCAAAACAATGATGAGAGACCATCTCACACCACAATGTTTGGCACACATCACAAAGAATGAGAACAATCAGTGCTGGTGGGGATGTGGACTAAAGAAACTCCTATCCACTGCTGGTGGCAATGCCGTCTAGTCCAACCTCTACGGAAAGCGATATAGAGATTCCTCCAAAAACTGGAAATTGAGCTCCCATTCAACCTGGCTATTCCACTCCTAGGCATATACCCTAGGAACACAAGAATACAATACAAAAACCCCTTCCTCACACCTATATTTATTGCAGTACTATTCACAATAGCCAGGCTCTGGAAACAACCAAGATGCCCTTCAACAGACGAATGGCTAAAGAAACCATGGTACATATACACAATGGAATATTATGCAGCCTTCAGGAGAGATGAAGTCATGAAATTTTCCTATACATGGATGTACATGGAATCTATAATTCTGAGTGAAATAAGTCAGAGGGAGAGAGAGATGCAGAATAGTCTCACTCATCTATGGGTTTTAAGAAAAATAAAAGTCACTTTTGTAACAATCCTCAGAGATGAGAGGAGGGCTGGAATTTCCAGCTCACTTCATGAAGCTCACCACCAAGATTGGTGAATACGCTATAGAAATAACTACACAGAGAACTACCATAATCATGTGAATGAATGAGGGAAAGGGAAAGCCTGTCTGGAGTACAGGTGGGGGTGTGGTGGGATGGAGGGAGATTTGGGATATTGGTGGTGGGAATGTTGCACTGGTGAAGGGGGGGGTTCTTTACATGACTGAAACCTAATCACAATCATTTATGTAATCAAGATGTTTAAGTAAATTAAAAAATGAAGAAAAAGAAAAGAAAAGATAAGGCCTCCCAACGCTTACCACAGGCTGTGTTCTTTACACTGACTGTATAGAAAGAGGATGTACAGTAAATGCTTCCCATATACACCTTAAACCAGGTCCTTTGCCTGGTCTGTATTTGAATGGTGAGACAAAAAAAAACCTTCACATATTTTTAAAAATATTATCTTTCTTTAAGCACCTTGATTACAAACATCATTGTAATTGGGTTTCAGTCATAAAAAATAACACCCCCCTTCACCAGTGCAATATTCCCATTACCAATGTCCCCAATTTCATCCCAGGTGCCACATGAATTCGAGACAGGCATTCTAATTTTCTCAATCAGTGACATTGTCACCATAGTTGTCAGTATATTTATTTTTCTAACTGACCTCACCACTCTTTGTGGTGAGCTTCATAATGTGTTCCGGCAATTCCAGCCCTCACTTCTATTGTCTCTGGGCATTATTACAATAATGTCTTTTATTTTTCTAAAAAGCCATAAAAGAGTGAAATATTCTGTGTCTATCTCTCTACCTCAGACTTATTTCTTAATTCTATTGTCTCTGGGCATTATTACAATAACGTCTTTCATTTTTCTAAAAAGCCATGAAAGAGTGAAATATTCTGTGACTATCTCTTTACCTCAGACTTACTTCACTCCGTATAATAGATGCATGTACATCCCCATATAGGAAAATTTCATGACTTCATCTCTGCTGATGGCTGCATAATATTCCATTGTGCATATGTACCAGTTTTTTTAGTCGTTCTTTGTTGAAGGATCTCTGGGTTGTTTGCAGAGTCTGGCTATTATAAATAATGCTGCAATAAATGCAGGTGTATGGAAGGCATTTTTGAATTGTATTTTTATTTTCCAAGGGTATATCCCTAGGAGAGGTATTTCCACTTTTCTGATGACTCTCCCTATTGTTTTCCATAAAGGCTGGACTAGATGGCATTCCCACTACAGTGAATGAGCGTTCCTTTCTTTCCACATCCTCGCCAGCACTGATTGTTCTTGTTCTTTGTGATGTCTACCAGTCTCTGTGGTGTGAGATGGTACCTCATAGTTGGTTTGATTTACATCTCTATGATGATTAGTGATGGGGAGCATTTTTTTCATGTGACTTTTGGCCATTTCTTCTTTGAGGAAGTGTCAGTTCATTTCTTCTCCCCATTTTTGTTGGGGATAGATTTTTTTCTTGTTAAGTTCTATCAATACCTTGTATATTTTTGATATTAGTCCCTTATCTGATGGATATGGGTGAATAGTTTCTCCCATTCAGTGGGTGGCTTTTGTATCCTAGGCTCTATCTCCTTTCAGGTGCAGAAGCTTCTCACTTGATCTTAGCCAAAAGGCCAAGAAGCGATTGCAGAAGCTTCTCAGCTTAGTATAAACCCATCTGTTTATATCTGCTTTGACTTGTTTGAGAAGTACTATTTCCTCCTTGATGATGCCTTTAGTCTCAATATCATGAAGTATTTTCTATCTGTTGTTCTTAATACCTTATGGTTTGGGGTCTAATATCAAGGTCTTTATTCCATTTGCATTTGATCTTTGTGTTAGATGGAGGTCTGAGTTCGCTTTTTTGCAAGTGGTTGACCAGTTGTCCCAACACCACTTGTTGAAGAGGCGTTCCATGCTCCATTTTACATTTCTTGCCTCTTTATCAAATAATAACTGATTATATGTCTGGGGATCATTTTCTGAATACTCAAGTCTATTCCACTGATCTGAGGGTGTGTCTTTATTCCAATACTATGCTGTTTTAATGACTATAGCTTTGTAATGCAATTTAAAGTTTGGGAAAGTGATGCTTCCCATACTCTTTTTTCCAAGGGTAGCTCTAGCTATTCATGGGTGTTTATAGTTCCAAATGAATTTCAGTAGTGTTTGATCTACTTTGAAAAATTTCATGGGTATTTTTAAAGGTATTGCATTAAATCTGGCAATGCTTTGGGGAATATTGTCATGTTAATGATGTTAATTCTATCAATCTGTGAGTAGGGTATCTGTCTCTATTTTAGTGCTCTCTTGTATTTCTTGAAGCAGGGTTTCATAGTATTTTTTGTATAGGCCCTTCAGCTCTTTAGTTAAGTTGACTTAAAGATACTTGAATTTGTGTGACACTAACATGAATGGGATTGATTTTTAATGTCCATTTCTTCTCTCTCATTATTGTTGTACAAGAAGACCATTGATATTTGCATCTTAATTTTGTAGGCTGCCACTTTGCTAAATAAATCTATTGTTTCTATGAGCTTTGTGATTGTTTCTTCTGGGTTTTCCAATTATAATAGAATGTCATTTGCAAACAGATTCAGATACTGGCTGAAAATGTAATGCCAGGCTCTCTTTGGAAATTCCTCAACTATCCACGCAGGGGATAATGGTGTCCACAGCGGGCCTTTTGAGGAACCCCATGGGGATTAAATTAGTTCTACCCGGACCCGGAGAGATAGCACAGCGGTGTTTGCCTTGCAAGCAGCCGATCCAGGACCAAAGGTGGTTGGTTTGAATCCCGGTGTCCCATATGGTCCCCCGTGCCTGCCAGGAGCTATTTCTGAGCAGACAGCCAAGAGTAACCCCTGAGCAACGCCACTTGCAAAAATTTGAATTTATACCCCCACTTAACATCATGTACGAAGGTAAAATCCAAATGGATTAAAGACCTTGATATCAGACCCAAAACCATAAAATAAATGGAACAACACGTAGGTAAAACACTCCAGTACATTGAGACTACAGGCTTATTCAAGGAGGAAACTGCACTCTCCAAGCAAGTGAAAGCAGAGATTAACAGATGGGAATATATTAATCTGAGAAACTTCTGCACCTCAAAGTAAATAGTGCCCAGGATACAAGAGCCACCCACTGAGGGGGAGAAACTATTCACCCAATATCCATCAGATAAAGGGCTAGTCTCCAAAATATACAAGGCACTGACAGAACTTTACAAGAAAAAAACATCTAGTCCCATCAAAAAATGGGGAGAAGAATGGACAGACACTTTGACAAAGAAGAAATACAAATGGCCAAAAGACACATGAAAAAATGCTCCACATCACTAATCATCAGGGAGATGCAAATCAAAACAACTATGAGGTACCACCTCACACCGCAGAGAATGGCACACATCACAAAGAATGAGAATAAACAGTGTTGGCGGGGATGTGGAGAGAAAGGAACTCTTATCCACTGCTGGTGGGAATGCCGTCTAGTTCAACCTTTATGGAAAGCGATATGCAGATTCCTCCAAAAACTGGAAATCGAGCTCCCATACGATCCAGCTATACCACTCCTAGGAATATACCCTAGGAACACAAAAATACAATACAAAAACCCCTTCCTTACACCTATATTCATTGCAGCACTATTCACCATTGCAAGACTCTAGAAACAACCAAGATGCCCTTCAACAGACGAATGGCTAAAGAAATTGTGTACATACATACAATGGAATATTATGCAGCTGTCAGGAAAGATGAAGTCATGAAATTTTCCTATACATGGATGTCCATGGAGTCTATTATGCTGAGTGAAGAATGAAAGACATTCTTGCAATAATAATTTTCAGACACAAAAGAGAAAAGAGCTGGAAGTTCCAGCTCACCTCAGGAAGCTCTCCACAAAGAGTGATGAGTTTAGTTAGAGAAATTACTACATTTTGAACTGTCCTAATAATGAGAATGTATGAGGGAAATGGAAAGCCTGTCCAGAGTACAGGCAGGGGTCGGGTGGGGAGGTGGGAGATTTGGGACATTAGTGATGGGAATGTTGCACTGGTGATGGGTTGTGTTCTTTACATGACTGAAACCCAAACACAATCATGTATGTAATCAAGGTATTTAAATAAAAAAAATATAAAATAAGTGTCCAGGGATTTGTCCATTTCTTCTAGGTTATCATGTTTAGTAGCATGAAGTTTCTCAAAGTAGTCTCTGATTACCCTTTGGATCTCTGCAATATCTGTCGTGATCTCTCCCTTTTCATTTCTATTATGGGTTATCAGTTTTCTCTCTCTCCTTCTTTGTGAATTTTGCCAATGGTCTATCAATCTTGTTTATTTTTTCAAAGAACCAACTTCTGCTCTCGTTGATCTTTCGGATTCCTTTTTGGGTTTCCACTTCATTGATTTGTGCTTTCAGCTTTCTTATTTTTCTGTCTCCCTATTTTGGTTCCTTTTGTTGGTCATTTTCTAATTTTGTGAGCTGCGTCATTAACTTATTCAGGTATGCCCCTTCTTCCTTCCTGATGTGTGCTTGCAAAGCTATAAGTTTTCCTCTCAGGACTGCTTTTGCTGTGTCCAATAGATTCTGGAAGTTTGTGTCTTCATTATCATTTGTTTCTAGGAACGTTTTTATTTCCTCTTTGATTTCATCTCCGACCCACTGATTGTTTAGTAGCAGGCTGTTTAATTTCAAATTGTTAATGTTTTTTTTCTGTGTCCCTTTGTAGCTCACATCTAATTTCAGAGCCTTGTAGTCAGAAAGGTAGCCTGCAAGATTTCAATCCTCTTGATTTTATGAAGGTATGTTTTATGTGTCAGCATGTAGTCTATTCTGGAGAATGACCCATGTAGATTGTAGAAGAATGTGTATACAAGTTTTTTGGGTGGAATGTCCTGTATATCTACTAGTCCTTTTTCTTCCATTTCTCTTTTCAGTGCTCGTATGTTTTTGTTGGGTTTCAGTCTGGTTGACCTTTCAATTGTTGACAGGGCCGTGTTGAGGTCTCCCACAATTATTGTGTTATTATAGATTTCTTCTTTCAGATTTGTCAGTAAATGTATTAGATAATTTGCTGGTCTCTCCTTTGGTGCATATATATTTAATAGTCTGATTTCTTCCTGTTGCACATATCCCTTGATTAGTACATAGTGTCTATCTTTGTCCCTTACCACTTTTCTGAGTATAAAATTGGTGTCATCAGATATTAATATGGCCTCCCCAGATTTTTAAGGGTGTTGTTTGATTGGATGATTTCCTCCAGCCTTTTATTTTGGGTCTGTTTGTTCTGACTACTCAGGTGTGTTTCTTGTAGGCAGCAGAAGGTTGGATTCATCTTTTTGACCCATTTTGCCACTCTGTGTCTTTTCGTTGATGAATTTAGTCCATTGGCATTGAGGGAGATGATTTTCATAGGATTTAATGTCATCTTTGTAGGTAAGTTTGCTGTGTTTATTGGTCTCTCTTGTCTTAAAATAGACCTTTCAGTTTTTCCTTTAAGGCTGGTTTTTCATCTGTGAAGTTTCTGAGCTGTTGTTTATTCATGAAGCTATGTATCCTTCCTTCAAACCTGAACGTGAGTCGGGCTGGGTGCAGTATTCTTGGTGGGCATTCATTTCATTCAGTCTTGTCACAATGTCCCACCACTGTCTTCTGACCTTGAGAGTTTCTTGTGACATGTCTTCTATAAGTGATAAGGATGTTCCTTTGAATGTAATTTCTCTTTTTGATCTTGCTGCTTTCATATTCTATCTCTATTCGTGGAATTTGTCATTGTAATGAGGATGTGTCTTGGGGTGTTTTTCTTTGGGTCTCTTTCAGCTGGTACTCTTCGGCCATGCAGGATTGATTGCATGTAGTCTTTAACTCTGGGAGTATCTCTTTGATGATGTCTTTGACAGTTGATTCTTCCTGGAGGTCTCCTACCTTGGCCTCTGGGATGCTAATGATTCTTATGTTGTTTCTGTTGAGTTTATCAAAGACTTCTATTTTCATCTGTTCACATTCCTTGAGTTCCTTTTCCATTGCCTGATCGTTTGTCTTAAGGTTCTTTTCCAATTTCTTCTGCTGTGTTGAGTTTTTCTGCATCTCATCTTCCAGCACACCAATTCTGTCCTCAGCTGCTGTTACCCTGATATCGAGGCCATCCACTGAGGTTTTCAGTTGAGCTACCATGTTTTTCAGATCTGTTATTTCAGTTTGGAGTTTTCTGATTTCTGTCTTTGTGTTCTGTTCAGATCGATCTATACTTTCTTTGGGTTCTACAAACATCTTCCATATTTCTATTCTAAACTCTTTATCCAAGACGTTAATCAGATGGTTGGAATTTTTTAGCTCATCCGTGCTATATTCTTCATTCTCTGTGCATGGTGTTTGCCTGAGAGGTTTCCCCATTGTCACGCTTGTAGTGTGGTTTTTCCTGTGTTTTGTGGTGGGGTTCATTGGTTAGAAAGAGTGCGCAGCCGCGAAGTGAAGCACAACGGCCGTGTTCTTCTGGAGCCTCTGGGAGAGCTATTTTTCTGGGCCCTTTTCGGCCCACTCCCAAGAGGTTCAGCACAGGACAGTGGAAAAACACGCACAGGCTACACTTACAGTTTCTCACTATTCATGATTTTTTTTCCAAGGGCAGTTGAAACCTATATTGCATTGCCTCGCATGCCAAAAAATCTGAAGTGTCTGAGATTTTTGTTAACTCATCACTACCTGTAATATCAACAGATAAATGTACTTTACAAGACTGTTTTAATGACCTTTTTTTTTTAAAAAAAAAAAAAAGAAGAGTTGAGGGAGGATGATAAAGTTTACTGCAACTTCTGTAACACTAAAAGGGATTTTTTGAAGATAATATATATATGGAAATTACCTCCACTGTTGATAATACATATGAAACGCTTTACTTTTGATGGAAAGCGAATTAAATAATTAAAAACTTATGTGGGTTTTTCTTTAGAAGATTTCAATTTATCAAAGTTTACTCCCGAGTCAAAGATAGAACTAAAAAATACCATCTATCATAAATTTCAAACCATTATGCTAACATTTTTTGGACATTGTACATCATAGTGTAAATATGCTTCAAGGCAACATTGGATTAACTTTGATGACAGGAAGATTAAAAGTGTCTCCAATTCTTCAATAAAACCTTCTGCAGCTTACATTCTTTTTTTTATATTTCACAGAAACTTACTAAGAATGATTTGACTTTTTCAGCTAATGATTTCCCTTCCTTTGCAGTTTCCATAAATACTCTATGACTTTTTCCACAGATATATTTGCAGAAAATATTTTATATAATTGAATGTTCTTTTTTTTTTTTTTTTTTTTTTTTTTTTTGGTTTTTGGTTTTTGGCCACACCCGGCGTTGCTCAGGGGTTACTCCTGGCTGTCTGCTCAGAAATAGCTCCTGGCAGGCACAGGGAACCACATGGTGACACTGAATTTCGAACCAACCACCTTTGGTCCTGGATTGGCTGCTTGCAAGGCAAACGCCGCTGTGCTATCTCTCCAGGCCCTGAATATTCTTTCCAGTGATCTTCCTAGTAAAATTTTGTCATGTTTTTCTTGATAGCATTTATTTATGACTTCTATAATAAGCATTTTTTTATTTACATGTATCACCTGAAAAAGGACTTCTATATTTATTCATGTTGGTCCATATCATAATATTATGGTATATTCGTACATTCAAATATATGTTTTATACTCTTTGGATATTTATTCTAAGTTTGATTTGCAAGATAGAAGCTAGACTTGTAATTCTGATGAAACAATATTTTTTCACGTAGACTCCTTTTTCAGAGCTCTTTAACTATTCTTAATGTATTGTAAATTTATTGTATGGTATTTTGAGTAATATTTTTCAGGCCTGTTTTATTCATGAAATTTTCTTTTGAACGTGCCTTGATTGACTGTATATAAAAATATATTGAATTAAAGTGATTCTTTTACCACATATATTCTTTTTGCTGCGTATATATTTTTGAAGCACTTTAAATCGTTCCAACTGTTTTTTTCAGTTGTTACCTTTGGATCCATTGCAATTGAAATCTTTGTTTAATGTGTGTGTGTGTGTGTGTGTGTGTGTGAAAGTGTGTGCATGTGCTGGCCACCTTTATGTCGTTCATAATTTGTATTGTTTTTTGTCTGTCCTGTATATAGTGTATAATATATATGGAAGACTTTTTTCTCACTTGTCTCATAACTGATTGATGTATTTTTTGCCAGAACTAATCCTGTCTCCTCTCAGCCCTTACCTTTCTCCATACAGAACCCCCCTTCCATTACCTCCAGTCATCTCTTCCTTACTCAGCTTTAAGCTTCTGGTTTTGGCCTATTGAAGAGATTCACATCTTTCAGAGTTCTGCTAGCCTGTGGCAGTTATGAACCATTTGTTCAGACTACTTAAGAATACATTGTTAGCAGAAATCGGCTTTCCGGATTCTTATTTCCAGAAGTTATTCAAATGGACTTCTAGAAGATATTGATTGACTTCTGTGTATATCTCATTTTGTTGTATTTTTATTTGTATTTTCTCTTCTTTCTATTTATTTTTATGTAAATAGTTCTCTCCCTATTCTTATTTTTCTTGTAGGAATCTACTTCAGATAACATTTTTAAACATTTTCTGCTGAAAATGTGTTATTGGTTTTTGTTGGTTCATCATCATTATCCCGTTTAGTCTCCTTTATATTTTGTGACAAGATTTTTGCATGGGTGCATTAAATTGGAAAAATATGTGGTACAGTATAGGAGTTTCTATCTATTAAAGATGGAACCTCACACATTTTCTTGAAACAGGAAGGTTCTTCATCTGAAACATTTAGTCTTGGTTAATTACTTGAACTCCCATCAATCAATAATTCGTCGAACCCCCCTATACCTTGTACCTCATTTTCTGGTTTATTATGGAATTCTGCATGGATTCTGGCTAAGAAAGAAGAGCTTGAGAAATCTTTTTTCTTCAGTGCCAAAAAGCTCAAGTGGATTCCATCTTCCAGGATCAGGCTCAAATTGTGCCCTTACATTTGACTCTCATGCCACCCTAAATATGACCTAATAATAAACTTCATCTTGCCTGCTGGGTGACTTCCTGACATCTAAGGATGTAAAGACCTCCTTTCTTCTTGAGTTCTCTAATTGTTGATTTCCATGTAATTCTCCAATTGCTTCATGCATCTTCATTTTCTTCCATATCCATAAACTCTGACGTTGTCTGGTCTACAAAGGAAGACTTTATGAGAACTTTACATATGTACTTTGGGGATTATGAATTAGTCTGGAACTTGTAGTTGGTTCCTTGGCTCAGGTTTTAGGGTAAGAACACCCTGTTATTATGCCTAAGGTTTTTTCTTTACATTTTTCTTTTTAGATGCGCCTATGCAATTACTGCTATTTGTTTGCTACTCTCTCTTTTTTTTTTTTTTTTTGGGGGTCACATCCGATGACGCTCAGAGGTTACTCCTGGCTATGCGCTCAGAAATCGTCCCTAGCTTGGGGGACCATATGGGACACAGGGGATTGAACCACAGTCCGTCCTAGTTAGTTGCAAGGCAAATGCCCTACCACTTGCACCACCGCTCCGGCCCCTCATTTACTACTCCCCCCCTTTTTTGGGCACTTATTGCTTACTTTCTATTACTTTTTAGACAACTGAAAGGGGGGAATATTAAGTAAATTGAGGCCTTTTGAAATGATTCCCATTTGTTTCTCATTTGCATCTCAATCATTTTCTGTTGGTATTTTCCCCTCCCCTTGAGGAGTGACTTGAATTTAGATTTCAATAAATTGAAAGCAGGAGATGGCATGGGTCTGTCATCTAGGCTTGTGGTTTCATTTGTTGGAGTGACTTTCTTGTGGGTGAACAGCTTGCAGTGTAAATTTTCTTGCCTGCTACTTCCTCAATAATCTGTGTGGATTAGTTATTGCAGTGAATTGTTAATGAACCATCTTATCCTGGACTCCCTGGATAGGCGGTATAGGATATCCCTTTCCCTTTTGGAAACTTTGGAATAACCAAACCTCAACCCAAATCCCAAAGAACCTCACATTACATACAATCATGTGTAATCAAGGTGATTACATAAAGATATTTTAAAAAACATATTTCCTTTTACTTTAATCCCTCTGACTGTGGGCTGGAGAGAATACATAGTGCAGAGTGCTTGCCTTGCATATAGGTGACGAGGGTTTGATCACTGGTGCCCAATAGACTCCTTTGAACTCTGCCAGGAGTGATACATGAGCACAGAGCCAGGAATAAGCCCTGAAAGCCCCACCAAATGTAATACCAATACCCGTCCTTTACACTGCCCCCCCAAATAACCCCAACAAGTACAAGTCTCTGACTGGAAATCAGGTGTTCTGAGAAGGGTTTTCTTCCCATCTTATAGACCATATAGGTTTCAAGCTTGTGGGAAATTGAAGTTAGGAGCCGGTGGTATGGTATATATGTCCTCTTAGTAATCAGGAGCAGGACTGCATCTCTGGGAGTTGTGCTGTAGAAATACTCTACCAATTTATTTTTCTCTGTAGTTTAACTATCTTATTTTCCCCATTGCACGCTAAACCAGGATTCTGTTTAACTTTAGAAGTGTTGTTCATGTGTTGCAATATTTAACTACCTGCTGCTAGATTTGAAAGAACTCAGAACAATCAGTTTTCATGTCAACTATTGTAGTTCAGATTTTAGGGTGTCAGTATCAGTCTGTATCCTGAGCTATTTTTTTATCTGCCCATCTGTAAAGGCATAGTAGGACAAGTTCCAGTTCCTTCTCATATTGACGTACTGTTGTGATTTCTTCTTTCAGTCAAATTATTTGATTTAGAAACTCTGTCCCTGCTGTTTATAATCTTATGCACGTCTCTGTTATCCTAAAAGTCATTTCTGGCTGTGGCATCTCTTCAAGCTAATATCCTAACTCCTCCTTGTGAAAAAGATTCACAGTAACTTTTTTTTAAAAAGGAGTGTATACTTAATAGTCTTGACCTCATTCCTTAAAATTTGGCTTCCTTTTGTACCTTACCATTTTATTGTATGGAGCAACAAAAAGATTCTAATGGTCCAGGGAGTTTGAACATTTTGTAATGTTGCTATGGTTACACTAGCCTCCTTCTTACAATTCCCTGAAACTGATATATTTTGCCTTCTTTCTTACATCTTTTGCTACTCTTATCTTCAACAAACAGTCATTCCCTAAAAAGGACTTCCTGGATAGTGAGGGGAAGGTTTTGAAACATGGCATGATCTCATTGACTTTTGGGGTATGCTCACTCTGTTGGCAGCAGGAAAAATAAAATAAAATAAAACAAATATAGGTTGTCAGTACTGAAACAGAGTCCAGGAAAAGAGTTCAAAGACTGGGGTTCTTGCTCACTTTTACGAGGCTCCAGTTAAATCCCCTAGTACCACCTACCTCCACCCTGCCTCTAGCACCAGTGGGTGTGGCCCTGATGGGCTCCTACAACACTGGACTTCAATATTGAACTGTCTTTGATGGCTAAGTCTTTCTTGGGATTTCCATGTGTAAGGCTAGTGTCTTAACCCCTGTATTATCGTATGTTTATATGTCAGATCCTAGGGGCCCTCAGAATTATAGAAATAATAATGAGAACTGAAAAACTGCTTTAGGATATTGTAATGTGGCCCCTCACATAAAACCTGCAATATTTCCTTCACTCTTTTATGGCTTAGAAGAAATAAGAGGAAAGCAAGAAGAATTGAAGCTTCCAGGAATGATTTTACGTTTCTGTTCTACTCCACATTTTCTTTTTTTTTTTATACTTGTTATTTTTCAGTGCAACATTGTTATTTTCAGTGCAACTTGTTATTTTTCGTTTGTTGTGATTTTACGTTTATTTTTCAGTGCAACATTGTTATTTTCAGTGCAACTTGTTATTTTTCGTTTGTTGTGATTTTACGTTTCTGTTCTACTCCACATTTTTCTTTTTTTTATACTTGTTATTTTTCAGTGCAACATTGTTATTTTTCAGTGCAACTTGTTATTTTTCAGTGCAACATTACCCCCTCCCCCCTTCCCATCCCCTACCTGCATTCGAGACAGGCACTCTACTACAGTAATTTGTGTTGTTGTATTTTTTTCCTTAAAGGATAAGAGTTAAAAAAAAAAATATATATATATATATATATATATATATATATATATATATATATAGTAAAGGTGTGATAGTGGCAATCGCCAATGTTTGCATAGGTCCAGAAAAATGGCTACTCCACATTTTTCAATGAGTAATTTCCCATTCTTATTTTCTTTTTGGATTCTACCAAGTACTCTCCTTAGTACAACAGCCACTTTTTCAGAGTAAATTATTGATATTATTTACTCTTACATGAGCATGAATAGTTAACGATGAAAAACAATTATCTAAAGTTTGGCATGGAATTAACTATGCAAAGTTTTCAAACCTTTTGTACAATTAGTTCCCCCCACCAAAAGAGCCTGACTGACAGAGCTGGTTGTTGGTGGGCTCATGGTGAATAACTTTGGTCTATCTTTACATGTGTATATGGGTGTTTGATGCAATTTATAAAAAGCTGAGTGTGCTTTTTTGTCTTTGAGCGCTAAAATTAAAAGCCGAGGCTATTTTTGTAATTAACTGTGGCTCTTCCGCTGTTCCAGGCCCCTCAAAACTACAACTCCCAGCATGCTCTGAAGCTGGTCTGACCTCATTTCAAATGGCGCCGTAGGGCAACAAGGAGGGTTAGATTTAACTTAGCTCATTTCTGCCTTTAAAAAAAAATCTATTCTAATGGTCTAGTATGTGGGGGTTTTAATATTTTACGGCCTCCTGTGTTTTGAGCTATGGTCACTAAATGAAGGGTTTCTAGGCTAGGAACATCTTGCACGCTTCCAATTGGAGCGTCTCTCTTTAATCTCAAAGCAAGAGTCAGAGGGAATGTTGATCAGGGAGCACACCTGCAGCCGAACAGGAGGAACCGCAGGAACCGGAGCCCAGGCTGAGTCGGAAAAAAGCCGGATCCTGACGGTGGTGGCTTCGGAACATTTGCCAGAGAAGATGGAAGAGACAGAGGAACCCGCGGATCGTGGGCATTTCCTAACCCCTGTTTACATCTACAGTCCTGAGTATATCTGCATGTGCGACTCCCTGGCCAAAGTCCCTAAAAGGGTAAGAGGTTGGGATGAAAGATCGTGGTGGGAGGAAAGGGGGACGGTCGATTTAAGGGCATTCGGAAGCCTAACGGTCACTGGACTGGGGAAATCTTCATGACAGATTTGGGCAGCTGTACCTGGTGAGGGAGGAAGTGTTTCCTTCTGGTCTGGAGAGCGCGGCTTTTATCTCCCGGGATCCAAAACAAAAAGTGGTGGGGGTGGAGGTGCGGGGGAGGGGATGGCACGGAGAAGAATTTCTTTACGAGGAATCCACTCTTAGGATTTTCTACTATAAATCTCGGAAGTCGTGGAGAAGAAACTGCAGAAGAGTTCCATCACTTCCTAAAGCCAGGGACTTTTTAGCGATGTGGATACTTTGTATATTGTATCTAGAGTGGTTAGTAGCTGTTACAATACACTGAAGAGGGACCACTAAAAGTAACTTTTATTGAGGATGGTGCTCGCTGACTTAAAGACTATTTATGGCTTTTTTTTTCTTTTGCTGATGTTTTCAGGCCAGTATGGTACATTCTTTGATTGAAGCATATGCGCTGCATAAGCAAATGAGGTAAGTTGCTTGCTCCTCCCACAAATATTACAGAACACAGGCATTCCTGTTTTTAATATCCTGCTTCACTGTGAATCTAATCTAATCTGGGGGATAATGGCCCTTTATTATTTAGCCATTTGTTACATTGTAATCTACTCCTAAAACAATGAAAAGCCGGCTTGAATTAGGAACATTTGAAAGAAGTGTTTGAAGCAGTTAAGAACCAAGAAAAATGGGACTTTATTGTCAAGGGGAAAGTGGTGGTGGGTCAGTGCTTTGTGGAGATTTTGCGCTGAGTAGTTTGAAAATACTAAAATCAGGAAAGGGGATTAAATCTTTTCATCTGGGGGTTCTGAAGGTTGTCCCTCTCTTACCCTCAAATTTGATCTGAGGGTGTGGTCTGTGGGTTTGGTTTTAAGACTTTAAAACACTTTGCTATCTCCAAACTTTGAAGGATTTGGCAGAACATGCTTAAAAGCTAAAGGGCTACTGTAAGTGTAAAGTATTCATTTCAAAACTTACTTTCCTTTATTAATGGTTAAGTGCTCCGGCCCAGCAATGATGGAGGGAAGAATGTGGTGCCAGAGACAGAAGTCAAGAGTTTAAGGCAGGGGCAGGAGTCATAGCGCAGCGGTATTGCATTTGCCTTGCTCGCAGCCGACCAAGGACGGACCTGAGTTCGATCCTCAGCGTTCCACATGGTCCCCAAGCCAGGAGCGCATAGCCAGGAGTAACCCCTGAGCGTCACCAGGAGTGGTTCAAAATAAAAAAAAAAAGTTTAAGGCATATTAGTACAAAGCTCTTTAAGTTATCACCTCAAAAACCACCACCACTACCTTCTCTACACTGGAGATGATTAAGACCAAAGAAAACTTTCACAACCGGGTCAGCACTCAAAGAAAGCCAAGTGCTTGTTCTTTTTGTTGTTGTTTGTAGCAGGTCAGCCCCTGAAGAGGTTGACTGATGGTGGGATGGAGAATGAGGCCCTTTTCTTCCAGCTCGGAGCACGCGTCTGCCACCCTGTCTAGCCCACGGTTCTGAGGTGAAACGGCGGGTAAACAGCTCGCAGACAATCAGGCTCGTGGAAATATTTGCTTTATTCGGATGGACAAAACTGAAGTCCAAAGACTCAGATTCAGTTCCAGCCAGCCAAAAGCTCCCGGCCTTCCACAGACTCCTGTTTTTATACTCCAGAATCAGGTCCCACCCAATGGTGGGATCAGATACCAACCAATGGTGGAAGCAGAATCAGGTCCTACCCTATGGTGGGGGCAGAATGCCAGGTCACACCCTAGGGTAGGGCACAATCACCTAATCAGTTTAGGGTGAGCAACATAGTAATCCCCCAAAATATTTACATACACAACAGTTGTTGTTTGTTTGTTTTTTGTTTTGTTTTGTTTTGCTTTTGAGCCACACATGGTGACACTCAGGGGTTACTCCCAGCTATGTGCTCAGAAATCGCTCCTGGCTTGGGGGACCATGTGGGACGCCAGGAGATTGAACCGAGTTCAGCCCTAGGCTAGCGAGGGCAAGGCAGACACCTTACTGCTTGCACCACTGCTCCGCACCCCCTTTTAATGAGTTTGTTACTGTAAATAAATAGTTGACACTTGTATGATTATTTATAACATTTTCATTTTGTACAAGACAAATAGGTGTCTGTACCAGCTAGTGTTTCCTACTTTGCTAATCTTTCAGGTAGTGCAGATAGTGTAATAGTTTTCAATTTTTATGTTATGAATAAAATAAATTATTAATTAATAAAGTTCTTTGCTGAAATTACTTTCTTTTGGAGAGAGATGGACCATACCCAGTAGTGTTCAGGGCTTATTCCTGCCTTTTTGCTTACGGATCATTCCTGGAGATGCTAGGGGACCATGTTTTGTGCTGGGGATTAAACCTGGGATCAGCTATGTGCAAGACAAGTGCGTGCCTTAAACCTATGCTACCTTTGGTCTCCAGTTGAATAACTCTTTTAGGAAATATTTTTCAACTATTTTGACCCGTATTCTGGTAAATATAAAAATGGCTGTCTTATGCCAATAAACTTCTGGGGTGAGGCCTTTTTGTAATTGGGTCAAGGATTTTTTTTCCATTTTCTCCATTTTTCTGGACCTATGCAAACAATGGCGATTGCCACTATCACACCTTTACTATATTTTTTTACTCTTATCCTTTAAGGAAAAAAATACAACTTACTGAACTTAAAAACAAATTACTGAAGTAGAATGCCTGTCTCGAATACAGGCAGGGGATGGGAAGGGGAGGGGGGGTAATGTTGCACTGGTGAAGGGGGGTGTTCTGGTTATGACTGTAACCCAAATATGATCATGTTACTTAAATAAAAAATATATTTAATAAAAAATGGCATGCCTCTTGTTAAAGCTAGTAAATATTTCAAAAAGTAGCTTTGCAATTAGTTAGAAATCAAAGCAAAGAAAAACTATCTAGTGCACTTTCTGTTAAGTATGGAGTCTTTCTGTAGTTACATGAATTCAAGAAGGATGCTAGACCTTTGAAACATGGTTCTGAAGAAAATCGAAAGCTTTTTATTTTAACAGGCAGATTTATCACATCTGAGGGTGTACACAAATTATCTTGAAGAAGCAAGGAGCCTTGAATTTAACATTGATTTTTGAGGCTCTATAGTTGTATTAGTTCATAGCAAATGCATGGCCATTTTTCCATTCAGGAATATAACAGTCCACTACTGTCTTCTTGTCACCTAAGTAACTCCTCCTTTAACTGGAATAAGCCTATTAATTATTTTGTTAAATTACAAAATCTGGAGGAAAAATCAGGTAAAGTGCTTTCTTTTTTATATGACCCATCAATATTTAATCCCCAGCATGGCATATGTTCCCCTGAGCACCACCAGGACTGATTCCCGAGCACAGAGAAGGAGTATTCCTTGAATATAATTGAGTGTGTCACACAAATAGACAAACAAATACAAATTCTGTAGCTGTGAGGTGAGGCTGACTTCTGCCTTTTTGATAGGCTTTTAGGTGGACTATTAGAAAGTCCACAGACAACCCATTGGTGCCTTACAGAATAGTAGAGGCAAAGGAAGAGGAAATGGTAAATAGGCATCTAAACGTTATAGGTGGTAAATTTTGTTGTTAGTTTAGTGCTTTGTATTTTACAAATCATTCTTATTGTGTGCCTCTTGTGGGGAGTTGATTAAGAGCTAACTTTTTGCCTTTCTCCTCTTCCTCTCAATAATAGACATGAAGGACTAACTGTAAACTTTTTTTTTTTAGTTTTTGAGTCACACCCGGCAGCGCTCAGGGGTTACTCCTGGCTCTATGCTCAGAAATCACCCCTTCTGCATGAAAGGCAAATGCCTTACCTCCATGCTATCTCTCCGGCCCCATAAAACATTTTTAACTTTAATATCAAAAATGATGATAGCATGAAACATTTCATACATATTACTATTTAAGCTTCATACAAGCTTAAAAAATTTTGCAACATCATAGATGTGGATACATAACAATCAGAACACCCAAGGTAGAGCTGGCAATGCAAACTTGAAAAAGAATATAGTCCTCTGGCTCCTAATTCAAACTTCATGACTGAGACTGTGAAATAGCTCAGGGATTAAGGCTTTTTATGCAGCCAACCCTGTATTGATCTCTGGTTCCACATACAGTTCCCCAACAATGCCAGGAGTGAGTTATCTGAGGAAGTAAACACTAAGCATCTCTGCTGTATCCCCCATTCATTACTCTTAAAATAAAGCTATTTGGGGCTGGAGAGATAGCATGGAGGTAAGGCGTTTGCCTTGCATGCAGAAAGTCAGTGGTTTGAATTCCAGCATCTCATATGGTCCCCTGAGCCTGCCAGAAGCAATTTCTGATCATAGAGCTAGGAGTATCCCCTGAGTGCTGCTCGGTGTGATTCCCCCCAAAAAATAAAAATAAAATAAAGCTATTTTATTAAAATGGGTATAACATAGCTATTATGGCTATTAAAATATAAGTACAGTTGAAAATGTTTATATGGTTCAACTAGGAGCTGATTCAAATTAAAATACATCTATCTACTGGTTTGTCATAAAAATTGTAACTTACTAAGTAAAATTTGCTCAGTACCTGATTATTTAAATTAAATATACTAATTTTGATCTCTTTATAAACTTAAGGAAAAAATCTATCCTCTCATTCCTTCTTTTTCTTTTTGGTATATTACCATAAATGTAAACAAGTCTATATTTGACTACTGATGGAAAAAATGTGTTTTTTAAATAAAAATACTATTATTTAGAAAATATGAGGAGATCCCATAAAGAAAATAAAGAATTTCATACTATAAAAATTTTGGAATTGGATGTATTTATTACTAAAGTCTACTGAAATCTGAAGTGGAGAGTTATATTTTCTACTCATATGACTGGCTGTACCTCCCAGTATTCTGTGGGTTTGACTCATTTATTTCTCTCTGTTCTCTGTTATTAGAATAGTTAAACCCAAAGTGGCCTCCATGGAGGACATGGCCACCTTCCATACTGATGCCTATTTGCAGCATCTCCAGAAAGTCAGCCAAGAAGGAGACGACGATCATCCAGACTCCATAGAATATGGGCTAGGTAAAGTCATTACCATGCAAAGATGAGAGTTGGATCCCCTTTATTTATACATTGCAGTCACTTTATTTTTAAAATAACAATCCTATTGGTGTTCAATACTGTTTCCAAATTTGGTAAGCACGATTTTAATATCATGGTTTAGGCACAGATCTCTCACTCAGTAATCAAACCAAATATATGAATTGTGCAAAACTAAATGATTATTTGGAGGAAAATCTTCTAGTCATGAAAATCCAAATTGCAGATGATTGGATTGGTATGAAAGTATATGTACATAATTCATGAACAGCTGATGGAAGAGATAGACAAGGCAAGGCTTAAGGAAAAGGAGTGGAGACCATGTACATGCACCACTCTTCTAACCTCATCTTGCCCTCTCCAACTTGGAAGTTTGCTAAAACCTCCTTTTTGCTTTTTGTTTTGTTTTTGGAAGTTTCTTTATATTAGCTTCATTAATTAAATCATTGCCTATTTTTAACAACTGAACTCTCTCTCCAACCATTTTTCCTTCTCTGGAGGTCTCAAGGAATGTCTGAGAGTTGCCACCTCTGGGTGGCTTCCCTGACAACTATCCTCCTTACTTAGGTGGTACTTTTTATTTAAAGTCACCTCATTAGCATGACAAAAGGCACCTCCATGGCTTTTCTTAATTAGAAAATACCAAAAAATTTAAGGACTGTAAGCAGAAAGATGGTGACTAAGAAAACAAATGTCTCTTGAACTTGATTCTTGAAAAACTCAGAATTAATGTTTATCAAATCCCTCCAAACCTCATTCAATAGAAAATCTATGCATAACTTTTGACTTTCCCCAAACCTAATTTCTAATAACCTGCTTTTGACTAGACTTACCCATAACAAAACCAGTCAATAAATAATTATTTCCTGATACATATGTTATTTTCTATGGTCTTTTAATAAAGTATGGTAGAGCAAAGAAAATGTAATGATGTGGGGCCGGCGAGGTGGCGCTAGAGGTAAAGTGTCTGCCTTGCAAGTGCTAGCCAAGGAACAGACCACGGTTCGATCCCCTGGCGTCCCATATGGTCCCACCAAGCCAGGGGTGATTTCTGAGCTCTTAGCCAGGAGTAACCCCTGAGCATCAAACGGGTGTGGCCCAAAAAACCAAAAAAAAATTATGATGAAAACCATAAGGAAAACATTTACAGTGCTATATTATGCTGTATACTATAATTTCCAATGTTTATTTACAAGAAAATCCACTAATGTGTGGGCCATGCAGTTCAAACCTTTGTTGATGAGAGACCAGTTGGTTTTTATAAATTATATCACTCTTCCTCTTTCTACGGTTAATTTTTTAACAAGATCATCTGATATTTTCCTTAAGGTTATGATTGTCCAGCCACTGAAGGAATTTTTGACTATGCAGCAGCTGTAGCAGGGGCTACAGTCACAGCTGCCCAATGCCTGATTGATGGAATGTGTCAAGTCGCCATCAACTGGTCTGGAGGGTGGCATCATGCAAAGAAGTAAGAAAATGCCTTTCATGCTTCCCATATCTTTCCTTGAGTTGGTTTCTTCCTTATTTACTTTCTTAGGCTTATTGTACGGTCATTTATTGAGAGACTTGTGTATATAGGTATACTTTCTTGGTATTGTGAAGACACAAAAATGAAATAGAAGGTGGCAGAATACAGTGTAAATTTCAATATTAAAAGTCAAGACACCTGAGCTCTATGCCTAATTTTGTTAATTTAACTAACTGACATGGACAAATTAATATCTCTAGGCCTTTCTTTTTTTTAATTATGAGAACAAAGATGCAAAGAAAGAGGATAAGGTATAGTTACAGTGGAAGGACAATCACCCATAAACAGAATTTCTCAGAAGTCCCTTAATTTTGAACTTTCAGCCAAAGAACATTAAGAAAAATAAAACAGGGCCCGGAAAGATAGCACAGCAGTGTTTGCCTTGCAAGCGGCCAATCCAGGACCAAAGGTGGTTGGTTCAAATCCCAGTGTCCCATATGGTTTCCCATGCCTGCCAGGAGCTATTTCTGAGCAGACAGCCAGGAGTAATCCCTGAGCACCGCCGAAAAACCAAAAAACAAAAAAAAAAAAAGAAAAAGAAAACAGAACCCATGTAAAATTACTTTGTCCCTCAAGTCCCCAGATTGTAGTACATTATAATATTTCTTAGCAGTACACAAAGCAATCTAAAGCCATAAAATTTATGTAACACCTTAAGCATTGAAGGCATAGTATTTTTTTACATTTCCATGCACATGCATATTAGTTTAAGTTAACCTCAAAAGTTTAAGTGGTTTTTTTTTAAGAATTGGAGTCAAAGAAGCACAGTAAAAACAGTGTTAGAGTGGCAATTATTGTTTTCATAGGCCCACCAAATATGAGGGACATGGAAAGGAAAAGCCTTGGCCTAAATACAAGGAGACCCTAACCCTGAAGTTTCCTGGCATAAGACCAACTCTAGGTTCCAGGCAAACTAGTTTGTCCAATCTAAGTCATTGTCTGTAGTATCAATGCACTTTTATTTTTCACACAGTCTCTGTTGTTGTATCATGTTTCTGTATTAAAGATCCTGGAATCTGCATATCCTACACTGAAGTCAGGACAGTGTGGGGCATCCTCTAGTTTCACCTCACAATCAAAGGGTAATGCAGAGAGCCCTGTCCTGTAAGCAGGTCGTAGTTGTTGTCAAGTCTTCTTAGTGTTAAGGAAAGTCTCTTTTGAGAAGGTCTATCTCAGAGCAGCGGTAGGGTCTTCCCTGGTAGAGGATTGCTTCCAGATGATGTTATAAACAACCTTGGATATTTCGTAGATAGCTTTCCTGGTTCAGGGGTGAATGGAGAATGCCCATTCTTCTGAGGCCTGTGCCAGATCATTATGTCAATGTTCAGGGTGTAAGCTCCCATTGCACTACAAGATTTGTGTGTTCCTATCTCTATTAGATAAGAACTTATTTGTATGTATAGCATTTTTCCATTTTAAGGTGCTTATGCAATCAAGGAACAATGCCACGTGATGTTATCGGCGCATATGGGGGCCGCAAGAACAAGTCCAACAATCCCCATGACGTGGTTTAAAGATAAGCATTAAACTGAGGGACTCTTTCACCAAAATTCCTTATTGAACAGCTCACAAAGAGAAGAAAAGATAAAAAGTGGGGAAATTCATCACTGTATAAGAGAATATTTAGTAAGAGTTATAGCTGTCAGAAAATACACATAAAATGTTCAAAAGATATACGTGTCCATTTTATGTCTTTTGAAATAGTTGGGGGGGGTGTTAAATCCAGTGCACCACTTTGGTCTGTGATTAGGACTGTGCAGTACTGAAGTTAAAAAGGGTAAATGTGTGGTACTGATGGTTGGGGGTAAGAGAGTTAAGGAGTAAAAATGAGCTTTTGTAGGAGTATGTGAAAGGGCAGAATACAAAATGGACATTCTGCATACACAAAATATACCTTAAGGATAGGGAATACTATTAATATATACTGTGCGCACAAGGACACTAGCCCCCATGCAATTTTGAACATGTAGGCTGGTAAGAAATTGTCAGTGACTACCTTAGGGCAACCGAGCAAATCTCAGCACACCCCAAGTTAGGACCCACCATTTCTGGCCGCCTGGGCTGGCACCCAGGGAAGGCCTGGAGGCCAGGGGCAGAAGAGGGGATGGCTGCGGGGCCTACCAAGGCTCCCAGCACCCCCAAGCTAAGGAGAAGGCCTTCGACCTGGGGTCTCCCCAAACCCCATGCCGGCTAGAGCTAGCCTCGAAAGGATTCGGTAGAGAACCGGAAGCCAGAATCTGCCTGCCCTCCTACCTGTGCTCTTCCTACCCTAGTGCTGGGGGAAGGGCGGGGAAAGTTTGGGAGCCCCTCCAGGAGGGACCACCTGACACCCACCTTTTCTGGCCACCTGGGTTGGCACCCAGGGAAGGCCTGGAGGCAGGGGCAGAAGAAGGGATGGCTGGGGGCCTACCAAGGTTCCCAGCACCCCCCAAGCTAGGGCGAAGGTCTAGGCCTTTCTTAATCAGGAAAATAGATTAAGTTTAAGATAAAACTTGATGATTTTTGGACTGCTTTTTAGCTTTTTTAAATTCCAGGGAGTCATATACTTAGTCTAGAAACATTATTAAAAATAGAATAATTGGAGGACCACATCACTGATTATATACTTATATACATATATTTGCAGTAAAGAAATTTAGTAAGGAAAAATTAATTTGGGGAATCTTGAAAGAGGTAAATTTTAGAGATAGTTCTTGAAATAAGTGACGGATTTCAAACAAATGGAGAATTGATGAGAATGGATTTGAAGAATCAAGAAAGGTTAATTTATGCAGTTTCTAAGGAAAGTAGCAATTGAGAGTAATGTATCATTTAATGATGATAGAACTTGGAAACCGCTATACTTTGGTGATCCTTGGAATTGGAATAAAAGTTCTTTTTGTATTTTACGTTAATGGTTCAAATAGCCACACCTGGTGGTGCTCTGGGATTACTCCTGGTTCTGTGTTCAAGAGTCATTTCTGGCAGTACTTAGGAGATCATATGGGATGCAGAGGATTAAATCTAGGTTGGCTGTGTGCAAGGCAAATTCATTTTGTAATAGCTTCGGCCCCAGAAGAAGGAGTTTTCAATCTCTAGTTTTTTTTCTGTTTTTGGGTCACACCCGGTGGTGCTCAGGGTTATTTCTGCCTCCGCACTCAGAAATTGCTCCTGGCAGGCTCTGGGGACCAGATGGAATGCCGGGATTCGTACCACTGTCTGTCCTGGATTGGCTGTGTGCAAGGCAAACACTACCACTGTGCTATCTCTCTGGCCCCTTTAATCTCTAAATTTATCTGTGACATACGAGTAAAATGAAGACAGTTGCCAATTGAAGGCACTAACCAATTATTTATACCATTATCCATGACCTAACTATTCTTCTCTGCTCTGAGTCAAGAGAAAATAGTGCATTATTTTCCATATTAAAAACCTTGAGGAGAAAAAAGACCAAAAAAAAAAAGAAAAAATCCTTGAGGAGAGATAGCATGGAGGTCAGGTGTTTGCCTTGCATGCATAAGGTCAGTGGTTTGAATCCCGGCATCCCATATGGTCCTCTGATCCTGCTGGGAGCGATTTCTGAGCGTAGAACCAGGAGTAACCCCCTGAGCACTGCTGGGTGTGACCCAAAAACAAAAAAAACAAACAAAACAAACAAACAAAAAAAACCTTGAGCATATCTAAAGAAGGGATGTTTGTTGGACATTGAATAACTGACAATCATCGACAACTTTATAACTATCTCATGGTGTTTCAAGTAAAAATTTATTTTAAAAAGGGGTCGAAGTGATAGCACAGCAATAGGGAGTTTGCCTTGCATGCCCCCGACCCAGGACAGACCCAGGTTTGATCCCCGGCATCTCATATGCCCCCTGAGCCTGCCAGGAGCAATTTCTGAGTGCAGAGCCAGGAATAACTCCTGAGTACCGGCAGGTGTGGCCCCAAAATAAAAAAATAATTTTAAAAAACAAAACCTTTGAGCACAATATCAGTTTATGCAAGTTGAGGTCATAACATGGACTTATTTTCATCTAATTGACAGAAGGCAAACTATTAGAATCTACTTGTTAAGCAATGAGCGAAGTTCCAGAATTTAGTAATCAGATTTATGTGGCCTTAAAAAGTAGAGAAAAACGGGCCCGGAGAGATAGCACAGTGGTAGTTGCTTTGCAAGCAGCCGATCCAGGACCTAAGGTGGTTGGTTCGAATCCCGGTGTCCCATATGGTCTCTCGTGCCTGCCAGGAGCTATTTCTGAGCAGACAGCCAGGAGTAACCCCTGAGCACCGCCGGGTGTGGCCCAAAAACCAAAAAAAAAAAAAAAGTAGAGAAAAACAAATTGCCTTTTGTTAGCTTTTCTGTTATTAAAGATTAAAGGCCTGGATCTGGAGTGATAGTACAGTTGATAGGATGCTGGCCTTGCATGCAGGAGACCTAAATTTGATCCCTGGTACACTTTAAGTTACTCAAATTCTGCTAAGAGTGATCTCTGAGCACAAAGCTAAGAGTAAGCACAGGTAGGTTTGTCCCAAAACCAAAACAAAAATATACCTGTTAGAGAGCTAGTAATAAATTCAGGATTTTTAAACTTTGATATGCTTTTGAAATAACTAGGATATCTGTTAAAATGAAGAGGAGATGTGGTATTAAATATCAGGACCTGCATATCTAACAAACTCGAAGATATGCAACACTGTCAGTCTGTGGACTGTATTTGTCTACAGTTCAGTCAAATCATCTACATGGAAGATGTAGATTTAAGAGTCAACACCATAATGGGTGATAAATTTTAAAAATTTATTTATTTAAGGAAAGTACATTACATAGTTGACATAGTTGATCTTAATCATTTGTTTCCAGATAAGTCCAGATAAGTGAAAGCAAAGTTAATGAAAAAAGGAAAAAAATAAAATAGGAAAGAAAGAAAGAGAGAGAGGGAGGGAGGGAGGGAGGGAGGGAGGGAGGGAGGGAGGGAGGGAGGGAGGGAGAGAAGGAAGGAAGGAAGGAAGGAAGGAAGGAAGGAAGGAAGGAAGGAAGGAAGGAAGGAAGGAAGGAAGGAAGGAAGGAAGGAAGGAAGGAAAAAAGCACAGTAGCAAGCACATTTGTGAAAATTATTGTATCTCCAGTAAGTCATTAGTAAAATGGGAGAAGGTTTGATAAGGTCGTGTTGTTAGCTGCCCATTCTATTAAATTAGGGTGTTTCTTTAGGGATGACAGTATCAAACAAATGAAGTTGTCCAGAAATTCAAAGTGCTATTACTGAGACTATGACTTTTAGGGTTATGCACTCAACTGCCAGACTTCCTAAAAGAAGGAAGATAGCGGGGGGGGGGGGGGGGAGGGGGGAGGGTGCCCACACTAGCTCCAAAAAGCCTTGGTGATATCAGCCCTAAAGCTGGCATACCTGAAGTGTGGTCAGATTGATCTCACCACATGGAATCTTAGCAGATCAGTGATAACAAAGGGCCATCAGGGAAATGGTGATTGTGGATGATGGAGACAGCAAGTGTGGCTTTGGCAGAATGGGGGTGTGGCCTACCATCTTCTGGAGATAGCCAGCTTTCTCCTACCTGGGCCAGTGTAGCCATATTCACAGCTAGGTTTACATCTCATTCAAGAAAAGAGTGAATCTATGAAGCTGACCTGGTTCAAACATGGTGACTAATTTAAGCAAAAATGTAGATAGAACCACAAAGAAAGTATTGTAGAATAATATAAGAAAAAAACAAGAGCTGAACCTTGTGGAAGGTCATTGTTTTCAGGTTCAGTGTAAGAAAGGAGTCTTGAAAAGAAATGATCAGAGAGATTGGAAAAGAATCAGAAAATAATTATCACAAAAAATCAATCTAATTGTTTTACCAAAGTGGGAGGGAGATATTGCCTTGCTAGGGTTTATGCATGATATGAAGTGTATAGTAAGAACCAGAGATGCAACTGGGTTGTTCCCTTATAATTTCAGACATGGACTAAAGGGATATTATGGTTAGGCCATTTACCTTGCATCCAGCCAACCTGGGTTGGATTCCTTGCATCCATATAATTTTCTGAGCACCACCATGATTGATCCTTTAGTTTAGTATATAGCCAGGAGTAAGCCCTGAGCGCTGCTGAATGTGACCCTCCAGATTTTTTAATTAAAATATAAAAGATAGATCTGTTCCCTTAAATATTAGATTTCTGGGGCCCGGGAAGATAGCACAGCGGTGTTTGCCTTGCAAGCAGCCGATCCAGGACCAAAGGTGGTTGGTTCGAATCCCGGTGTCCCATATGGTCCCCCGTGCCTGCCAGGAGCTATTTCTGAGCAGACAGCCAGGAGTAACCCCTGAGCACCGCCGAGTGTGGCCCAAACCCCCCCCCCAAAAAAAAATTAGATTTCCATTTCTTCCCTTGAAAATGCAGATTTGAGGGGGCCAGCATGAAAGCACAGTGGTAGGGTGCCTTGCACACAGCAGATCCAGGATGGACCTGGTTCAATCCCCGGCGTCCCATATGATCCCCCTAGCCAGGAGTGATTTCTGAACGATTAGCCAGGAGTAACTCCTGAACATCACAGTGTGTGGCCCCAAAACCAAAAAAAATGCAGATTTGAGGGTGGGTACTGAGTAACTTTTTTCTGAAAAGGGGTCATCAGGCAAAATAAGTTTGGCTAATTCAGTTGTAGAGCTTGCATTTGCAACAAAAGCCTTTACCTCTCTGCAAAGTAGCAAAAAGGTTATTTTAGGGGAAAGAGAAAAAAATAATCTAGATATTATAAGGGCTTGTGGTCCTCCAAAAAAAATGGAAAAAAATCTATAAATATTCTTGGTTGAGGGAGCAATAATGAGAAAATGGTTGCTAAATAATGTTATAGAGAAGTAAAGTAAGATATTCAAGTAAGAGATCATGAGGAAGACTTAAAAGGACAAAAATGAGTATGCTGGTGAGACAAGAGGGTGAAGGGCATTTTACAAGGGCAAATGCTTGTGTTTGCAAATTGAGGATAATGAGAGGCTGAAGTGATAACTCGCATGGTGAGGCAGAGCACATGTGACTACCACAAGTCCTGAGCATGTCCTGAGAATCCTGAGTGAAACTCTCATGGCTTATAAGTACCAGACCACTGGCCTAGACAAGTCATCAGGTGTGCACAACTGGGACAACTATTCTGTTACTTGCCCTAAACTCACTCCCCAATGCCATTGAGTATGGAAGGCAAGGAGGGAAGGAGAAAGTACAGAGGAAAAGAGGAAGAAAGGATGGAAGATAAAAAGTAAAGACGAACATAAGGAGAAAAAGAGAGGAAAAAACTAAGAGCAGGAGATAGTGTAAAGTCCTGAAGCACATGCATGACCCTTTAGTTTAATCCTGGACACGACTCTATTTTCAGGCCACCACTGGAAGTGACTTCTAGGTACCACTGGATGTAACCCAAAAACAAAAGGGAGGGAGGGAGAAGGAAGGAAGGAAGGAAGGAAGGAAGGAAGGAAGGAAGGAAGGAAGGAAGGAAGGAAGGAAGGAAGGAAGGAAGGAAGGAAGGAAGGAAGGAAGGAAGGAAGGAAGAGATGGAGGGAGGGAGGGAGGGAGGGAGGGAGGAAGGGAGGGAGGAAGGAAGGGAGGGAGGGGCGGATAGAGGGAGGGACGGGGAGAGGGAGGGAGGGAGGGAGGGGAGGGAATGTATAATGATAGAATGAGTTAGAAAAAATTAGCAAGAGTCTTAAAGTACTCCTTTTATATCAGAATCAACCAATGTAATAATGCAGATTTCTAGATCTCAGAGATCTTATACAGAAGGTACATAGTAGTGCCTTGAACATACACCCTTAAACTCTAGAAGGGATTCTGGGGCACACTTTAAGAAAATGCTATGGGAAATTGGACAACAGTGAAAAGTTATATTATAAAATAATATGATTTAAATTTGTGGTTTAGGAAAATTACTGCCATTGTGGTGAACTGGGAGTTAAGGTGGTATATAATAGGATATCAACAGCCAAACTCACTGATAAGTACCCAAAATTAAAGCAGTAACATTGGAGAACAGAGAATAGTAAAGGCTCATTTGAAACAGTTTAAGATAGAAACTCAAGTATTAATAAATGAGCAGATGTAAGAGGAAACGAAGGATGAGGCAAATAATTCTAGATTCTAGCTTACTTGACTGACATCCCAAGCAAGAATTAATTGCAGTTGCTAAAATGTTGAACTTACTTATGTTGAACACTTACTAGATACTACCTCATACATTTTTAGTATATACCCTCATAGTAAGAAGTGGATACTGAGATGCAGCTGACCTGGATTTAATACCCTGAATCATATGTTGTCCCCTATTCCTCACTATGAGTGATCCTTGCGCTCATAGAACCAGGTGTAAGTCCTAAGCACAGCCAGGTATAGCCCAGAACCCTTTTACACCAAAAGTGGATAATATTTTTAGTCTCTTTTATACATGGAAATAAAGAGACTTAACTTGCTCAGCCCTACTTGAGATGTAGATGCAAGCAACCTGACCCTTCAATATGTGTATTTAACCCCATACACAATGTAAAGTGTAAAGACAATGTAAAGACAATTTCCAGGGAAAGTGAATACCCAGATTTAGAAATGATGGTGTGATCTGAAACTGCAGGCAAAAATATGTTGCCAGCAAGTAAACTGATACTGCAAAGCATGAATATGTATGGAATTACATATGGCAGAGAAGGAGGAGAAAAAGAAAGAGCTGAGAACCTCAGGGAACAGCAATTTCTGATGGGCAAGTAGAAGAAATGTTACAGTGAATTTAGATAAGTAGATAATCAAAAGAGAAAGGGACCAGAGAATCTTAAGAGAGTAGAACAGCTTATCTATTTACTTTGTGCCATACATGGCTTTGCTTAGGACTTATTCCTGACTCTGCTGAGGGTACATTGCTGGGCTGTTTTTATGACAGGAACCCTACCCACTATAGTGTCTCTCTAGGGCCCAGCTAGTAGGAGAGTTTAGAAAAGTGCTCTCATGGGGGTCACATGCTGTGGATGAGTCAATCCTGACAGGTTTCGAAGTGTCATTCAAGCTTGCCATAAAAGCTTTCTGGAGAGAGATGGGATTTCTTATGAGGGGTGTGTAGGAACTAAGATAAAGAATGGAAAAGGAATCTGAATCCCATCAAAGGTCTGGATGAGGAAAAAAGAAAAGGAGAGTGAAAGGAAAGTAAGAATTAAAAAGTGCCTTGTTGAATTTGTTTCATTTATTTGTGGGAGGGAGGTGTTGAGGATGAGAGGGAGGGTGGGCATACCCTGCAGTGCTCAGCACTTACTCCTAACTCTTCTAGGTATCATAAACCTTGTGGGTTTATGGGTAGTAGTACCCATATGTAGTACTGGGGATTGGACCTAGGTTGGCCTAATGCAAGGCAAGCACCCTGTCCACTGAAGATCCTTCTCTACAAAATTAGTTCTGTTTAAGAGTTTTTAAAAATTTAGAGCAGAGAAATATTAGATGCATTTCTCCTAGATAGGAAATAGAAAGATGTGAAATGGAGGAAAGTCTCAGAGGCATAAGAGAATTAGATAACTTATTCTGGAAGAGGAGAACTGTTGTATATGAAAACATTTCCATAAGATTATACTTTGCCTTTTGTCCCACCTTGACCTTCCAGGTGGGGGCGCTGTTGAAAGCGAAATAAAGAGTTTGGGAGCGAGGTGTTCGGGGGTCTTTTGGAGAGTTTGCTGGCTGGCTTGAGGTCTTTTTTTGGAGCTAGCAGCAGGCTGACAAAGGACTCCGCCCAACCATTTACCCCCTTAACCCTCTTGTCTGTGTGGATTATTTGCTGCAGATAAATATTACCAAGATCTCCTCACAAAAGGGGAGAAGGGGATGGGAATCAACTTGTCATTCTGGGAGCTCTTTGAGGATACACAAATAACAAATAAAGGAGTAAACGGGACCCCACAGAGAACCATGCCTTTTAAAGCCAGACCTAAATAATTCAGCAGTATAGAACAGCAAATATACCTGGTTTGAGTACTGGTGAACTGTTAAGATTCTCTACCTGCTGGGTTCTGCTTTCTCAGTGAAATAACTCATGCCATCTTTCACTGCTTGCTCACAAGCCTCTGAGTCTTTGCAGTGTATTTTTCTACTTTTCCTTATTTTGGGGAAGTGTGGGAGCATGCCTAGCAATGCTCAGGGATTACTCCTGGCAGGGCTGAGGAACTGTAGGAGGTCCTAAGGATTGAATCCAGGCCAACCATATGTGAAGCAATCACCATACTCACTATCTGGCCCTAGATCTTGCTTTTATAACCAGTCTCAGGACATCATCATGCCCCACCTAAATTTCCATAAACAGGACTCACTCTATCCATGTAGAAATGTACTGGGAGATATTAAAACCCAGCACAGGAAGTGACTTTTCTACCTTCCAGAGTTTTTTAAGGTTGGCCAGAGGGATAGTATAGCAAGTAGATTGCTTATCTTGTTCCCCAGTACCTCAAGCTTATCAGGAGTACCTGAGCACTACTATGGTGTATAACCCCCCCCAAAGAAACAGAACAACAAAACACCTGGAATTTATCCAGATTACATCTTGTTTAAATACTTTGAGCAGCTGTTTCACATCCCTGCCTCTTACTGTTTCTTAACCCGTTCACTGTTCACTTTGCAGCTCAGCTTCCCAATATTTTCCTTTATCTGCATGATGTTCCATTTTAGACTTATATGTCAAGCTCAGTTATGCTCATATTCCTCCCACAACTCTTTCTGCCCTATTGTCTCTTGATATTTCAGCCTCTCCCCTAGAAGCATGGGCTCAGTGCAGATGTGTTCCCTGCGTCAGGCTTCCCCCCTACAAAGGGAGAAACTTTTCCTAGAATGCTTGTTGGTTCCTTGGACTTCCACCTGGGGGCAGTATATAAAAGCATTTTAAAGCCAAGTTGCCAAGAACACAGAACTAGAGCTCCAGCTCTTAGTGACCTTGCTATTAGGTTCAAATGTACTAGCTCTGTATTGACAAGAGTTCTGTTTCCTTATACAAGGACAGGATTGTCCTACAGTTCAGTTTCACCAAAGTGCTCGGTACGTGATAACTGTTAACCAAACAGCCTTGGCCCATCCTCCTTCCACTATGACTCTGCCCCAGCCTTTACAAATAAATAGGTAACTGTGGGGCTAGAGAGGTATTAGGGGAATTAGGCTCTCACCTTGTATGTGGTGAACCCAGGTTTGATCCCCAGAACCAATATGGTTTCTTGAGCACCACCTGGAGTAGCCATTTGTGGTTTAAACCTTCATTCCCAAATAGATAACTGTATGAAAATAGGAGCCCTGGATTCTGTGCCAGCTACATTATATCAACTGCAAAGCAGAACCCTGCCTTCACCTATAGAGGGCATATCTATATCACTTGCTTCTCTCACTCATTGCATGCTGGCATTTGCAGAACAGATAGACACTCAGGTGATGTAGGTAGACATTAGCTCAGATTGTTTTGATAATTCATGTCAAACCCAAACTTACTACTAAGTCTGACCCATACCCATAGGCAAATGAAGATATTCCACAGTAAGGAATAGAGGTACAATCTCTACTTGTCAAAGGTGACTGAGTGATAGCTATGACATCTAAAGGATGTATCTGTATCTAGAGATCTTGTATCTGCACAGGTCAATGCTTTGGGAATGAGTGTGATATTAGCCTCCTTTAAGAAATTAGGGAAGATTCCTGTCTTTTCAATGTTTAAGAAGAGCATGAAAATCAGTAGTGGTAATTCTCTGAATGTTTGATAAAATTCACCTGTAAAACCATCTGATCCTGGATTTTTATTCTTGAGGAGTTTCTTAATTACTGTTTCAATTTTATTCAATTTGATTTGGACTGGTTAGGCTTTCTACTTTCTCCTTTTAAGTCTGAGTAGAGGATATTTTTCCAGGAATCTGTCAATTTCATGTGGGTTCCCTAACTTAACTGAGTACAGTTGTTCATAACAGCTTTCATGATGTCTTGGATTTCTTGAGGTTCTGTTGTAGTCTCTCCCATTTCATTTGTGATCTGATTTATTTATTATACCTTTTTTCTTTGTGAGTCTTGCCAGAGTGTTGTCTGTCTTATTTATTCTTTTGAAAAAACAGCTCCTGGTCTCATTGATTCTCTGTATTGTTTTCTCTGTTTCTATGTTGTTTATTTCTGATCTAGTTTTTATTATTTCTTTTACATCTACCTGTGTTGTGTTTCTTTGCTACTGTTAATCCAGACTCTTAAGGTGTCCCTTTAGGCTGTTGATTTTGACATTTTCATTTTTCCTAATGTAGGCCTGTAGTGCTTTGAGTTTCCCCCATCTCTCCTTTTGCTCTGTCCCATAGATGTTGATAATTTGTTTCATCATTGTCATTTGTCTTAAGGAATCTTTTTACTTGTTCTGTGATTTCCTCTTTGATCCAGGTGCTGTTAAGTAGCCTGTTATTTAATCTCCAGATGTTAGATTTTCTCAACAGTTTCTTTTTATCTTTAATCTTGATCTCTGCTGCATTGTGATCTGATAGGGTACTTGGTATAACTTTTTTGGAAAATTTATTTACATTTTAAGTTCATATTAAAATCTATGACATGGTTAAAATGAGAATACAAAACTTATATAAATATATGCACAACCATCTTTGTATGAACAGAATACTATAGATGACTTCACAATGAATTCAGATTTTTCTTCGCAAAATGTTATATTCCTTTAAAATCAGGTTGTGATATATTCCAATAAGAACACAATTAATTTAGTGGCGGGGGGGTAAAATACAATAAATTTATCACTCAAAACATTGAGAAACAAAATGCTAACCTGGATTTAATACTCAACAGCTAACCATATGCTTAAACCTGATATTACTTATGCCTGTAATTGCATTTATTTCATCATTTAAACAGTGCTGAAGTGTTCAAATAGATAAAAACATGATATAATGAATACGTCTCAATATGGAGTGCTTTGGTTATTAAATTTTTACTTGATTTTTGGCATTGCTTATTTAATCATATTATTACCCTGAGTTATTATAAATAATCTATTTAAAACAAAATTTGTTTAACTTTTTAACAAAGTATAGCCTTACTTTGGCTGGAAATACCTTTAGTGTATTGACTATAGCAACAAATTCTTCTTTCCTACACTTGCGAAATAAATCTAAAAAATAAAAATTCATTTTCACATGTTAAAACCCAACATAAACCCTTATTCATTCTTTTTTTAATTTATTTTTTATTTTTTTTAAATCTTTAAGCACCATGATTACAGACATGATTGTAGTTGGGTTTCAGTCATAAACAGAATACCCCCTTCACCAGTGCAACATTCCCACCACCAATGCCACCCTCCTCCCCCACCCCTATCTGTATTCAAGACAAGCATTCTACTTCTCTCATCTTTAACATTGTCATGATAGTTGTTAGTGTAACTATTATCCTAAGCGCATTCACCACTCTTCATGGTGAGCTTCAGATTGTGAGCTGGTCCTTCCTTCCCGTAAATCTATTGTCTCTGGGCCTTATTACAATAATGTCTTTAATTTTTCTTAAAACTCATAGATGAGTGATAATATTTGTGTCTATCGCTCTCCCTCTGACCTATTTCACTCAGCATAATAGAGTCCTTGTACCTCCACTTACAGGAAAATTTTATGATTTCATCTCTCCTGATGGTTGCATAATGTTCCATTGTGAATATGTACCATAGTTTCTTAAGCCAATCATCTGTTAAAGGGCATCTTGGTTGTTTCCAGAGTCTGGCTATTATAAACAGCTCTGCAATGTATATAGGTGGAGGAAGAGATTTTTGAATTGTATTTTTGTATTCCTAGGGTATATCCCTAGGAGTGGTATAGCTGGATCATATGGGAGCTTAATTTCCAGTTTTTTGAAGACTCTCCATATTGTTTTCCATAAAGGCTGGACTAGATGGCATTTCCACCAGCAGTGAATGAGAGTTTCTTTCTCTCCACATCCCCGCCAAACTGATTGTTCTTGTTCTTGTTCTTTGTGATGTGTGCCAGTTTCTGTGGTGTGAGATGATACCTCATAGTTGTTTTGATTTGCATCTCCCTGATGATTAATGTTGGGGAGCATTTTTTCATGTGTCTTTTGACAATTTTTATTTCTTCTTTGACAAAGTGTCTGTTCATTCTTCTTTGAGGAAGTGTCTATTCATTTCTTCTCCTCATTATTTGATGGGGTTAGATTTTTTTCTTGTTAAGTTCTGTCAGTACCTTGTATACTTTCGATATTAGCCCCTTGTTTGAAAGGTATAGGGTGAATAGTATCTCCCATTCTGTGGGTGGCTTTTGTATCCTAGGCACTATTTCCTTTGAGGTACAGAAGCTTCTCAATTTAATATAGTCCCATCTATTTATCTCTGCTTCCACTTATTTGAAAAGTGCTTTTTCCTCCTTGAAGATGCCTTTAGTCTCAATGTCATGTATTGTTTTGCCTACGTGTTGTTCTATATACCTTATGGTTTCAGGCCTGATATCAAGGTTTTTAATCCATTTGGATTTGATCTTTGTGCATGGTGTTAGATGGGGGTCTGAGTTTTTTGTTTTTTGTTTTTTTTGCAAGTGACTAACCAGTTTTTCCAACACCACTTGTTGAAGAGACTTTCCTTTCTCTATTTTGCATTTCCTGTCCCTTTATCAAAGATGAGTTGTCTGTACACCTGGGGAACATTTTTTGAATACTCAAGACTATTTCACTGATCTGATGATCTGTCTTTATTCCAAAACTGTGCTATTTTAATAACTATTGTTTTGTAATACAATTTAAAGTTTGGTAAAGTAATGCCTCCCATATTCCTTTTCACAAGGGTTGCTTTAGCTATTTGTGGGTGTTTATTTTTCCTAGTGAATTTCAGGAGTGTGTGATTCACTTCTTTGAAGAATGTCATGGGTATCTTTAGAGGGATTGCATTCAATCTGTACAATGCTTTGGGGAATATTGCCATTTTAATATTAATCCTGCCAGTTCATGAGCAGTTTATGTGTCTTCATTTTCTTGTGTCCTCTCTTATTTCTTGAAGCAGACTTTTGTAGTGTTCTTTGTATAGGTTCTTCACCTCTTTAAGTTCACTCCAAGATATTTGAGTTTATGTGGCACTAATGTGAATGGGATTTTTTAATGTCCATTTCTTCTCTATCATTATTGGTGTATAAGAAGACCATTGATTTTTGCATGTTAATTTTGTAGCCTGCCACTTTGTTATGTGAATCTATTATTTCTAGAAGCTTTTTGGCAGGGTCTTTAGCAATTTCTAAATATTATATCATGCCATATGCAGTGAGAGCTTGACTTCTTCCTTACCTATCTAAATGCCCTTGATATCTTTTTCTTGCCTAATCGCTAGAGCAAGTACTTCTAGTACTATGTTGAATGGGAGTGGTAAGAGAGGGCAGCCTTGTCTTGTACCAGATTTTTGAGGAAAGTCTTTTAATTTATCTCTATTGAGAATATTTATCTTGACTTGTCGTCGATGGCCTTGACTATATTGAGAAAAGTTCCTTTCATTACCATCTTGATAAGGGTTTTTTTTTATCAAGAATAGGTGTTGATATTATGATTTTTGTTTTTCTTTTTCTTTTTATTGATATGGTATATTTTGTTGATTGATTTGTGGATGTTAAAATATCCTTGCGTTCCTGGAATAAACCCTACTTGGTTGTGGTGAATGACCTACTTGATGAAGCATTGGGTTCTATTTGCCAGAATATTGTTGAGGATCTTTGCATCTGTGTTCATCAGGGATACTGGTTTGTAATTTTCTTTTTTGGCAGCATCTCTCTCTGGTTTTGGTATCAAGGAGATGTTAGCTTCCTAAAAACTATTTGGAAGTGTTTCTGTTTCTTCAATTCCATGAAAGAGCCTGACAATGAATGATAGTAGTTCCTTTGAACGGTTTGAAATAATTAATTAGTGAACCCATCTGGGCCTGGGCTTTTGTTTTTCCGGAAGACTTTTGATTACCATTTTAATATCCTCACAGTGAGGGGCTGTTTGGATATGCTAACTCATCCTTATTCAACTGTGGAATGTTATAAGATTCGAAGAATTTATCCATTTCTTCCAGGTTCTCATGTTTCGTGGCATAGTTTTTCAAAATAGTCTCTGATTACCCTTTGATTCTCTGCAGTATCTGCAGTGATCTCCCCCTTTTCATTTCTAAGTTGGTTTACCAAGTTTCTCTCTCTCCCTTTCTTTATGAGATTTGCCAGTGTTTTTATCAATCTTGTTTATTCTTTCAAAGAGCCAACATTTGCTTTTGTTGATTCTATGGGTCGTTTTATTGATTTCCACTTCATTGAGTTTTGCTCTAAGCTTTGTTATTTCCTTCTGCTTACCTATTTTTGGTTCCTTTTGTTGATCATTTTCTATTTTTATAAGCTGTGCCATTAAGTTATTCATGTAGACCCCATTCTTCCTTCCTTATGTGTGCTTGCGACACTATAAAATTCCCTCTCAGTAACGCTTTTGTTATTCCATACATTCTGATAATTTGTTTCTTCATTGTCAATTTTCAGGAATGTTTTGATTTCCTCTTTAATTTCATCTTTACCCATTAGTTGTTCAGTAGTAAGCTGTTTACTTTTCAGGTGTTAAGGTTTTTTTCTGTGTCCCTTTGTAATTCACGTCTAATTCCAGTGCCTTGTATCAGCGAAGATAAATGCATGATTTCTTCCTCTTTATCTTATGGAGGTATGTTTTATGGACCAACATGTGTTCTATCTTGGAGAATGACCCATGTACATTGGAATAGTATATGTATCCAGTTTTCTAGGAATGAGTGCTATATGTATATGTATATGTGTGTGTGTATATATATAATACACTTGTCCACTTTTTCCCATTTTTCCTTTCAGAGCTAGTATATTTCTGTTGGGTTTCAATTTGCTTGATCTATCAAGGGGTGACAGGGCAGTGTTGAGGTTTCCCACCACAATTGTATTAAATATTTTGCTCTACCCTCATTGGGTGAGTATATGTTTATGATTTCTCCTGTTGTACATATCCCTTAAATAGTACAAAATTTCAGTCTTTGTCCCTTACAACTTTTCTGAGTCTAAAGTTTGTGTCATATAAATTAGTATGGCCACTCCAGCTATTTTAGGTGTTTTTTGGAGGACGATTTTCCTCCAATCTTTGATTTTGAATCTATGTTTATTCTGACTATTTATTGGATTCAGTTTTTGATCCATTTAGCCACTCTGTGTCTCTTTACTGGTGCATTTAGTCCATTGATCTTGAGAGAAATAATTGCCATGGGATTTAATGCCATCTTTATGTAGAAGTTTTTTTTTCTGTGTCTGTTAGTTTTTCTTGTTTTAAAGTAGACCTTTCCATTTTTCTTTTAAGGCTTTTTTTGAGTCTATAAAGTTTCTGAGCTGTTGTTTATCTGTGAAGCTATATATACTTCCTTCAAACCTGAAAGTGAGTCTGACTGGGGGCAGTATTCTAGGCAAATCATTCATTTAATTGAATTTTGTCACAATGCTCCATCACTGCCTTCTGGCCTTGAGGGTTTCTTGTGACAGATTCCTTGTAAATATTAAGGGTGCTCCTTTGAATGCAATTTCCCCTTTTTATCTTGCTACTTTCAGTATTCTATCCCTATCTGTGAGTTTCTTCATTGTGACTAGGATGTGTCTTGCAGTGCTTTTCTTCAGATCTCTTTTAGGTGATACTCTTCTGGCATGCAGAATTTGGTTGCATGAAGTCTTTATTTCTGGGAGTTTCTCTTCAATGATATTCTTTTTTTTTTTTTTTTTTTTTTTTTTTTTGGTTTTTGGGCCACACCCGGTAACGCTTAGGGGTTACTCCTGGCTATGCGCTCAGAAGTTGCTCCTGGCTTGGGGGACCATATGGGACACCGGGGGATCGAACCGCGGTCCGTCCAAGGCTAGCGCAGGCAAGGCAGGCACCTTACCTTTAGCGCCACCGCCCGGCCCTTCAATGATATTCTTGATTGCTGAGTCTTCCTGGGGAGTTTCTTCCTGGCTCTCTGGGACTCCAATGATTCTTATGTTCTTTCTGTTGAATTTATCAAGGACTCTATTTTCATCTGTTCATATTCTTTGTGTAGTTTTCCATTGTCCAATCATTTGCTTTAAGTCTTTTTTCCAATCTCTTCTGATGTATGGAATTATTATGCATCTCATCTTCCAGCTCACTGACTCTATCCTCAGCTACTGTTACCTTTTTGAGAAGCTTCCCATTGAGATTTTCAATTAGTCTGCTGAGTATTTAAGACCTGTTATTTCAGTTTGGAATTTTCTAATTTCTATCTTCATATCCTCTTGATTCTTATTTGTGTTCTGTTCAACTCGATCTGTGTTTTCTTTGAGTTCTATGAACATTCTCCATATTTCTTCTATAAACTCTATATCTGAGAGACTAAGAGGTAGTTGGCATTTTTGGGTCATCATAGTTGCCATTCTAGTCTTTATGCCTGGTGTTGGTGTGTTGTTTCTTCATTGTCAAGCTTGTATTGTGGATTTTTCTACATGTTGTAGTGGTGTTCATTGATTAAAAGATGCACACAGCAGCTTTGCTTTATGGCCATACTCCTCTGGTGTAGAATTAAATAATTAACGATGGTGGTGGATGGAAGTGGATGCCATCCCAGGCCACGTGGCTCCGCAACCCCCACTCAGCTGGCGGGTCCCAGGTTTAGGTGAACGGTGGAATCAGACTCATCCAGAGACAGGCATCAGGAAGCATCAACTTTATTCATGCCCTATTCACCACATGTTTGTGGCCTATATCATAACCTTTCAAGCATTCAGCCATTCTTAGCTAGCCCTGCGTCTTAACTCCTTTTAGCCATTTTCCCTTTCACCTCCTAGCTTACCAAAAACCAAAAGGGCAGACCCAAAAGGCCAGAGCACCCTAATCCCCTGGGTCAAAGGCTTTATCTACCTTTTCCAAGACCCCTCCCAGGAATGGGCGGGGTCTTGCAGGTAAGGTCAAGTTACCTAGGGAGAAAGGGTGGGGTGAGGCTTCATCTCCCCCTTCTCTGAAATATAAAAGAACCTTATGTAATCCTAACTCCACCTTTAGCCAAAGGTGGGTTAATATTTTCATGCAGCAACGTAATAAAGTAAAAATTAACATACCAGCCCTTTTCAAAAACATAACATTTCTGCAAAATATACTATACACCTGTAACTTAAAATTTTCTTAATGCTTTTCTACCAAGCACTATTCCGGAACTTTCATGTTCTATACTTTTAAACTATATTGGGGGAACTTTCTGTTCCTATTAACCTTCCCTACACACAAGTACTACAGCATAAATGCATAACATACATTTGAAAAACAGACTAAGTACATTAAAATACACACAGTAAAACATTTTGCAATTGAAAATATTAGCTATGGAAAACAAAACACATTTGAATTATAAAGAAAATGACTAATTAAGACAAAGATGCAGGTGGTTAGAAATCAGATCTTTAAATGGGCTAAACTGTTATTACTCCCTTTTTTTAAACCACTAACTAACTAAAACTTATCCCATCACCAACTATGAGTAAAATATATGACTACCCACTTAGTCCCTACACCTAAAATCATAAGTCCAGATGATTAATTTGTCCCACGCTGTTCTCACCACGTGGTTTATTTCCATAGTTCCAGGCCCCGCAGACGGTTTGCTTGCGCTGTTGTTGACCATGTGGTTTCAGGTTCTGCAGCCGGTTCGCTCGCGCCATTTCACCTTTGTGATCTGAGGGTGGATCCCAGGCTCACCGCTTTGGGTGGATTAGGCACTTTTCACCGCTTTTCTACTACAGGGCCGGAGTTCTTGGTTGATTACAGCTGCCTTTTCTCCCCTCCGGATGGCTTAGCCGAGCCGAGCCGCAGGCGTTGCCGCTTCTGGGCTGCTTAGAAGCTTTTCGCCGTTTTTCTGCCATAGGGCCAGGAGTTCTTGGCTGATTGCAGCTGCCTTTTCTCCCCTCTGGGCGGCACTTTGCAAGCAGGTTCCGAGGCCACAGCTTTTTGCAGGGGGCTTTTGGACGTTCAGAGTTCTAAAAGTCCAGTCCGAAATTTCCAAAGTCGAAATTCAAATTCAAGCCGAAGGTTGTTCTCAGAAAATCAGTCCGCTTGTAGAAGCTTTTTCTTTCTGAACCTTTTCCAATTAAGGCCCTCCATCAGTATCTGAGGAGGCCGAGGTTTTTGGAAAAAGGATTTTCGGCAACAAAGTTTCAGTCCTGAGTCTTGGATGGGAGTGATACAAGTTTTCAACTCCCCTGTTTTACTGATATTTTTGCCCCTAGAAGGGGTCACGGCCATCTTTGAACATGGCTTCACGTGGCCAAACCCTTTGGGCTGACTCCATCTGAAAAGAGCCAAAATCAAACAGAGTAGCAGAAATCTCACCATATTCGCTGTTTTCTTGGGTCCAGGATTCAAATCACAGTTCAAGCGCCAGTTGTAGAATTAAATAATTAACAATGGATCTGGATGGAGAAGGATGGAGGCCTTTGTCCTTAGGCCCCGGCCACGTGGCTTCATCCCCCATCAACCGGCGTTTCTGGGGTTCAGGGAAGCGACGGGTATTGAACTCACTCACAGGCAGGCATCAGGAAGCATCAACTTTATTTATACCCTATTCACCACATGTATGTGGCCTATATCATAACCTTTCAAGCATTCAGCCATTCTTAGCTAGCCCTGCGTCTTAACTCCTTTCAGCCATCTTCCCTTTCACCTCCTAGCTTGCCAAAGACCAAAAGGGCAGACCCAAAAGGCCAGAGCGCCCTAATCCCCTGGGTCAAAGGCCTTATCTACCTTTTCCAAGACCCCTCCCAGGAATGGGCGGGGTCTTGCAGGTAAGGTCAAGTTACCTAAGGAGAAAGGGTGGGGTGAGGCTTCACTCTGGCCCCACCCATTGTGGGTATGACGCTCACTTCTGAAGTAGAAGAGCTCTCAGGGAACAATGGTGGAGAGGATCTAAATCCCAGGCCACAGAACAGAAGAGAGGAGGCCCAAGTCACACAGCAGAAACCAGCCTCATAATCTGTCAGTGGTGCCGCTCATCTCTAAAGAAAACAAGCCCTCAGGGATCAATGGTGGAGAGGACCTAAATCCCAGGCTGCAGAACAGTAGAGAAGAGGCCCAAGACATCTGCCGTGTTTCAGGTCACACAGCAGAATCCTATTTATTTCATTTTCTTTTCTTTCTTCTTTTAATTTTATTTTATGTTCATAATTTCTAGACAGGGGTTCCCACTCACTTTTTTTTTTACAGAATTGTAGAACATGAATATCTTGTTCTGCCTTATATATCAATGTCTTTCTACAAACTGAGATAAACTGTATGGGACTCAGGGACCAAGCAGTCTCAGGAGCAATTGAGAGGAAATAAAATATGGTCATACCTAAAAACCCAAACCAAAGTCAACTGCAATAGAATCAAGAGACTCAAACTACAACAAGTACACACAAAAGGGACCTGTTACATTAGTACTAGCCCAGAGGGTTCAAGTGTATGGAGGTATGGAAGGCATTCTGGGAAGGGAACAGAGGGAAGTCAACATTGATGGTTTGAATTGCCCTAATTTACTGTCACTACGTACCTTAAATTTAACTGTGAAAGGGCCAGAGAGATAGCATGGAGGTAAGGTGTTTACCTTGCATGCAGAAGGTCAGTGGTTTGAATCCAGGCATTTTATATGGTCCCCGAGCCTGCCAGGAGCGATTTCTGAGCTTAGAGCCAGAAGTAATCCCCTGAGTGCTGCCAGGTGTGACCCAAAAAAAAAAAAAAAACAAAAACAAAAAAAATTAACTGTGAAAGACTTGTAATTCACATTGGTCTCAATAAAACTCATATATATATATGTATATATAATGTATATATATATGTGTGTGTATATATAATATATGAAATATATGATTTCGTTCCTCTGGTGGAGTTTCCGTCCTAGTACTTTTATTTGTTATTGAACATGAAAATGTTTGGAAAATTAAGATTATAGTTATTAAGAAAAATGAGTTACTATCAAGGTGACCTCTAATGTGCTAAATGAATTACATTTTAATAGATTATATTATCAGAACCAAGATAGAGGAAAATAGAGGGACAGAATGTTGAACATTAGCAAACTGTATTAGCTTTATGCTTAAATAACAGACCACTAGAGAGTGTGCACAATTAATTAAAGAATATTCTCTGCTTGATGTGGTTCGTCATCCTCATTGATACAAGTGGCTCACTTGTGCAGACTTGCTCCTGCTCTAATTATTAATTAACTTCAATAAGTGGAAACACTGTTTTCAAAGCCCGTTTTCCAAAATGTATCTATTTAGGAGCAATAGCATTGTTTTATATAATAAAGTAAAAAAAAATTCTCTTAAAAATCATTTTTTCCATTGAAATTTTCTGAAGAGTTTTGGATGTCTGCATTTTAGGGACTTTCTGAACTAGTTTACTATGTACATTTGAAGTTCTTGTCTTTTGTCATCTGATAGCTGAAATTTCTGAATACCTTTCACTTGGACTCACAGTGCAGGTATTTTTGTTTAAGAAAATATTATCTAAGGAATACAGATACTCCTCACTTAATGACCAAGTTCCATTTGGTCGTTAAGCGAATTGGTCGTTAAGTGAGGAACTCCATGTACTGTATACAGTAGTACAGTATATGCATAGTACTTGACAATACAATATTCTGAATAAGTAAAATAATGAGAAAGATCAAATTGAAAACTTCCATTTGTTTTAATTTGCATAGGTTGTGTAATTTACACACAGTACTGCAATGTATTACAGAACATAAAGTTAGTAAAGTAGGTACATTAAAGCACCAAAAACCATTGTACTGTACTGTGGAGTGTACAAGATGGTAAAAGGATATTTAAAATAAAATAATGGTGAAGAGATGGCCGTAGTGTGAGCAGTCGCTAAACAGGTAGGTCGTTAAGCGAGGTGTATCTGTATAACCTACTTTGCAATAAACTTTTAATTTTTTTTACATCAGTGTTAGATTCACCAAAAAACTGGATAGGATTGATTGGGTGAGTAAAAAAGCTGGATATGTATTACCAAGTTCTTTTATCCTCAACTTTTTCCTACTCTTAACATGTTATGGATATTATATGTTTATTTACGATTGGTGAGCCAATGTTAATACATTATGTATCAACTATGGCTTATATTCTGTTTGCTTTAATTTTTGTCTAATGTCCTCATTCAGAATACCATGTTACCTTGTTTTCCATATATCCTTAGACTTTGACTTGGACTTGGACTTTCCTTGTATTTTGATGACCTGATAGTTCTGAAAAGTACTAGTCATGATAACTCAGTATTACAAATTTTCAGTTAATTTTTGTATTTTAAAGTTTTTTTCTAACTATTGCAATAATTGTAATAGCCTGAGAAATATAGCTTATTTATTGCTCTTACCGCACTGGTTTTTGTTTTTCATTTATTTTTTAATCATAGGTGCTAGGTTTAATCATGAGATGGTGCCACATTTGACAATACTGTTAACCATACTTTTAATGCATCTGTCATTCCAACATTCCAACCTTTCACCAGAGAGCCCACTTTCCCCCACTAGTGTTCCCAGAAAACCTCCAAACACCAATTTCCCCCACCATGTAAGCATAGTTATATATGTATATATATATATATATATATATATATATATATATATATATATATATATACTTGACTTTTGATTCACATTTGAAAAAAATCTTAATTGGCTATTTGTTATCCTCTTACTATGTTTCTTTTAAAAGCCACACATGGAAAGATCTATTTTTATTGTGAGGTAGAGATACCTATACACATATAGACGACTAGAGCTAATCTCATGATATTGTACAAAATTTTAAGTCAATGATAAGTTGATGAAGAAATTTTCTTTTTTTAAAAACTCTTGCTGAGTCAAAATGATAGTACAGTGGGTAGTGTGTTTTCCTTGCATACTTGCTGACCTGAATGTATTTCTTCCATACCATAATGTTCCCCAGGCATTTCAGGAGTGATCTCTGAACACAGTCAGGAGCAATCCCTGGGCACCCCAAAGCAGAAAGTGCTTCTATTTTTCTCGTTTGAATTTATATACATTTTACAAATTAATATTAGAAATAATTACATGCTCATGCATTTTAAAATTATTGTAAAATAAGTAAATCCTATAAATTGTAAATTTTAGTGAGAGTAAAAAATATTATGAAAATTTGCTTTTTTAACTTTTCTTGATTGAGATTCTATGACATATAATACTATTAATAATAGTTTCTCGTGCATATAATTCCAGTACCACAACCCATCACCAGTGTACCTCCCTTCCCCAAGGATCCCAAAGCCTCTCACTTTCAGTACCCCTAACTCAAATATATGGATCACTTCTCCCATTGTGTTGCCTTTGATTCTCTGTTGTCACCTTGCTGTGTATCTTTAAGTTTCTAGTATGATTGGGACTGTATGTATCCATTACTGTATCTATTCCTTTTCTTTTACTGACATCATACACAATATCCTCTAGATTCATCTCAGTTGCTACAAGTAGTATGATTTTTTGTTCTTTCTTAGCACTTCATAATATTCATAATGTACTCTTGTTTTGTATTTTCATGCTACAAAAAATTAAGAAAACTTTAATGGCGAATCTGAAAAAGATATAAAAGTATGCTTTATCCAAAAAATTAATTATTGAATTTATATTAGAAAATATTATAAGTACTGCTTAATTGTCTGAATTCATAAAAAATACTATAACAAAATATCTAGATAAGGATAAAATATGATCAAATATAAAATGTGTACAAATAAAATGTTAATTTCATTTAAAATGTATAAAATTCTTTAGTAAGATACAAATAATTGTATATCTTAATCCATAGAGGGCAGTCTATAAATGGAATGTGCCATACTCAATGCCACATGCTGGGAATTTTGTCTTACTTCATAAAGAAAAACTGTATAACTTGTAAAACTGGTTATAAGAAAAACTTGTAAAACTGATTTTAAGAATATGATTTCCCTAGACTATTGTTTGCCTGTCACTGAAGTTCTAGAGTATTCTTTGTATGTAAGTTTTCTTTTTTAATTTTGCTGCTTTAGTATTTGGATTTTGTATAGTCTTGTTTTCAATAGCTTTGGTTTTTGTCATTCTGAGTCTCAGAGTTTTCTTATATGACTTTATTTTCACTTTGGTCTCTTGTATTTGGTTGCCTGCATTCATCAACTCTGGGGAGGTCTTATCTATAATTTCTTTAATGATTTCCTTGGGTAATCAAATTCTCTTTCCTGTTCCAAAGAACTCCATTGACTCATACTGACCCTTGAACTCATTCGATAGTTCTATGGTTTGGAGTTCATTTCTTTTTAGACAGTTTTCAACTTCTGTTATTTTATGGAAATTTCCTGCAGCTCATCACGAAGCTCATTGATCTTCTCAGTTGCTGTTTTTCCTGCTATTTAGATCTTCTAAATTTTTGATTGTTTGGGAGCCACACTTGAAGTACTCAGGGTTTTCTCTTGGCCCTGTGCTCTGAGATCACTCCTAATAGTGCTCAGGGGACCATATGGGGTGCCCTGGGTTGAATCCAGATTGCATGCAAAAATGCCCTATCTGCTGTTTTATCACTCTAGTCCCTTCCTCAATTCTGTGATTTATGACTTTAGTTTTCTTCAGCTATTTTACTGCTTTATGCTTTGCCGACTACCTTACCATCATTTCTTTGAGTTTATTTGATGCCATCATTTGAGCTCACCATGATGTCACTAAAGTCATTCTCTGTGGATTTATAGAGCTGACTGTAATTGGTTGAGCCTTCTGTGTTTTTTTATGGAACTTGTTGGGCTTCTATGCATATTTCTTTTTTATTAATATCTTTATACAATTTGATTAAAAACATGATTGTAGTTGGGTTTCAGTCAAATAAAGAACACCCCCTTCACCAGTGCAACATTCCCATCACCAATGACCCAAATCTCCCACCTCCCTACCCTGTCTATTTGAGACAGGCTTTCTACTTCCCTCATTCATTCACATTGTTATGTTAGTTGTCAGTGTAGTTATTTCTGTAACTGCACTCACCACTCTTTGTAGTGAGCTTGATATCGTGAGCTGGACCTTTCAGCCCTCATCTCTATTGTCTCTTAGAATTATTACCAAAATGTCTTTTATTTTTCTTAAAACCCATAGACAAGTGATACTGTTCTCGAAAGATATATATTTACACCACCAAGTCATGAAAAAATTTGGGTACACTAACTATGCAACTGAAAGCTCACAATCTTGGGAGGAGAGGGCAAGCCAAGTCCTTTCCGTGTCCAAACTGCTTGTTGCACCTTTCATGCACATCGTTGCTTTGCCAGTGGCCCTGCTTCACCACTCCTCTATGGCTCTCTGCATTCACCAAACTGGCAAAATGCCAGGTATTCTGGTATTTGGGTACAAATCATCAAGACATTTTTGGAGTACGTTTGGGCACCTTTCCAGCACATTCTAGATATTTGAGGTATCTGCTGAAATTAAAGAAATAAACATTTAAAACAAGGCCTTAACATTTCTCTTCAGGACCAGAGAGATAGCTTAGAGCAATGGTCCTCAAACTACGGCCCGCAGGCCACATAATGTATTTATTCTCATTTTGTTTCTTTACTTCTAAATAAGAGATATACAGTGTGTATAGAAATTTGTTCATAATTTTTGCTTTTACTATAATCTGTCCCTCCAACATTCTGAAGGACAGTGAACTGGTCCCCTGTTTAAAAAGTTTGAGGACCCCTGGTAGAGTGTTAAAATACATTCTTGGCAAGTAAGAGGCCCAGAATCAATTCTTGCCATTGGTTGGTTCCCTAAGCATCTTTGGGAATGACTTCTAAGTATAGTATTTAGTGAGATGTGGCTCCTGAACACTGCTAAGTCTGGAACAAAGGAAAAAAATAACCTAAAATATATCTTGATTTTTCTGAGGCATAAATTTGAATGATATACTTTGTTAGTATGTTTCTTAATTTTTTATTATTTGAATATTAAAAACCATAGACTTTTGTGTATTTTGTGCCTGCCCCTTTGCTATAGAAATCTGTTTCTAGGAGTTTTTTTATAAGTCTTTAGTATGTCAATGGCAAATAATGAGAGATTTTTTTCTTTTCCCAGCTGGATGCCCTTAATATCTTTTTATTTCTGAATATATTAATATGATTGCTGTGACAAGTACAAACAATATTATATCAAATGGAAGTAGCGATATTTGGAAACCTTGTCTTGTGCCTGCTGTTAGAGGGAAGACTTTTAGTTTTCTCTCCTTCAGTATAATGTTTGTTGTGCTTTTGGTAATGCCTTTTACTATGTTGAGAGAAGTTTTTTTAATTTCCATTTTGTTGATTTTTATCATGAATGTGTGATGATCTTGTCCAATGCTTTCTCTGCATCTATTGATGTAATCCTGAGGCTTTTTCCTTTTACCGATACGGTTATTAGGTTGGTTGAACATAATCAACTTTATGGTAAACTATTCTTGCTTCCCCTAGTCAACCAAACTAAAGAGGTGAAAGACCAATACAAAGGAAACTACAAAATACTACGTTAAGAAATAAAAAAAAGGCCACTAGGAAATGGAAATACATCCCCTGTTCATGCATTGAGGGGAATAAATTATTAAAATGGAAATATTCCCGCAAAGTATTAAATCGATTCAGTGCAGTCCCCATAACATATCCATGGTATATTTTTTTGTTTTTTTTTTTTTTTGTTTTTTTGGGTCACACCCGGCAGTGCTCAGGGGTCACTCCTGGCTCCATGCTCAGAAATAACTCCTGGCAGGCTCGGGGGGGACCATATGGGATGCCTGGATTCGAACCGCGAGGATTCAAACCACCGTCCTTCTGCATCTAAGGCAAGCGCCTTACTGCTGTGCTATCTCTCCGGCCCCTTTTTGTTTTTTTTTCCCATGGTATATTTAAAAGAAATATATCAAACACTTTCTAAAACTCATATGGAACAATAACCTCCAAGAATAGTTAAAGCAATTCTTGGGGAAAAGAAGATGGTGGATTTCACTCTTCCCAACTTCAAACTATAATACAAAATGTTAGTAAATTAAACTGTATGGTGTTAGAATAAAGACAGACCCCCATATCAGTGTAATAGAATTGAATATTCTGAGATAGATCTCAGTATATGATCACTTAATCTTAGATAAGAGAGTAAAAATATGAAGTGGAACAAAGAAAGCCTCTTCAACAAGTGGTATGGAAAAACTGCTCAGCAACATGCAAGAAAATAAACTCAGACCTCGACCTCATTCTAGTACCATGTACAAAAGTCTAATTAACATAGATTAAAGATTATATCAAACCTAAATCCAGAAGGTACATTGAGGGAAATGTAGGCAGAATTCTACATGATACTGAAGCTAATGGTGTCTTCAAGAAAGAACCACCATTGAGCAAACAATTGGAAGCAAAGATAAACAAATGAAACTACATTAAGAACCTTCTTTACCTCGGGGCCCGCACGATGGCACTAGAGGTAAGGTGTCTGCCTTGCCAGCGCTAGCCTAGGACAGACCGTGGTTCCATCCCCCGATGTCCAATATGGTCCCCCAAGCCAGGAGTTTTTTGGGTGTGACCCAAAAACCAAAAAAAAAAAAAAAAAAAAAAAGAACCTTCTGTACCTCAAAGCAATAAATAGCCATGATAGAAAGACAGTCCATAGAATAGAAGTTATTTGCCCACCACTTATCTGATAGGGGTTTTTATCAAAGACATATAAGGCACAGATAGAATTTATCTGAAAAAGTAACCCCTCAAACAATAGGGAGTTAGAGATAGCTAAAAACTACAACTGGCCAAAGGGCACATGAAAAAATTCTTTATGGCACTAATTACCAGAGAAATGCAAATCAAAACATCAATGATACATCACGTCATGTCATCCCACAGAGATTGGCACAAGTCAAGAATAATAACAAGAACAACTAAGGGCCAAGACTGTATGACATGTATAACATTTGCCTTGCATGAGGCTGACCCAGGTTTGTTTCCTGCTACCATACATTACCATGAGTGGTACCTTACTGCAGAGATAGGAGTAACCTCTGAGCATTGCAACTTGGTTCCAAAAACCAAAAATTAACAAAATGAAAAGATAAAGTAAAATCATTGTTGGGGTGGATATGGAGATAAGTGAACTCTGGTTCATTGCTGATATAAATGTCTATTGTTCCAGCTCTTCTGGAACACTATAAGGGCATTCCTAAAAAATCTAGTAATCAAGCTTCTATTTGATCTAGAAACTCCGCTTCTTGGAATATACTCCAAGGGTTCAAAAATAAAATGGAAAAAAAGACAGTTGACCCCTAAATTCCTTGCATCACTACCCACAATAGTCAAAATTTGGACATAACCCAAATGTCCAAGAATAGATCACAGGTTAAAAAAGCTATGGTACATGTCCCCCATATTTTGGTGGGCCTATGCAAATGATAATTGCCACTCTAACACCATTTTTACTGTGCTCCTTTGACTCTAAACCTTAAAAAAAACACTTAAACTTTTGAGGTTAACTTAAACTAATACGCATGTGCATGGAAATGTAAAAAACTACTATGCCTTCAAGTTTAAGGAGTTACATAAATTGTATGGCTTTAGATTGCTTGATGTACCTCTAAGAAATCTTATAATGTACTAAAATCTGGGGATTTGAGGGACAAAGTAATTGTACATGGGTTTGGTTTTATTTTTCTTAATGTTCTTTGACTGTAAAATCAAAATTAAGGTGTCAGCAGGGTGATTTCTTCTGAGAACTCTGTTTTTGGGTGATTGCCCTTTCACTGTAGCTTTACCTTATCCTCTTCCTTTGCATCATTGTTCACATAATTAAAAATAAATTAAAAAATTTTAAAAAGCTATGGTACACAATAGAATATTTCTCAGCCATAAGAAAAATTGGGGCCAGAGAGATAGAATGAGGTAAGGCAGAAGGTCATTGGTTCAAATCCTGGCATCCCATATGGTCCCCTGAGCCTGCCAGGAGAGATTTCCGAGCATGGGTCCAGGAGTAACCCCTGAGCTGTGCCTGGTGTGACCCAAAAAAACAAAAACAAAAAAAAGAAAAGAAAGAAAAAATAAAGTCATACAATTTGTTGCTATATAGATGGACCTAGAGACTATCATGCTGTGTGAATTTAGTCAGAGGGAAGGAGACCAACTAAGAAGGAGCTCTCTGTTATGTGACATATTAAGAAACATAATGGTTGAATAATGAATAGCCAAATAGTGGAAAAAATGAACATGAGAACTGATATTCAATTGGATTTACCATTTGAGGAACTGGTAGATTGGATGGGGAAGGGCCGACTCTAGTGGAGGGAAGCATTCTACAAGGAGGAGGAGTGGTATTAAAGTGGTAGTAAAGGGTTATGTATGAAATCCTGTCAACAACAATACTCTAAACCACAGTGAAGATACTTACAAAAAATGTACCTTTTAAAGTCAGAATGGTGGTTTTTGGTAGAAGGAGGTGGACACTGAAAGGAATTGGTGTTGAATACATAGGTATGCCTGAATCCAAACCATGAATACCTCTATTTTCATGGTGACCAAACAGGAAAAATAGAAAATTATGGGCTTAATCGATTGTCTATCAAATTGGCCTCTTGATTTGCATGCAACTAATCCATGTTTGACTGGTAGCATCTTATATGATCCCCTGAGCCTGTGAAGAGTGATTCTTGAGTGCAGAACCAGGAGTAGCCCTCTGAAGTCTTATGTTCATCATAGCACTATTTAAAATAGCCAGTATCTGGAACAAACTCAGGTGCCCGACAACAGATGAGTGGCTAAAGAAACTGGTACATATACACAATGGAATACTAAACAGCTGTTAGTAAAAATGAAATGATGGAATATGCCTATACATAGATGGACATGGAGATTATTATGCTGAGTGAAATGAGTCAGAGGGTGAGGGATAGACATAGAAAAGTCTCACTCATCTGTAGGATATCAGAAAAATAGAAGACAGTATGATAATAATATCCAGAGAAAATAGAGATGAGGGCTGAGAGAGTGGAGCACTAACTGCACTGACAAATTCAATAACAATGACAATTGGAACTGATCACTCTGGACAAGAACTGGGTGCTGAAAGGGAATAAAGTGTTATGCATAGCATCCCCATTGACAATATTGCAAACTACAGTGGTAGAGGAGAGAGACAGAAAAGCAGAATGCCTGTCCCAGAGAGTGTGGGAGAGAAATGGAAACACAAGTGGTGAGAAAGTTGCACTAGTGTACATTCTATGACTGAAACCCAACTATGAACAATTTGGAATCACTATGCTTAAATAATTATTTAAAAAAGGCAGCCATATTTTACACATATACATTCTGTTCCTGATTTTTTGAACAAGTTCTAAAAGTTACCAAGCATACACCCTTAAACACATGCCTAAAAACAATTTCTAGCTTATACCCCAGGGTCAGTCCAAAGAATCCAACATCCAACATTTGTATCTGGTTGAGCAGATTGTCTTTGAAATCTTCTAGATTTTTTTCCTTAAAGTTGTCATTAATTTTGCCATAAGTAGCAATAATTTATTAAATGATTCTTTTTTTGGCTTCTAAACTTTTTTTTAATTATTTATTTTTAATTATGAGAACAAAGATGCAAAGAAGGAGGACAAGGTAAAGTTACAGTGGAAGGACAATCACCCATAACATAATTCTCAGAAGAAGTCCCCTTACTGATATCTTAACTTTGAACTTTCAGCCAAAGAGCATTAAGGTAAATAAAACAGAATCCATATACAATTACTTTGTCCCTCAAGTTCCCAGATTGTAACACATTATAATATTTCTTAACAGCACACAAGGCAATCTAAAGCCATAAAACTTACGTAACTCCTTAAACATTAGAGGCATAGTATTTTTTATGTTTTCATGAACATGCATATTAGCTTAAGTTAACCTCAAATTTTAAGTCTTTTTTTTTAAGGATTAGAGTCAAAGGAGCACAGTAAAAACAGTGTTAGAGTGGCAATTGTTGTTTGCATAGGCCCACCAAAATATGAAGGGAATGGAAAGGAATAACCTTGGCCTAAATAAAAAGAGACCTGACCCCTGAAGTTTCCTGGCATAAGACCAACTCTAGGCTTCAGGCAAGCTAGATCGTTCAATCCAAGACACTGTCTGTAGTACCAACACACTTTTATTTTTCACACAGTCTCTGTTTTTGGTATCATGTTTCTTTATTAAATATCCTGGAATCTGCATATCCTACATGGAAGTCAGGATGTGGGGTGTCTTCTCGTTTCACCTCACCATTAAAGGGCAATGCAGAGAGCCCTGTCCTGTAAGCAGGTCATTGTTGTTGTTAAGTCTTCTCAGTGTTATGGGAAGTCTCTGTTGAGCAGGTCAATGTCTGAGCAGTGGTAGGGTCTTCGTGGTAGAGGATTGCTTCCAGGTGATATTATAGACAAACCTGGATGTTTCGTGGATGGCTTCCCTGGTTCAGGGGTGAATGGAAAATGCCCTTCTGAGGCCTGTGCTAGGTTGTTATGTCAATGTTCAGGGTGTAAGGTCCCTTTGCACTACAAGATTTGTGTATTCCAATTTCTATTAGATAGGATCTTATTTGTATGTATAGTATTTTCCCATTTTAATGTGCCTATGCAAAAAAGGAGCAATGCCACGTGGCGTTATTGGCGCATATGGGGGCCATAAGAACAAGTCCAATAATCCCCATGACATGGTTCAATCATAAGCATTAAACTGGGGGACTCTTTCACCAAAATTCCTTGTTGAACAGCTCATAAAGAGAAGATAAAAAGTGGTTAGAATCGTCACGGTAGAAGAGAATATTTAGTAAAACTTACAGACGTCAGAGAAAAAACACAAAATATTCTAAAGAAATACATGTCCATTTTATGTCTTTTGAAACAGTTTGGGGTTGTCACAATGCACAGCTTTGGTCTGTGATAAGGATTGTGCAGTACTGAAGTTAAAGAGTAATGTCAGTTAGTGATGTTTGGGAGGGTGAGAGAGTTAAGTAGTAAAAATGAGCTTTGTAGGGGTGTGGGAAAGGGCAGAATACAAAATGGACATTCTGGATATGCAAAACATAACATAGAGATAGGAATACTCTTAATACATACAGTGCGCGCAGGGGCACTAGCCCCAGCGCGGTTTTTCATATGTGGACTAGTCAGAAATTGCCCATGACAAACTTAGCGGAACCGAGCAAATCTTAGCAAACCCCAAGTTAAGACCCACCATTTCTGGCCGCCTGGGCTGCCACCCCAGAATGCCTGGGGCAGAAGAGGGAAGGCTTGGGGCCTATCAAGGCTCCCAGCGCACCCAAGTTAGGGAGAAGTCCTTCCACATGGGGTCTCCCCAAGCCCCATGTGGCTAGAGCTAGCCTCCAGCTCAAGAGAGGATGGATAAAGAGCAGGAAGCCAAGATCTGCCCGCCCTCCACCCTGTGCTCTTCCCACCCTGGAGCTGGGGGAAGGGCGGGGAAAGCTTGGGACCCCATCCAGGAGGAAACCCCCGACACCCACCTTGTCTGGCCGCCTGGGCTGCCACCCCAGAAGGCCTGGAGGCCGGGGACAGAAGAGGGGAAGGCTGGGGGCCTATCAAGGCTCCCAGCGCACCCAAGTTAGGGTGAAGGCCTTCCACATGGGGTCTCCCCAAGCCTCATGTGGCTAGAGCTAGCCTCCAGCTCAAGAGAGGATGGATAGAGAGCTGGAAGCCAGGATCTGCCCGCCCTCCACCTATGCCCTTCCCACCCTGGAGCTGGGGGAAGGGTGGGGAAAGCTTGGGACCCCATCCAGGAGGGACCCCCCCCCCCGACACCCACCTTGTCTGGCTGCCTGGGCTACCACCCCAGAAGGCCTGGAGGCCAGGGGCCTAAATGATTATTGAATCATTAGAGAAAGGCTTTGGTATATTGAATGGAAATATTTCCAATCAGTCTCAATATTTACTTTTGCTAAAATACTAAATTCTCTCATTCTGGACAAGTTACTATATAATATTTTGGATAGAATTTTGTTTTTCTTAGAAAAGGGACAATTGCAAGGGAGTAGTGTCTCAGGGGTTATGTTATTGGCTGTAAAGAATGCCTTGGATTGTTTTTCATTACTAGCTTTAGCAGTTTGTTTCATTGCAGAGATGAAGCATCTGGTTTTTGTTATCTCAATGATGCTGTCTTAGGAATATTACGATTGCGAAGGAAATTTGACCGTATTCTCTACGTGGATTTGGATCTGCACCATGGAGATGGTAAGTCCTTCACTTTCAATTATACTTTGCTGCCACAAGAGATTTTTTTAATCAATAAATCTGCTTCTAACAATTAATTAAAAGAGAAACACCATCTACAGTTTTCCATGTAGAAAAAATAAGGTAGATTCTATGATTTTGCTATTATAAGTAATAATGCTGTGAACATATAGGTGTAAATAGCCCTTTAAGTAGGTTTGTTTGTATGTATATACATATATATATGACTAGGAAATATTGCATTTCCTCGTTGAATATGGCATTGAATGCCTATTGAATATAGCATTTCCTTTTGTACCTGTTAATGAATTTTCACATAATGTTCTTTTGTAAGTAATTTTTTATAGTGGCTTCACCAATTTACTTTTTTTTACTGAATACTACTCAACTTAAAGGAATACGATTCATCTTTAAGATGAAATCATGCAATTTGCTGCTATGTGGATGAGTCTGAGGAGTGTCATGCTGAGTGAAGTTAGTCAAAGAGAGACGTATACAGAATGATCTTTCATATGCAAGAGATAAAGAAAGATAGTAGGGGATAACAAATTCTCAAATGCAACAGAAATTGAAAACTGATCTTAAGTAGAAAGCTTACCACAGTCTAGGGGTATACACTGGAATAATGGTGGAGGGAAGCAGACACTCTGATGGAGGGTGTGTTGCTGGAGTGCTTTATGTATGAAACCCTACCATTGATAATTTTGTAAACCCCTAAAACATTTTCATATGAGTTACTTTACCTCTGCACTTACACCAACATTGATTATTTCCAGTCATTTTTAAAGGCTGTTCTTGTAGGTATAAGGTAACTTCTCATTTGGATTTATTTCCATTTCTATAGTTTGGTTCTTTTTCTTACTTTTTTTTTGGTAATAATATATTTATTTAAGCACCATGGTTACAAACATGTTTATAATTGGGTTTTAATCAGAAAAAGTACATCTCCCCTTTACTAGTAAAACCTTTCCACCACCAATGCCCCCCATCTCCCTACCCCCTGCCTGTCTTTGAGACAGCCATACTATTTATAGAATACATATACATACGAAAATAATTATACTAACAACTATCATGACAATGATAATGAGCAAAAGAAATAGAATGTCTTTCATTTTTTTCTTGTTCTTGGTTTTGGAACTATGTTGGGCAATGTTCCTTGGCTACTCCTGGCTCTGCTCAGTGTTTGCTCTTGGGCATGATATAGTACCAGGGATGGAACCCAGGGCTCCTATCTGAGGGACATGGGTTGTTGCCCTTTGGCCTATCTCTGTAGCTAGATTCAGTTCCTATGTCCAAGTCTTTAATAAATTTTCAGTTTGTTTCAGTATGTGGCATTAGATAATTAGATAATAACTTTTTTTGCATGTCACTTGCCAGATTTCCTAATACTATTTGTTCAAGAGGCTTGCCTTTTCAAAACATAATGCAGTCTTGACACCTTGCTCATAAATTAACTGTCCATATTTGTCTGTTAATTTCTAAACTCCCAGTTCTATTCTATTGGTTTGTGATTCTGGTTTTGTTCCAATATCATGCTGTTTTTATTATTATCACTTTATTAATGTAAAATATGAGTAAAATTGTTCCATTTCTCTTTTTTCCTCAAGATTGCTTTGGCTAGGTTCTTTTGTACTTTCTTTTATACTTCCTTTTTTATACTTTCACATAAATTTCAGAGTTTTTCTTCTTTATCCTTAAAAACTTCCATGAACATTTAAATAGGAATTGTCTTAAATATAAAATTGATTTAGGTGTATGGCCTTTTTAATAGTTTTTATTCCTCTAAATTGTAAAGATGGTAAATCTTTCTATTTCTTGTGTGTTTTTTTTTATTTTCAAAGTAGTATCTTACAGATTTTAACATATATGCCTTTCTATCATTTTTTATTCTTGGGTATTTTATCCTTTTTGAAGAAATTATAAATAAAATAGTTTTCTTCATATCTCTTTCCTGTAGTCCATTGCTCATGTATAGAAGCATAATAGACTTTTGTACATTGTTTTTAAATTCTGTCATTTTATTGTATCATGTATTTTTATATTAGTAGTCTTCAACTACTATTTCAACTGTTTAACTATTATTTCACCAATCCACAAACTGGTGCCAGTCCTTGTCTACAGGTATAAAAATGTTAAAGAGCACTAATTTTAATATGTTTACAAAGAGCTAAGGAGATAACACAGCAAATAAAGCCTTTCATGCTTCTGACTCAAATTCAATCTCAGGCATTCTATATTGTCCTTTGAGATGATCAGATGTGGCATCCTCAAAAAAGATTTTTTATTATAAGTGAGTATTGTGCTACTGAAATGCTTTTCCACTATCTAGCTCTGTGACCATGTATGTAACTTTTATTTTTATTTTGTTTTGACTTGTGTTTGTTTGTTTTGGTTACACACTCTGCCATGCTCATGGCTCACTCCTTGCTCTACACACACAGGAATATTACCTAACAGAGCTCTGGCGATCCTATGGGTGGCCAAGAGTGAAACTTAAAGTTAGTCACTTGCAAGGTGCCCTATCTGTTGTACTAACTCCTATCTTTCCTTTTTTAAAGTTTTTTTACTGACTTATTGGTTTGCAATTTTATGTAATTTCAAGTGTATACATTGGTGTGTGATCATATGTAATACTACTTCATCAAAGTTCCACTGCCATATCACCAACAAAAACTCCTTAGTATTCACACAAACCCTCTCTTTTCTTCTGGTAATCGTCATAGTTCTCATTGAATCTTGAATATAGTTTTCCTGTTTATATTCAGTTTTTTTTTCTTGTAGTGGGAATTTCTGTATATGACAGTTAAGTCACATTGATAAATGAGCCTAATAATAAATAGATTTCCTGTGTTTGGTATAAATATATGAGTGACAGTTAATCTCCTTTCATGATTATATATTTTCAGTGATAAAAAGTAATATTTAATGGACATTTTCCACACAAGCTTGTTCATGAGTGAGTTTCAGTCATCTAATATACAATACCCTTGAACAGTGCACATTTCTTGATACCTATATACCCAGTTTGCTCACCTTTCCCCTGCCTGCCTCTCTGGTAGACTGTGCCAGCCTGCAGTTTCAGTTTATTCATGGTCATGGAAAGGGTCTGCACGTACAAAAAAGTGGGTGGAAAAAAGGGGACCACCAAGGATTCTGATTATGGCGTCAATTTATTTTTGAAATGCCATGACTTATATAGTTTTTACACAAAGGGAAGAGGGGACAGTGCAAACATTTGTCAAGCATACATTTGTCAAGCATGCAGTTCAAAAGGTTTGGCATGTGCCTGTTAATTTGATACAAGTTTCTTGAGGAACATCCTATTATCACACCAAATGCTCTATCTATAGATCTGAGTTTCCTGAGCCAGAAGAGTGTGACCCCCTGGTTCTTTTGATATGTGTCAACTCATGGCCAGTTGGCACATACACAATGTATAGCTCAAATAAAGGACAGGCCTGTTAGAAAATGGCAATTTGCTATAAGATGGCTGTGCTTATGCTAAGACTGTGAAAGAGAATCTGGCTCCCTATAGTAGACATTTTTTCTCTCTTTCTTCCTTTTCTTCCTTATAGACACTGATTTGCAATATTGGTAATGAAAGGCTATCATGCATATCACTTTACCTCCTTTCAGCACCCAGTACATGTCTAGACTGATCATTCCGACTATTATTGTCGTAAAGGTCCCTTCACTACTCTAACTACACTTCCCTCCTGTTATGGCAAGCTTCCTACCATGGACTGATTCTACTGGCCCTCATCCATTTATATTAATATCATACTATCTTTTTTATATATATCCCACAAATGAGTGGGACCATTGCATATCTAGCCTTCTCCCTCTAATTCATTTCACTCAGCATAATACCCTCCATATTCATTCATGTATAAGCAAATTTTGTGACTTTCTTTTAACTAATAGTAGTATTCTACTGTATAGGTGTACCACAGTTTTTCTCTATTTATCAGTTCTTAGGTACTTGAGTTGTTTCCAGATTCTGGCTTCTATCAATAGTGTTTCAATGAACATAGGAATGCAGAGGGCTTTTCTGCATGGTATTTTTGGATCCCTAGGGTATATTGTTAGGAATGGAATTTGTGGTTCATGTGGAAGCTCTGTTTCAACTTTTATTAGGAATAGGTGGATTATATTCTTGATACTGTGTCTCTTACTATATTTTTGGTTGAAAATCTCATTAAATGTAAGCATGCAAACCCTTTTTCTCTGGACTGGCTTGAAATAGCATACACTTGGCTTTTACTCTGATCTATGATGTCATTACATATGATATATTTTCCCTTATTCATGGTATAGATCAAGTTATTTTATCCCTCTAGTCCAGGGGTCCTCAAACTTTTTAAACAGGGGGCGAGTTCACTGTCCCTCAGACCATAGGAGGGTCTGACTATAGTAAAAACAAAACTTATGAACGAATTCTTATGCACACTGCATATATCTTATTTTGCAATGAAGAAACAAAAGATACAAATACAATATGTGGCCCGCGGGCCATAGTTTGAGGACCACTGATAGTCACTCGGTGATTTGGAATTTTTTCTTTCTTTATTTGGGGGGGGACTACACCAAGTGAAGCTCAAACCTTACTCTTAGCTCTGCAATAAGAAACAATTTCTGGTGGTGTTCAGGTGATCCAATGGGATGCTGGGGATTGGATCTATATCAGCTGCATGCAAAACAAGTACTCTAGTCACTGAAGAGACCTTACTATGTAAGATCTTACTCTGCAATTTTTTTTGGCTTCTAGTTTTTGGCTTTTGGGCCACACCTGGTGACACTCAGGGGTTACTCTGGCTATGCACTCAGAAATTGCTTCTGGCTCTGGGGACGGTATGGGTTGCTGGGGATCTATCCCAGGTCTGTCTTGGGTCAGCCACATGCAAGGCTGACACCCTACTGGTGTGTTATCGCTCCTGCCCCACTATGTAATTTTATACTTGTCAACTTTAGGGTGATTATATGTCGACATTAATGTTTGTAAATATTTTTTTTGAGTTTTACGTCTGTTTTATATTTGTGCCAACATCTGTCTCACTACATGTGTCACAGTGGCTGGACTTTTCTCGTGGTTAACATGGTGACAGAAATGGTCTCTGCTCTTTCTTGCAGATACCACGATTTCTAGATCTATTTATCCATAGTTGGGCATTTAAGTTGTTTCTATATCTTGGCTATTGTACTAAATATTGTGATGAAGATAGATGTGATCATCCTTTTAAATGAATATTTTTGTGCTTTGGGGACAGAAGCCAACAATTGTGTCACTGGGTCTATTACATTGGATCTGGAATTTTATTCCAATCCTTTAGATAACTCTCCATATTGCTTTTCCATAGAGGCTGAATCAGTTGATAGCCCCCTCAGTAGGAGGATAAGAGTTCCATTATTGAGGTGCACCAGGGGTTGCTATACTGCTTACTTATGTACTCACTAAGGTTCATAATTCCTTGAACGTGTTGTTTGCACATTTGTTTTTAGTTATGGTGCTTACTACTTTGTGGTACTGTCATGATACTGGTTGCTATGAGTCCAGAAACAACCAGGGTAATGATAGCAGATCTGCCACAAATGTCACTTGTAGATGTGGTGACACTTGGGAACATGATACCATGACTATATGCTTTCAAGGCAGGCACTCTAATCTAGAATGCTTTTCCACGGGGCCCATATGAAATTTCAGTTTTAAGTTTTGTTGAATCTCCAAATGGATTGCTATAATGATTGCACTAATTTACACTTTCACAAAGACAATGTAAACTTCTCTCAACATAATCTCTAAAACCTGCTATATCTTTTCTCTGGAATAATACCTACTTTAATATGTGAGGCAATATTTTCTTTGTCTGTATTTGCATCTCCTTGAAAGTAAGAAATTGGGCTATAAACAGTACTTTGCAAAAGCCAGGTCCCCTGTTTGTGACGTCAGGCTGGGAAAATCCACGAAAGTACGCCAGCCCAGTGGGGCCCGACTGAAAAATTGTGAGTGCTGCCTGTGTGTGTCTGTCTACTGTCCTGTTGCGTGAACCTCTTGGGAGTGGGCCGAAAAGAGGCTTCAGCAGAGCACGGCCACTCCACATTGCTATGCGGCCGTGCACTCTTTCTAAGGAAAGAACACCATCGCAACAAGAAGAAAAAAATCACACTAAGAACTGTGCTGGATCACTGAAGCCCAGCATTTCTCTTCGGACTGTCTTCTCTGCTGCGTACTCGGGCCTACGATTTGATCCTGTGTGAGGTTTCATCCACGGAGGACTCCCCTCCCTTGGAGGCAAGTCTACTTATCCAGAAAGGGCGGAGCCAGAGGAGTGGCTACCTACATCATTTAGCCAATGTACACCACCACAACACGTAGAAAAACCCACCATACACGTGTGACAATGGGGAAACAACGCAGGCCAGCATCAGACATAGAGAATGAAGATGACAATTCTGATAACCAGATAATGACCAACCAACTAATCAACCTCTCAGATAAGGACTTCAGACAAGCAATATGGAAGATGGTCAAAGAACTCAAAGAAACCACGGATTGAGTTGAACAGAACACTAATAAGAACCAAGAAAATATGAAGACAGAAATCACAAAACTCCAAACTGAAATAACATGTCAACTAACAGGACTGAAAAACTCAGTAAATGAAGTGAATGACAAAATGAATAAACTCTGGGACAGGGTATCAGAAGCTGAGAATAGACTTGATGCTGTGGAAGATGAGATAAATAACAATTCCATACAGCGGGAGAGATTAGAAAAAAACTTAAAACAAATGAACAGACAGTGGAAAAATTAGTCAAAGAATGGGAACAGATGAAAATAGAAGTCTATGATAAGCTCAACAGAAACAACTTAAGAATCATTGGAGTCCCAGAGACCCAGGAAGAAAATTTCCAGGAAGAATCAACAGCCAAGAACATCATTAAAGAGAAACTTCCAGAGCTGGGCCCAGAGAGATAGCACAGCGGTGTTTGCCTTGCAAGCAGCCAATCCAGGACCAAAGGTGGTTGCTTCGAATCCCGGTGTCCCATATGGTCCCCCGTGCCTGCCAGGAGCTATTTCTGAGCAGACAGCAAGGAGTAACCCCTGAGCACCACCGGGTGTGGCCCAAAAACCAAAAAAAAAAAAGAAACTTTCAGAGCTAAAGAATATATGTGATCAAATCCTGCATGCTCAAAGAGTACCAACCAAAAGAGACCCCAGAAGAAATACCCCAAGACACATCCTAGTCACAATCACGAATCCCACAGATAGACACAGAATTCTGAAAACAGCAAGATCAAAAAGGGAAATTACATTCAAGGGAGCATCCTTGAGATTTACAGCAGACCTGTCACCAGAAACACTCAAGGCCAGAAAGCAGTGGTGGGACATTGTGAAAAGACTGGCTAGCCACTTGCAAAAAATTTAACTTAGACCCCCAGCTAACATCATGTACGAAGGTAAAATCCAAATGGATGAAAGACCTCGATATCAGACCCGAAACCATAAGATATATAGAACAAAACATAGGCAAAACACTCCAGCACATTGAGTCTACAGGCATATTCAAGGAGGAAACTGCACTCTCCAAGCAAGTGAAAGCAGAGATTAACAGATGGGAATATATTAAGCTGAGAAGCTTCTGCACCTCAAAGGAAATAGTGCCCAGGATACAAGAGCCCCCCTTGAGTGGGAGAAACTATTCACTCAATACCCATCAGATAAGGGGCTAATCTCCAAGATGCACAATGCACTGACAGAAATTTACAAGAAAAAAACATCTAATCCCATCAAAAATGGGGAGAAGAAATGGACAGACACTTTGACAAAGAAGAAATACAAATGGCCAAAAGACACATGAAAAATTGCTCCACATCACTAATCATCAGGGAGATGCAAATCAAAACAACCACCTCACACCACAGAGAATGGCACACATCACAAAGAATGAGAATAAACAGTGTTGGCTGGGATGTGGAGAGAAAGGAACTCTTATCCACTGCTGGTGGGAATGCCGTCTAGTTCAACCTTTATGGAAAGCGATATGGAGATTCCTCCAAAAACTGGAAATTGAGCTCCCATTCGATCCAGCTATACCACTCCTAGGAATATACTCTAGGAACACAAAAATACAATACAAAAACCCCTTCCTTACACCTATATTCATTGCAGCACTATTTACCATAGCCAGACTCTGGAAACAACCAAGATGCCCTTCAACAGATGAATGGCTAAAGAAACTGTGGTACATATACACAATGGAATATTATGCAGCTGTCAGGAGAGATGAAGTCATGAAATTTTCCTATACATGGATGTACACGGAATCTATTATGCTGAGTGAAATAAGTCAGAGAAAAACGCAGAATGTCTCACTCATCTATGGGTTTTAAGAAAAATGAAAGACATTCTTGCAATAATAATTTTCAGACACAAAAGAGAAAAGAGCTGGAAGTTCCAGCTCACCTCAGGAAGCTCACCACAAAGAGTGATGAGTTTAGTTAGAGAAATAACTACATTTTGAACTGTCCTAATAATGAGAATGTATGAGGGAAATGGAAAGCCTGTCTAGAGTACAGGCGGGGGTGGGTGGGGAGGAGGGAGATTTGGGACATTGGTGATGGTAATGTTGCACTGGTGATGGGTGTTCTTTACATGACTGAAACCGAAACACAATCATGTATGTAATCAAGGTGTTTAAATAAAATATAAAATAAAGTAAGAAATTGATTATAATCATCTTTTATTGTGCATACTGGCCATGGATACATCTTCTTTGGATAATTGCCTGTGAAATCTATTCTTTGTTGGAATTTATAAGTATTTTTAATATTATATTTTAGATATCAATCCCCTGATGGACATTATCAAATACCTTTTTCTATTTAATATTATTTTAGTTTAATAGAAGTGTTTATCTTTGTGAAGAAACATTTTAGTCTATTGTAGTACCATTTATTTATTCTTGCTTTAGATTTCCTTGAAAGAGTTGTAATTCACAATGGTCTCAATAAAAATTGAACAGAAAATTAAAAAACAAACTGACATTAAAAAAGCCAGAGCAGGGGCCGGAGATTAGCACTGAGGTAAGGCATTTTCCTTACATGCAGACAGATGGTGGTTCAAATCCTGGCATCCCATATGGTCCCCTGAGCCTGCCAGGAGCGATTTCTGAGCATAGATCCAGGAGTAGCCCCTGAGAGCTGCCAGGTGTGACCCAAAAACCAAAAAAAGAAAAAAAAAAAGCCAGAACAGGAGCTGGAGAAATAGCCTGGAGGTAGGGTGTTTGCCTTTCATGCAGAAGCACAGTTGTTCAACTCCCAGAATCCCATATGGTCCCCCAAGCCTGCTAGGAGTGATTTCTGAGTGCTCCTGGGTGTGATCCAAAAGCAAACAAACAAAAAACAACAACTAAAAGCCAGAGCAGTAGTACAAAGTAGAGAGCACTTGCCTTGCACATTGTTGAATTGGGTTCATTCTCTGGCATCTATATGAATATCATCAGATGTGATCCCTGAGCACCATCAAGGTGTGCTACAAAAACAAACCAGAAAAATAAACTTCCACTGGAAATATAGGACTAAATATATAATATTATATCCAACTTTTAATTTTTAATAAGATATAGTTGAAATTTTAAAAAGCTTTATCATCCTTTTGATTGTAAAGTAGGAATCAAGTTATAATTTTATGTGAATTTTCAAAAGGAGCCCCAAAACTTGTAACTAAAGTTCTACTTAATCCTTTACTGACAGATCAAACCTCAGAGGAATATGTTAATTTTATACCTTTGCTAGACTTGTACACCTTATTATTTTTAACTTTTCTATTCCACAGCTGCTATCTAGAAATTCCATTGTTGTAAATGGGTGATATTTTTGCATAAGATGATTATTCTCCTGTTTCTTTCTTTGATAGGTGTAGAAGATGCCTTCAGTTTTACCTCCAAAGTCATGACAGTGTCTCTACATAAATTTTCTCCAGGATTTTTTCCAGGCAAGTTATCAGTGTGCTCTGAATTACATTTGAAGAATAAACACTGGAGTTCTTATAACTATTTTATTTAAGCACCATGGTTACAGAACTGTTCATGATTGTATGAATTTGAACTTTATATTTGAATATCTTTTTGGTATTTCATTCAATACATAATTTTAAAAAGTTATTTTAGGTAACCATGACAATTACGAATGTAATGCTATTTCTTTCTGCAGATGATTTTATGGGCTATCAGTAGAAAACTCATTTGTAGTTTTATATACTGTACTAACATTCTGATCATTAAAATGATGTATTAATATTATGTCAGTCTAAGGCCCTAGAAAAATTAAGCAAAGGATATTTTGATACAAGATGGGCAATAAGGTTTTTTTCTTTTCTTATGACATCCAAATTTGATAGCAACTACTTTTCTATATTATTTTTCTTAGTTGTGTTCCCTTAGATGCCATCACTATGTGCATGTGTGTATCAATGTATGTGTGGTTTTTGGCCTATACCTAGTGATGCTTGGTTGTTACTCCTGGCTCTGCACACAGGAATTACTCCTGTTAGTGCTCAGGGGACCATATGAGATACCAGGGATCAAATCGGTATCAGCTACATGCAAGGCAAATACCCTATCTACTCTGGCTCCTCTCATTGTTCTCTTAATCAGCCTTTTGGTCTTTTGAATCCCTATTGAATCCTTTTTTTTTTTTTTTTTTTCGTTTTGGTTTTGGTTTTGGTTTTGGTTTTTTTGTTTTTGGGCCACACCCGGCAGTGCTCAGGGGTTACTCTTGGCTGTCTGCTCAGAAATAGCAGACAGGATTCGGGCCTGAATCCTTCTTCTTTTCTAGTACTTGTGTTTTGAAATCATTTACTCTGTTTTTCTCTTATAGGAACTGGTGATGTGTCAGATGTTGGCCTAGGAAAGGGACGATACTACAGTGTAAACGTGCCCATTCAGGATGGCATACAGGATGAGAAGTATTACCATATCTTTGAAAGGTATGGTAGCCAATAACAAATGCATTACATTTCTAAAGGATGAAATTGCCTCCATTTTCACAAAATTCTTCATTTTAAGGAACAGCTTTAAAAGAATTCCTCTGTATAGCTATAATGCTTTTGTACACTATTCATGATGCTTAGTCAGATAACCAGTCACTGTGTAGGAGAGACAAGTGGCTCGACCAAAGCCACACTAATAGTTTGATATTGTATATAATCAAAACCATCATATTCACTTACAAGGTGCTCTAATTTTTGTATGCCACCAAATTTCTAGTTTGCTCCTTAATTACTTCTCAGTGTGGTATTCACAAGCCTTTTTCTTTTCCTTCTTTATATATGTAATATTTCTTCTCTTTCATTACCATTATATAGGAAAGCCATAAACTTTTTATAATTTTATGACCTACCTCTTTACTATAACAATATATTGTGTCTAGAAACATTTTGTTGATTCTATAGAATTTTCTCATTATAGTAGCATGTCATCTAAATATTGAGAGCTTCACATCTTTCCATCCTATCTGGATATGCTTGATATCTTTTTCTGGACTATTTACTATGGCAAGCACTTTCAATATTATATTGAATAAAAGTGATAAAAATGGGTACCCTTGTCTGGTATGTATGACTGATCTTAGAAGAAAGACTTTTATTTTTATTCACATTGAGTATAATATTTGCTATAGGGTTGTCGTAAATGGCTTTATGTTCAAGAAATTTTCTTCAATTTCCTTTTTATTAAATGTTTATCATGAACAGATGCTGGATCTTATCAAATGTACTTTTTTAGTATCTACTGCTATGACCATAAGACTTATATGCTTTCTTTTGTTTATATGGCATATTATGTAGATTGACTTGAATAGGTTAAATCTTCCTTGCATCCCTGGAATGAATCGTTGGTCATGGTGTATGACCATTTTGATGCATTGCTGAGTTTTATTACCTAGTATTTTGTTATTTTGTTAAGGAAAAAAAACTCAGATTATGTGTTTATCAAGGTTATCAGCCTCTAATTCTGTTTATTTTTTTGTGGTGCCTCTATCTGCTTTTGGTAACTATAGTGATATTTGTTTCATATAAACTCTTTGGGAGTATTTGTTTCTTTAACCAAAAAAGAAAACCTGGAAAAGCCTGAAAAGAATTATCATTAAATCATTTTTACCAGAGATCAATTTCTGGGGGGGAGGTTTTGTTTTGTTTTGTTTTGTGTTTTGTTTTTTGGGTCATACCCGGCAGCACTCAGGGGTTACTCCTGGCTTCATGCTCAGAAATAGCTCCTGGCAAGCTCGGGGGACCATATGGGATGCCAGGATTCAAACTGATGACCTTCTGCATGAAAGGCAAATGCCTTACCTTTATGCTATCTCTCCGGCCCCTAAATCATTTTTAAAGGCTTGAAATAATTTACTAGTCAATCCATCTCAGCCTGAACATTTGTTTTGAACAAGTCTTTAATTACCATTTTAATTTCCTCAATAGTTATGTTTGTTCAGGTATATTCCAAATCATCTGGTTCACTATTGGGTTGTTTTAGGAGCCCAACAAGTTGTATATTTCTTCTCATTCTCTCATTTTGTGGTACATAATTTCTCAAAGTAATCTGTAATGGTCCCCTGGATTTTTTTGGGTGTTTTGTGCCACACCCAGTGAAGCTCAGGGGTTACTCCTGGCTATGCACTCAGAAATTGCTCCTGGCTTGGGGGACCTTGTGGGTTGCTGGAGAATCAAACTGCAGTCCATCCTAGTTAGTGTGTACAAGGCAGACACCCTACCACTTGCACCACCACTCCGGCCCTATATTCCTATGAAATTTTGTGTCTCTTTTAATTCCCCCCTTTTCTTTTAGATTTGGTTTATTTGAGTTCTCTCTCTCTTTATGAATCTTCTGAGTTGTTTTCCAAAACTATTATTTTTTAAGGAATAAACTCTTGGTTTCACTGATCCTTTTGGATTGTTTTGTTTTTCTGGATTCCAGTTCATTAATTTCTGCTCTGATTTTTATTTCCTTCCCCTACCTGCTCTGAGCTTTTTTTGTCTGTCTTTATCCAGTTTTATAAGTTGTGCATTCAAGTTGTTTATTTGGCTGTTTCTTCCTTTCTGATGAATGCTTTCATACCTATGAATTTGCCTCTTAACACTGTTTTTGCTATGTCCACAAATTCCGGTAGCTCATGTTCTCATTAGTTTTCTGTAATTTCAATTTTCTCCTTGACCTCTTTGTTCAGTAGTGATCTATTTAGTTTCCTGGAATTTGTGTTGTTTCTCCATTTCTGTTTGTGAATAACATCTAATTTTCAGTGCTTCATGGTCTAAGAAGGTAGTCACTATGATCTTTATCCTATTGAGTTTATAGAAGTATGTTAGGCTTTTTTTGTCTTAGCACGTGGTCTGTTCTGGAGAATGTCTCATGTAAAGTAGAGAAGAATGTGTATTTGACTTTTGATATTGCAAAGTTATATTATATTAATTTCCTTTCCTTTTATTTTTTTTCAAAGCATGTCATTCCTTACTGAGCTGGTTCATTTGTGGCGATGTAGGAGACAGCAGTACTGAAGTCTCCTACTATTTTCTTCAAGTCTAAATGCAGTTGTTTTAATATTTTGCTGGTCCTTATTAGGTCGGTACATGTTAAGATTGTGAGTTCTTCTTGGTGTACATGCCCATAAATCATTAGAAATGACTTTCTCTGTCCATTATAATCATGCTCAGCCTGAAGTCTACATTGTCTGATTCTAGTATGGCCATCCAGCCTTTATGAGTGGGTTGTCTGGTTGAAAAATTACCTTTCAGCCTTTGACTTTGAGTCTCTATGTTTCTAGTGGGCATTAGAATATTAGATTCTATATTCTGATCCATTTGCCATGCTGTCTATCTTAATTTGTACATTTTGTCCATCAATATTGAGAGAGATTGTCATGGAAATTTGTGCCATCTATTAGTACAAATTTGGTGTGTTTGTGGGGGTTGTCTTGCCTTTAGTTCTTTGAAAATTGGTTTTGACTCTGTAAAATTCCTGAACTGTTTTTTATCCATGAAACTGTGTACCCTTCCTTTAAACCTGAATGACAGTCTAGCTGGGTGAAGTGTCCCTGGTGAAGCATTGAATTTGTTGTATTGTTTTTTGTTTGTTTGATTTACTATATTTCACCACTGCCTCTGGCCCTCAAAGGCTGCTTGTAATGCATCTGCCATAAATCTTAAGGATGCACATTTGTATGTAATATCCTTTTGTGATCTTACTACTTTCAGTATTTTATCTCTACCTGTGGTTTTCATCAATGTGTCTAGGATGTACCTTGGAGTGTTTTTATTTGGGTTTCTTTTAGTTGGTACTCTTTGGGCATCCAGAATGTGACTGCATGCTTTCTCCAGCTCTAGAAACTTTTCAGCAATAATATCTTTGATTCTTGCTTTCTTATAGGAGAATTTTCCCTGGTTGTCTGGGATCTCAGTGATTCTTATGCTGTTTCTCTTGAATTGATCCCAGAGATCTCTTGACATCTATTCATTAATTTTCTGACCTTTTTTTCCTCTTCTGTTGTTTTCTGGAAATTTTTTTTGTACATCATCTTTGTATTCACCAATTCAATGCACTGACACTTTTACTCTGCTGGTGAGGCCTTCCAATGAATTTTTAATTGTCCTTCCAGGGTTTTCAGTTCTGATATGTTTTCCCCATTTCTGTTCTCATATCAACTTGTGTTTCATTGGCAGTATGCTCCATTGTTTCTTTTAGTTCCTAAGCATTTTCGATCTAAACTCCATTTCAGGAGGCTATATAGAGGGTTACTACTGTTTGTGTCTAAAGAATTGCAATCCTCACACACATGAGTGGTGAAGATTTGTGCTGCTATACCATGTTTCTTTTTGTAATCTCACAGTGCTTCATTTCTATGTCACTGTCAATCTTCTTTCCTGCTCTGGAAATCTCAGGGGAGCTTATGTGGGTGAGTGATACCTTTAGGCTGTGTACATGATAGCCAGGAATTGGCCTCTTACATATGTTGGTGAACTGCAATTCTGTTTATTCAAGCATGTCAGGTACTCCACATATGGGCTGCACACTAGGGTCTCAGCTTCCTCCTCACTGCAATTCTGCGCCCCTCAATCAATTTTTTTTTACAAATGTATGTTGTTACAGTGCAAGGATAAGACTACATAAGACTAATCATGAATATCCTTCCCAGAAAGCACTCTAGAATATCAGGGTTATCAATAGAATATTTTGCTTAAGCTCAAATTTTCTTTATTATGAGGAATTATTTTCTCTCTATATACAGATCTCTATTGCTATTAATTCCATATAAAACATATTTCTAGGGGCCGGAGAGATAGCATGGAGGTAAGGTGTTTGCCTTTCATGCAGAAGGTCATCGGTTCGAATCCCGGCATCCCATATGGTCCCCCATGCCTGCCAGGAGCAATTTCTGAGCATGGAGCCAGGAATAACCCCTGAGCACTGCTGGGTGTGACCCAAAAACCACACACACACACACACACACACACATACACACACAAATTAAAAACATATTTCTGATACTTAAAATAGTGCTTCTGTAGTTTGTTCAATGAAAGAGAATAATCCTTTGACTTTACCATGGTCTCTGATATACAAGTTAGTGATATTTTCAGTACAGGATTCATTAAATTCACCTCTCTGAAATCATTCTCACCATCCTACAAATGAATAATGTGATTCAGCATATCAGATTTTTAATATATTAATTAAAAGAATAATGGGTGATGCTACTGTATTACATAGATAAATTGGTATCTTTTTATATAATCATACTAATTCATTAATTTAGCACATGTATTTGAACATTTACTCTAGGCCAGGCACCATACTAATAACTAGAAAGACAAATACAGCTCCACCTTAGCTCTATAGATCATTTGCCTTTATCAAACTTTACTACATTTTTATTGATCCCTTTTATTTGAGTCTTATAGCAGTGTGCAATCTACAATACCTACCAAGGTGGGTAATTTTTCCTCTTCTTATAAATAAGAAAAATATTCTTTTTGCTTAAAAATTTTGAGTCTTATAGCAGTGTGCAATCTACAATACCTACCAAGGTGGGTAATTTTTCCTCTTCTTATAAATAAGAAAAATATTCTTTTTGCTTAAAACCACACAAGAAGTGAGGAAGACAGAAATTGAATCTATATTTGCCTATCTCTGAACACTAACTATGTTATACCCATGTATCACATGGTATGGTATCAAGTTTTCACAAATTACAATTGTGATTATAAGACTTCTTAGAAAATTATTATCTCAAGAAATTGTAGAAAAAAATTAAAAAAGAATGTATTAAATTTTCTGTAGTGACCCACATGACTTGTATACACAATTCTGTCTGTTAAATAGAACTTAAGTGATTGCTAAAAATTAAAAATAATTTCATTCTTAATGGATTTTATTTATAATTTTGTTGATAAGTAACAAAATAATGATCACATTTAATAACTTAGATTTTTAAATTTCTTATTGAAGTTTGGAAACCTGAAATTGTTTTTGATCCTTGATTTTAAATGGAAAAAAATCATTACCTTTTGCTTTAGAAAGTGAATGGTATTACATATCACTTAATAGTTTTCTTTTTGAGGTCACAATTGCTAAATGTTTTTAGTTCAGTATTTTTGCAACTGTAGTTATGAATTATATCATGTTTTGATTCTGACACACTTCTAACCACTGCACTATATAGAGAAACTGATATACCCATTGATACTAAAGGAAAAAAAAGGAATCTTTAAAAAAAGATATAGCAAGTATCCAGCTAACAAGTTAAAAAGTGAAAGTTATATGTAAATGCTAGTACTAGAGACTATGCAAGTATAACTGAGAAATGAACTTTAGGTGAAGAAGTTTGTGTGTTCCTCTAGATAGGAGATCATTTAGGTGAGAAATTAAGGCTAGAAGATTGGGACTATCTCAAATAATTTCAGAATGAAATAAAAGTATATCTGTCCTTTTTTAAATAGAGGCAAGCTTTACTAATTCAGACCAAAGAGAGGAAAGCCTGTCTGAATCATGAATTATTTTTTCATGCATTTTTATTACTTTCAAGTGCTAAGCACACTAGTAGACTAAGCACCATTGTATAGCACCTCAGGAAAGGGACTTTATGAATCATTTTAATTAGCATATCAATTATTTGTATGTAAGTGGATGTGCACAAAGTATTTAAAAAGTTTATTATCTTAAGTAGGACAAACATTCCCCAATGCAATCTTGCCTACACTATTAATTTGCTTAGCTAGCTGTTTTGGTGCCAAGATAGATGCTTGTGAGAAATGCATATTTCCTCTGGGAAGAATGAATCTTTTCCCTGTGTTTAGTCCAGTAACTAAAAAGCAGAGCACCACTTGATTGGATTGGGATTTCCAGGATATAGAGGATTGGATTTGCTTACAGGCTAGAGAAAATTCAAATGGCAAAGATATGGCAATAGTTGCCAGAGACCCAGTTTCCCCATCTGGATTTTATTAAAGAGATCTGGATTTCTTCAAGCAACAGACACTTATCACAAATGATCTACCAGACACTCAAACATTGGCATACTTAAACTACATTTTGTACCATAAAAATTAAATATGATGAATTGGAGTTACTCTATGTATAGTATTTAAAAGTAATATAACTGAATTTTCTTTAAGCATAGAGAATGCAGTGTCAATCTATAGATGAAAATCAACCTCCAAACTCTCTCTTGCACTCTTCATTATATGACAGCATTGTAAAGAGTTCCAGTCATCTTGGAAAGGATATTATATTTTGATGAGCAGCACCAGGTGTTAACTAGATGGCAAGGTTTCAGCTTTGAATCACATGGGTGAAGGAAGGGCTAAGAACATATTTGTTGTTAAAAAGTCCTTATTGTCTACCTAAATTTGGAAATAGCAGGGCAACTGAGCTGAAAAAGTATAGGTGTAAGTATTAATACATGGGGAATACTAAATGACTAGGAAATGAGAAAGCCTACATGTATGTATTAAATTGTGCTAGGTACATTGTGAGTCCTTCAAGGCTTAGAGAGTAAAACTAAGTGCAGAGAACATAAACACAAGCCATAAATATAAACAAACAAAATGTTGTAACTACAGTTCGAATGAATCCAAATGTCCTCTTTTCCCCAAGTGCATATCACTATCCAGGATCTACAATGGCCAAATACCAATTATGCTTTTTATTTAATTTTTGCTAGAGAACTCAGAAAAGTCTGTTACAATTCTCCCAACCTCTACCTAACAGAAAGGCGTTTGTGTTTGTTTCTTAAAGAGAATTTGTGTTTGGTAAAAGATAGTATATTAACGGTACTTGAAAAGGGAGTACTGTATTCCCAAAACAGGTGTAACTGGACAGTAACACTATGAAATTTCCTCTGCCTTTAGGGACCATTAGAGTACAATTTAAGAAGTCATTGCTATGGACTACTGTGCTGAACTCAACAGTATACTTCCTGGTAGGGTGAAAGAATTAACATGACACTAACTTAAGGCCACTCGTCTAGTGATTTTTAGAGTTTCCTAAAGTAGTTTATATGCATTGTGCTGGGAAAATATTTGCAAATGTTTTATCATTTAATCCTAACAATGACTACAAGGGAAGTTTTTGTATGTGTGTGTGTTTTACAGAGAAGGAAATCAAGGTTTAGAAAACTAATGTGATTTGTCCAATTTTCTATGCAAATATTTGAATTTGTCTGACCCCAGGTGCAGTGTTGTATTTCATTTCATATTATGGAGGAGACAGAGGGTATGGATGAGACATATTCCCCTAAAATATGACAGTATAATTCAATATTACCTATGTGAATGATCCTGGTGGCTATAGAGCATTGAAGTGACCTATCTCAAATTAGAGATATTAGTACAAGCTAGTCTTAAGATTCATATTCTTGAGGTCTTCTTTAATGTGTTGCTTTTTTAAAATTTAGGTCTCTAAACCAATTTTTTTCAAACCCTGTCAGAATAATATTCACTGTGGTTTTTGGAGTTTCTAGTCTTTCAGAGAAAACCAAACAGGATTAGGGTTCATTAAAAAGACCACTGAATTTAAATTAGAATTAATGTTCTAATTCTAACTCTGTTGACTCACTTAATTGTTGAGCCACTGCCATAAGGTACTTTAATTCTAATGAATCACTTTCTCCTATGTGAATGAGACTGGTTTGCTCTAAAGAAGTAAAGTGATAGTAATAATAAATCAAAGTAATGTGCAGTCATTTTGTTTTCAACGTGATATTATTAATGAGTAGAATTAGTATAAGGCATGTTAGACAGATGCCAATTACATGTTTTTAATACCATAGAATCAGTTCTGAGAGAAAATACATCTCTGTAATATATTAAACAAGATTTTGAAAATTAAAACAGCAAAAAACGGGCCAGGCGGTGGCGCTAGAGGTAAGGTGCCTGCCTTGCCTGCGCTAGTCTTGGATGGACCACGGTTCAATCCCCCGGTGTCCCATATAGTCCCCTAAGCCAGGAGGGACTTCTGAGCACATAGCCAGGAGTAACCCCTGTGCGTCACCAGGTGTGGCCCAAAAACCAAAAAAAAAAAAAAACAGCAAAAAAGATGTGAGGATGGGGGTTTAAGAATTAAGGTGTTTTTTTAAAAAACTGGCTTTAGGACTTTTGTTTTGTTTTTACTGAAGATGTTCAAGAGAATAGTACATCTGGTCTAGTGCTAAAAGCAGAAATAAGCACTTATAGGAAATTAAATGCCTTTTGTATATGTCCAACAGATAACAGTAACCCCAAACAAAATGGCATATTCTCAACACAGGGAAAATATATGTGCACAATTAAATATGCTCACATGCACACACACGTGCACAAACACACACACTTTCCCCCATATCTCTGATCTTTCTACAGTAGTTTGCAGGTTGAATTTTTGTAAAATAGCTTAGTAGTGCCTAATTTGAAATAGAATTGTAATTAGAGAATAAATAATTATAAAAGTTGAAGAGCGGGGCCGGGCGGTGGCGCAAGAGGTAAGGTGCCTGCCTTGCCTGCGCTAGCCTTGGATGGACCGCGGTTCGATCCCCTGGTGTCCCATATGGTCCCCCAAGCCAGGAGCAACTTCTGAGCGCATAGCCAGGAGTAACCCCTGAGTGTCAACGGGTGTGGCCCAAAAACCAAAAAAAAAAAAAAAAAAAAAAAAAAAAGTTGAAGAGCTGCCAATTGGGAATGATCAGTGATAACATTTGTCTTTATAAAATTTCCTCAGGACCCTTTTCAACATAATATGGTTAAATTTTATTTCTTATGGAGACTTTGATGAAAGTAACACTTCTTGGACTAACCTTGGGAGTTGACAGCTTTAACAACAAATATGTCTTCACTATGTATGCCTTTTTGGATTTTTAACTATGAACTCTTTGGTTTCTTTCATCTCTATGAAGGAAATCCCTAGAGTGTCAGAAGTCCTTGTTGGCAAACAGTGTCAAGAGAGAGCCATGAGCAGTGTCAAGAGTAAAAAAGTTTGGTTTATTAGATGATAATCAGCATTTAGTAAAAGTAACAGTAACAGCCAGAAATTCTACTTTAGGGTATCAACCCCAGGACAAAAAAACATTCAGAAAGACCTATATACACCACTATTTATCACAACACTCAGTACAGTAGCTAAGAGTTGGCATGAACCTAGGTATTCAACAACTTATGAGTGGATCATGAAGATATGGCACATATATACAGTGAAATTCTCCATAGCTTTAAGGAATTGTGCAATTGTGCAATTTGCTGTAATGAAACTGAAAGATAACAAGTTAAATGAAATAGGCCAAGATACATGATGATATCACTTACATATGATATTTAGAATAACTGCATGAGGGAATGCAATGGTTTATATGGAGGTTGTCCAGAACACTTTGGCCCCAGAGCATATTGAGAAGAAAAAATAGAGCAGAAAAGGAAAAATATAGATGGTAAATAGTGGGGGATAGAGGTCAAGGGGACTCAGGTGCATTGGTGGTGTTAAAGGACATAACTAAATAGATAAACCAGGAGATAATAACACAGAAATTATGAGACCCAAACATTTGTGACAAAATTTAAAAGTGTGCCTGTCAACGATGACATGCAGGGATATATGGTGGAAGGAGGACTGTGAAAAACTGTGAGTGCTGCCTGTGTGTGTCTGTCTACTATCCTGCTGCATGAAACTCTTGGGAGTGGGCCAAAAAGAGGCTCCAGAAAACTTGCTCTCCCAGAGGCCAGTTACAGGGCGGGACTCCATAACGTGAAAACCGGCTATGCTTTGTGACGTCAGGCTGGGAAAATCCACGAAACTACGCCTGCCCAGTGGGGCCCGACTGTGAAAAACTGACTGCTGCCTGTGTGTGTCTGTCTACTATCCTGTTGCATGAACCTCTTGGGAGTGGGCCGAAAAGAGGCTCCAGCAGAGCACTTTGGCTCCGCTTCGCTACGTGGCCACGTGCTCTTTCTAAGAAAAGAACACCATCGCAACAAGAAGGAAAATATCACACTAAGAACTGTGCTGGATCACTGAAGTAAGCATTTCTCTCCGGACTGTCTTCTCTGCTGCGTGCTCAGACCTAAGATTTGATCCTGTGTGAGGATTCATCCACGGAGGACTCCCCTTCCTTGGAGGCAAGTCAGCCCATCCAGAAAGGGCGGAGCCAGAGGAGTGTGCTGCCTGCATCATTTAGCCAATGAATACCACCACAGCACGTAGAAAAAAACACAATACAAGTGTGACAATGGGAAAACAACGCAGGCCAGCATCAGACATAGAGAATGAAGATGACAATTCTGATGACCAGATAATGACCAACCAACTAATCAACCTCTCAGATAAGGACTTTAGACTAGCAATATGGAAGATGCTCAACGAACTCAAAGAAACCACGGATTGAGTTGAACAGAACACTAATAAGAACCAAGAAAATATGAAGACAGAAATCACAAAACTCCAAACTGAAATAACATGTCAACTAACAGGCCTGAACAACTCAGTAAACGAAGTGAATGACAAAATGGATAAGCAATGGGACAGGGTATCAGAAGGTAAGAATAGACTTGGTGCTGTGGAAGATGAGATACATAACAATTCCATACAGCAGGAGAGATTGAGAAAAAAACTTAAAGCAAATGAACAGACAATGGAAAAAATAGTCAAAGAATGGTAACAGATGAAAATAGAAGTCTATGATAAGCTCAACAGAAACAACTTAAGAATCATTGGAGTCCCAGAGACCCAGGAAGAAAATTTTCAGGAAGAATCAATGGTCAAGAACATCATTAAAGAGAAACTTCCAGAGCTAAAGAATATATGTGATCAAATCCTGCATGCTCGAAGAGTACCAACCAAAAGAGACCCCAGAAAAACCACCCCAAGACAAATCCTAGTCACAATGACGAATCCCACAGATAGAGACAGAATTCAGAAAATGCAAGATCAAAAAGGGAAATTACGTTCAAGCGAGCATCCTTGAGATTTACAGAAGACCTGTCACCAGAAACACTCAGTGCCAGAAAGCAGTGGTGGGATATTGTGACAAGACTGAATGAAATGAATGCTTCACCTAGAATACTGTACCCAGCAAAACTCACTTTCCGGTTTGACAAAAGAATACATTGTTTCACAGACAAAAAACAGCTCAGAAACTTTACAGACACAAAACCAGTCTTAAGAGAAAAATTGAAAGACCTAATTTAAGACAAGACTAACTAAAAGACACACCAAATTTCGATATAAAGATGGCATTAAATCCCAGGACAATTCTTTCTCTCAACGTCAATGGACTAAATGCACCAGTTAAGAGACACAGAATGGCTAAATGGATCAAAAAACTCAATCCAACCTTCTGCTGCCTACAAGAAACGCACCTGAATAGTCAGAACAAACATAGATTCAAAATAAAAGGCTGGAGAAAAATTATCCAAGCAAACAACACCCATAAAAAAGCTGGAGTAGCCATACTAATATCAGATAATGCAAACTTTATACTCAGGGAGGTTTTAAGGGACAAAGATGGACATTTTATATTAATCAAGGGGTATGTAAAGCAGGAAAAAATAACTCTCCTAAACATATATGCACCAAATGAGGGGACAGCAAAATATTTAATACAATTGTTGACAGATCTGAAAAATAATATCAGTAACAACACAATAATTGTGGGGGACCTCAACACGGCTTTGTCAACACTAGATAGGTCAACCAGACTGAAACCCAACAAGAATATACTAGACCTGAGGAGAGAAATGGAAGAAAGAGGCCTAGTGGATATATATAGGACACTCCATCCCCAGAAACCTGGATACACATTCTTCTCCAATGTACATGGGACATTCTCCAGGATAGACTACATGCTGGCACATAAAACATACCTCCATAATATCAAGAGGATAGAAATTTTGCAGACTACCTTCACTGATCACAAGGCTCTGAAATTATTTGTGAATTCCAAAGGGACTCAGAAGAAAAACTTTAACAGCTGGAAGTTAAACAGCCTCATACTGAATAACCAGTGTATCCTTGATGAAATCAAGGAGGAAATCAAAAGATTCCTGGAAACAAATGACGCATGAGAAAATGCTCCACATCACTAATCATCAGGGAGATGCAAATCAAAACAACGATGAGATACCACCTCACACCACAGAGAATGGCACACATCACAAAGAATGAAAACAAACAGTGTTGGCGGGGATGTGGAGAGAAAGGAACTCTTATCCACTGCTGGTGGGAATGCCGTCTACTTCAACCTTTATGGAAAGCGATATGGAGATTCCTCCAAAAACTGGAAATCGAGCTCCCATTCAATCCAGCTATACCACTCCTAGGAATATACCCTAGGAACACAAAAATACAATACAAAAACCCCTTCCTTACATCTATATTCATTGCAGCACTATTTACCATAGCAAGACTCTGGAAACAACCAAGATGCCCTTCAACAGACGAATGGCTAAAGAAACAGTGGTACATATACACACTGGAATATTGTGCAGCTGTCAGGAGAGATGAAGTCATGAAATTTTCCTATACATGGATGTACATGGAATCTATTATGATGCTGAGTGAAATAAGTCAGAGAGAGAGAGAGAAAAACGCAGAATGGTCTCACTCCTCTATGGGTTTTAAGAAAAATGAAAGACATTCTTGCAATAATAATTTTCAGACACAAAAGAGAAAAGAGCTGGAAGTTCCAGCTCACCTCAGGAAGTTCACCACAAAGAGTGATGAGTTTAGTTAGAAAAATAACTACATTTTGAACTGTCCTAATAATGAGAATGTATGAGGGAAATGGAAAGCCTGTTTAGAGTACAGGCGGGGTAGGGTGGGGAGGAGGGAGATTTGGGACATTGGTGATGGTAATGTTGCACTGGTGATGGGTGGTGTTCTTTACATGACTGAAACCCAAACATAATCATGTATGTAATCAAGGTGTTTAAATAAAATATAAAAAAAAAGAATATTGGTGGAAGGAGGTTGATACTGGTGGTGTGATTGCTGCTGAAACATGTTTCTAGAACTGAACTAGAGGTAAGATTAAGCAGAATAAGTCAAAGAAGAACAAGTGATGGAGGAGGCTACCAAATTTCAAAGATGAAAGGGCTGATAGAGAGACAGACTGTAAGTGAAATAAGAACAGTGTTCTTAGGATTTTAGTATTTTGATGGTGATGGAGGTGCAATAACATAATTTTTACTTTTATTTTGGTTTATGGGTCACACCCACCAGTGTTCATGGCTTATTCCTGGCTCTGCTGCACTCAAGGATCACTCCCAAGGCTTCAGAAAATGGAATTTAGTGCTAGAGATAAATCTAGGTCAGTTGCTTGCAAGGCAAATGCTCTACCTGCCATACTATAACTCCAGCCTAAAGGGAAACAATAACTTTGTAGACCCAGTGAACAAACATTAACATGATCCTAACCATATTAAATCACCAACAATATGTTTAAATGGAAAAGATGGATTCACTATTCTTTTTTGTTCTTTGGCCTTCATTTTATTTTAAAATGTCGTTAATGTCATCACCACTGACATTTCTTATTCTCTGCACCAACTGCATGCCTCAAATCCATCTAGAAACAATTGCCATCACTGTTCTTCATTAGATAGTCTGTATAAAAAACCTGATTGCTGAATATAGATAATGTTTTCTCATTTGCGGGTATGTGGGTCAAACATAGCATTGCCCAGAAATTACCACTGAATCTGTCCTCAAAGAACACTTCTTGAAGGGCACTGTCTGATGATACAGGATTCTAGGGATCAAACCTCTGTCAGTATATGCAAAGCAAGAACCCTAATTTCTGTACGATTGGCTTCTGTTTTCTCATTGTTATTTATTTTTTGGTTTTGGGGCCACACCTGGTAATGGTTGGGAGATACTCCTGGCTGTGTGCCTAACAGTCTCAGGGGACCTTATGTGATGCTGGGGATAGAACACAGATCAGCCACATGCAAGGCAAATGCCCTACCCATTGTACTATTGCTCTATCCTGTTTTCTCAATTTTAAAGATATAAATCAGGAAGATAGCATAAAGCATTGGGGCACATATTTTGCATGGAGAGGCCAGTGTTTAATCCTTGACACCACAGTTTCCTAAATTCCATTGGGATCAACTCCTGAGTTATAACCTAGAAAAAGCCCCAGAGCATGGTCATGTATGTCTAAATACTTAGCCTAAAACTTACATCTTGTGCCATTGTTTCCAATTTACATTACAATTTGTTTTTTATTGTAATTTTTTATTTTGATCAAAGTGGATTACATGTCTTTCACAGTAATTTTTTTTGTTTTTGGGTCACACCCGGCGGTGCTCAGGGGTTACTCCTGGCTGTCTGCTCAGAAATAGCTCCTGGCAGGCACGGGGGACCATATGGGACACCGGGATTCGAACCAACCACCTTTGGTCCTGGATCGGCTGCTTGCAAGGCAAACACCGCTGTGCTATCTCTCCGGGCCCCAACACAGTAATATTTTAGGTACATATTAACATTTTACAATTTGTCTTTATCACTTACTGTTTAGCCATCTTTATATTTTCTTAAAACTTGCTGGTAATTTCTGTTACTTGATTTTCTTCTGTATTTTTTAATTTTCTTATAATTATATCCTTTTTACAGGTTTCTTTTTAAATTAACGGCTTTATCTAAACACCATGGATGCCCTTGATATATTTTTCTTGCCTAAAAGCTATGGTAAGAAATACCAGCACTATGTTGAATAGGAGAGGTGCGAGAGGGAAGTCTTGTCTTATACCAGATTTTGGAGGAAAGGCTTTTAGTTTATCTCCATTGAGAATAATATTTGCCAATGGCTTGTGGTAGATGACCTTGACTCTATTGAGAAAAGTTCCTTCCATTCTTATCTTGATGAGTTTTTATCATGAATGGGTGTTGGAACTTATTAAATGTTTTCTCTGTATCTATTGATATGATCATACAGTTTTTATTTTTCTTTTTGTTGATATGTTGTACTATGTTGATTGATTTATGGATGTTAAACCATCCTGGCATTTCTGGAATGAAACGTACTTGGTCATGATGTATGACCTTCTTGATGAGGCCTTGGATCCTATTTGTTCTCATTTTGCTTTTTTCAGAATCTTTGCATCTGTGTTGATCAGGGATATTCGTCTGTAGTTTTCTTTTTCAGCATCTCTGTCTGGTTTTGGTATCAAGGTGATGTTAGCTTCATAAAAATTATTGTAATGTTTGTGTTTCTTCAATTTCATGAAAGAGCCTGAAAAGGATTGGTAATAGTTCCTCTTGAAAAGTTTGAAAAAAATTAGTTAGTGAAACAATCTGGGCCTGGGCTTTTGTTTTTGGGTAAATGTTTGATTATCATCTTAATTTCCTCATAGTGATGGGTCTGTTTAGATATGCTAGATCATCCTTGTTTAACCCTGGAAGTTTATACGCATCCAAGAATTTACCCATTTCTTCCAGGTACTCATGTATCGTGGCATAAAGTTTCTCAAAGTAGTCTCTGCTTACCATTTGTATTTCTGCTGTATCTATAGTGATCTCCCCCTCTTCATTTCTATATAAGACTTTACTAGGTGTCTTTTAATGAAAGTGTTTAGTTTATTGACATTTAAGGAGAATATTACTAGGGAGGGCTGTTGTGCAGTTGTATTTGTTGTTACAATCGGGGGTTTAGATTGTGTAATTCATCTCTGAGTTTAGAATCGATTTTGTTTGTGCAAATAATGCAAGTTCTTTTTTGTCTGAGAATGTTTTTAGTTCTCCTTCCCATATGAATGAGAGTTTTGCTGGATACTGGATTCTAGATTAGAAGTTTCTTTCATTTAGTTGTTTAAATATGTCATTCCACTGTCTTCTTGCTTAAGTTATTTCAAATGAGAGATCTGGTTTGATTCTTATGTTCCTTCCTTTGTACTTGAGGTTTTTTCTCTTCCTCATTGCTTTAAGGAGTTCATTCTTCTCTTTGGTTTTGTTTTGTTTTGTTTTGTTTTGTTTGCCATTTGGATTACTATATGTCTTGGTGTTGGTTTACTAGGGTCTATTTTATCAGGGACTTTTTTCACCTCCTGTATTTGCACGGAAGCCTCTTTCCAGAGAGTGGGAAAGTTTTCTGCTATTATTTCCCTAACCACTTTTTTTCCCGTTTCTCTTATTTCCTCCCCTTCTGGTATTCCTACAATCTGTAGATTATTTCTTTTGTCTTTGTTCATTAAATGCCTAAGTTTTTCTTCCAGTACTGTACCTTTTATTTCCTTATTGGCTTCTTTGTCACTTTGGTTTGTAATTTGTCTTCCATTTCTTTTATGTGATTCTCCAACTGTGTAATTCTGCTAACATGTCTTGCTAAGACCTTTTTTTATTTCCTTTAATTCTACTTGTATGAATTCTTTCATGTTCTGTAGAAGTTCTTCTTTGAGTTTGTTGATATGTTCATCTATGAATTTCTTGAACTTACTAGTGATTCCATGTTTTTTTTTTTTTGCCATAGTTTGCAGTGTTGCTTTTAGGTCTTTATCTGTTGGGCTCATGTATTTTGGTGGACTTGGGAACTTGCTAGGATTTCTCTCCATATTCCCGGTAGTTAGTGTCTTCCTTAGTTTGCCCATATTTCTTTGCATTTGATGGTTTGGGTTGGAGTGACTGAGCTCCACAGGTGTGTCCATCTCAATTGCCCCTCACCTTAGCTGGTAGACAGCACGGCTCAGCCCCAGCTGCAGAGACTAGCTCCACAGGCCAGCTTGGATCAACCACCCCTCTCCTACCCAGCAGATTGCATGGTTCAAGCCCAGCTGCAGAGACTAGCTCCACAGGCCAGCTTGGATCAACTGCCACTCCCCTACCTGGCAGATGGCATGGTTCAGCCCCCAGCTGTAGACAGGGACTGAGTCCCACAGATTGGCTTGGCTCAATCGCCCCTCCCCCACCCTGAAGATGGCATGGTTCAAGTCCAGCTGCAGAGACTAGCTCCACAGGCTGGCTTGGTTCGACCACCCCTCACTCACGCAGAAGATCCCCCTGCTCATTTCTAATTCGATTAAGTTTCTCTCCTTTTCTTTGTGAGTATTGCTAGTAGATTATCAATTAAATATTTTTCCCAAAAAAATGACTTTTGCTTTTGTTGATCATATGGGTTATTTAGATTTCTACTTCATTGACTTCTGCTCTAAACTCTGTTATTTCCTTCTGTTTACCTATGTCTGGTTCTCTTTGTTGATCATTTTATAATTTTATAAGTTGTGTCATTAAGCTATAAATATAGGCCCCTTCTTCCTTCCTGATGTGTGCTTGCAAAGCTATAAATATTTCTCTTAATACCGCTTTTGCTGTGTCTCATAAATTCTGATCATTTGTGTCTCCATTGGCATTTGTTTCCAGGAATTTTTTGATTTCCTCTTTGATTTTATCCCTGACCCACTGGTTATTCAGTAATGAGCTGTTTAATTTTCAGGTATTGAAGTTATTCTTCTCTGTTCCTTTGTAGTTCACTTCTAATTTTAGTGTCTTGTGATTTAAGAGGGTTGTATTTACAATTTCTATCTTCTTGATTTAATGAAGATACATTTCATGGGGTAGCATGTGATTTATCCTGGAGAATGTCCCATGTGCATTAGAGAAGAATGTATATCCAGTTTTCTGAGGATGGAGTGCCTATATATATCTACTAGTCTACTTTCTTAGATTTTTCTTTTCAGGTCTAGTATATTTTTATTGCATTTAAGCCTGGTAGATCTATCAAGGAATGACAGGGCAATGTTGCGGTCTCCCACTGTTAATTGTGTTGCTATTGATGTTTTCTTTCAGATTTGTCAAGAATTGTATTAAATATTTTTCTGGTCCCTCATTGGCTGCATATATGTTAAGGATCAGTGTGATTTCTTCCTGTTGTACATATTCTTTGATAAGTACTAAATGTCTATCTTTGTACCTTATAACTTCTCTGAGTCTAAAGTTTGTGTCATCAGATACCAATATGGCCACTTCAGCTTTTTATTTTTTAGTTTTTGGACCACATCCGGTGTTGCTCAGGGTTTACTCCTGGCTGTGTGCTCAGAAATTGCTCCTTCTTTGGGGGACCATATGGGACACCAGGGGATTGAACTGTAGTCCATTCTAGGTTAGCGTGTGCAAGTAGATGACCTACCACTTGCGCCATCACTCTGGCCCCTAGTCCAGCTTTTTTTAAGGGAGTTGACTCGGGTGATTTTACTTCGACCTTTGATTTTGAGTCTATATTTGTTCTGACTATTCAGATGTGTTTCTTGTAGGCAGCAGAATTGTTGATTGAGCTCTTAGATCCATTTTTACCATTCTGTGTCTCTTAATTGGTGCATTTATTCCATTGACATTGAGAGATATAATTGTTATAGGATTTATTGTCATCTTTATATATGAGTTTTTTGTTGGTCTGTCTTGTCTTAACTTAGACCTTTCAATTTTTCTTTTAAGGTTGGTTTTGTGTCTGTAACTTTCTGAGCTGTTCTTTATCTGTAAAGCTATGTATACTTCCTTCAAACCTAAAAGTGAATCTGGCTGGATGCAGTATTCTAGGCAAAGCATTCATTTCATTGAGTTTTGTCACTAAACCCCACTACTACCTTCTGGTTAGAAGGTTTCTTGTGACAGGTCTGCTGTAAATGTAAGTATGCTCCTTTGAATAATCTCCCTATTTGATCTTGCTGCTTTCAGTATTCTGCCCCTATCAGTGGGATTAATCAGTGTAACTAGGATGTGTTTTGGGGTGCCTTTCTTTGGATCTCCTCTTGGCTAGTACTCTTCTAGCATGCAGAATTTGGTTGCTTGCAATATTTAGCTCTAGGAATTTCCCTGCAATAATATCCTTGAATGTTGATTCTTCCTGGGGATTTTCTTCCTGGGCTCTGAGATTCCAATGATTCTTATGTTGTTTCTGTTGAGTTGACTTTCTGTTGACTTCTATTTTCACCTGTTTACATTATTTGAGAATTTTTCCATTCCCTGATCATTTGTGTTAAGGTTCTTTTCCAACCATTTTTGATATATGACGTTGTTATGCATCTCATGGTCCAGCAGTGTTGGAATTTAGCCATAACAATTAGGCAAGAAAATGATATCAAAGTCATCCAGATGGGAAAGGAAAAGTCAAGCTCTCACTATTTGCAGATGACATGATACTATATATAGAAAACCCTAAAAACTCTACAAAAAAAGTTTCTAGAAACAATCGATTCATATAGCAAAGTGACAGGCTATGAAATTAAAATGGAAAAATCGATGGCTTTCTCGCACACTAATAATGATATAGAAGAAATGGATGTCAAAAAAACCATCCCATTCACACTAGTTTTACACAAACTCAAATAACTTAGAGTCAACTTAACTAAAGAGGTGAAAGACCTATACAGATTAAACTTAAATATACCCTGCTTCACGAAATAAAAGAGAACACAAGGAAATGGAGACACATACCCTGCTAATGGATTGGGAGGATTAACATCAGTGAAATGGCAATACTCCCCAAAGCATTGTACAGATTTAATGCAATCCCTTTAAGGATTCCCATGATATTCTTCAACCTGAAAACAATGAAATAAAAGACAACACTTTTTCAGAGGATGAATCAGAGATTCAGAATAGAATCTGTAAATATCTGAAATTCATTACACCATTATTCAGTCAAGAATTAAGACAACAGTCTTGTTCTTAAATGAAAACAAAATATACATCCAAGCCTTACTTGAGCCATGTGCTAAAATGATTACAGTAATTTTAATATTATAACTAAAGTCTGATAGAATGAAAAATGTGCTAAAAATAAATGAAAATACATAGAAATCAATAAAAAATAAGATCTAGTTTTAAAATTTGAATATGAGGCCTGAGAGATAGTATAGGTTTAAAACTCTTATTTTTTATGTGCTAACCCCAATTTAATCTTCAACATGACACGTGGTCTCTAAGCCCTGTCTTCACTGACCACAAACTAGAAATAAGTACTAACAATTGCTCAGTGTGGCCCATTCCTTACCTTAAAAAAATAAAATAAATATTTTAAATGAAGTATCTATTTGTTTAAAATTTCTATCTTAACAGATCTGAGGTATCAAAAATAATTCACAAAACTAATAATAGTATTCATCTTATTCTTCTTTTTTGCCACATTTTAATGGTAATTCTGTGCTTCTAAATGAAGTTTATTTTCTCCTTAGATAGAAGCCCTTAGGTATTTCTTGAAGGCCCAATTTAGTGGTGTTGAATTCTTTTAATTGTTATTTATTTGAAACATTCTCCTTCAAATCTGCGTGATAACCTAACAGATCAAAGTAACCTTAGTTAGAGGTCTTCTTTAAACAATATCTAGACATCTCAAAAAATCTAAAGAAAACTCCATATAACCCGGTGATTCTACACCTTGGAATTTTTCCCAAGAACACAAAAACACATTAGGGCTTTTAACCATTTCTGGAAACATCCAAATGTCCAGTGAGAGATGAGTGGATAAATGAAACACTATGGAATACTACTCAGCTATAAGAAAATATAAAATCTTGTCTTTTGCTAGAGCTTCTAGGGGATTAAAAAGTGTCATGTGAGAGAATGGAAAATACTTAATGGAGTCACATGCATTATATAAAGAAACAAAGAAATAGAATGAACAGCAGCCAATGCAAACAAATTCTTCGACTCTGACAATAGAACTGAATTTACCAAGGAAAGAAAGAGAAAGATTCATAAGGACAAGATGGAGGGTCTTCAGCACTTTTATGGTAGCAGAGGTGTATGTTTTATATGGGGGGGTCACACCTGGCAGCGCTCAGGTATTACTCCTGGCTCTATGCTCAGAAATCAATCCTGGCAGGCTCAGAAGACCATATGTGATGTCGGGATTCGAACAACCAACCTTATGCATGAAAGGCAAACGCCTTACCTCCATGCTATCTCTCCATCCCCAGAGGTATACCTTGTATGCCAATATCAGAAACATTAACACTATTGTGAAATGTATTATATCCATAAAAAATTTATATCTAAACACCCCCATCACCATTGAGGAAATTAAAATGGTAATCAAATGTCTGCCCAAAAACAAAAGCCCGGGCCCAGATAGATTCACTAATGAATGCTTTCAAAACTTTCAAGAGGAACTACTACCAATCCTGGCCAGCCTCTTTCATGAAATTGAAAAAATGGGTACACTTCTGAATAGCATTTATGAAGCCAACATCACCTTGATAGAGATGCTGCCAGAAAGGAAAGTTACAGACCAGTATCCTTGATAAACACATAAGCAAAGATCCTCAATAAAATCCTGGCAAATAGGATCCAATGCCTCATCAAGAAGATCGTTCACTACGATCAAGTAGGCTTCATCCCAGGAATTCAAGGATGGTTTAACATCCAGATATCTATCAACATAATACACAGCATTAACAACAAGAAAATTAAAAATCACATGATCATATCAATAGACGCAGAGAAAGCATTTGATAAGGTCCAACACCCATTCTTGCCAAAATCTCTCAGTAAGATGGGAATGAAAGGAACATTTCTCAATATAGTCAATGCCATCTTCCACAAGCCAATGGCAAATATCATCCTCAACAGAGAAAAACTAAAAGCTGTTACTCCAAATTCTGATATAAGACAGGGCTGTCCTCTCTCACCACTGCTATTCAACATAGTACTGGAAGTACTTGCTATAGCCATTAAGCAAGAAAAAGATATCAAGGGAATCCAGATAGGAAAGGAAGAAGTCAAACTCTCACTATTTGCAGATGACACAATACTCTACATAAAAAACCCGAAAGACTCTACCAAAAAGCTTCTAGAAAAAAATAGATTCATATTGCCAGGTGGCAGGCTACAAAATTAACACGCAAAAATCAATGGCCTTTTTATATACCAATGATGATAGGGAAGAAGTGGACATTAAGAAAACAACCCCATTCACATTAGTGCCACAAAAACTCAGATATCTTGGAGTCAACTTGACTAAAGACATGGAGGACCTATACAAAGAAAACTATAAAACTCTGCTTCAAGAAATAAGAGAGGACACTAGTAAATGGGAAAACATACCCTGCTCAGGGATTGGCAGAATTAACATCATTAAAATGGCAATACTCCCCAAAGCATTGTACAAATTTAATGCAGTTCCTCTAAATATACCCATGACATTCTTCAAAGAAGTGGATCAAACACTTCTGAAATTCATTTGAAACAATAAACACCCTCGAATAGCTAAAGCACTCTTTGGGAAAAGAAATATGGGAGGCATTACTTTCCTCAACTTTAAACTGTACTACAAAGCAATAGTTATTAAAATAGCATGGTTTTGGAATAAAAACAGATCATCAGATCAATGAAATATACTTGATTATTCAGAAAATGTTCCCCGGGTGAAACTAGAGGACGCTCCACACCATCCTGACTTCAATGTAAGATATGCAGATTCTAGGATCTTTAATACAGAAACATGATACCAACAAACGGAGACTATGTGAAAAATAAAAGTGTATTGGCACCACAGTCAATGACTTGGATTGGACAAACTAGTTGGCCTGGAACCTAGAGATGGTCTTATGCCAGGAAACTTCAGGGGTAGGGTCTCCTTGTCTTTAGACCAAGGCTTTTCCTTTCCATGTCCCTCATGTTTTGGTGGGCCTATGCAAACAATAACTGCCACTCTAACACCGTTTTTACAGTGCTCCTTTGACTCTAATCCTTAAAAAACCTTAAACTTTTGAGGTTAACTTAAACTAATATGCATGTGCATGGAAATGTAAAAAAATACTATGCCTTCAATGTCTAAGGAGTTACATGAATTTTATGGCCTTATATTGCTTTGTGTACTGCTAAGAAATGTTTTAATGTACTACAATCTGGGTACTTGAGGGACAAAGTAATTGTACATGGGCTCTGTTTTATTTTTCTTAATGTCCTTTGACTGAAGTTTCAAAATTAATGTACCAGCAAAGGGATCTCTTCTGAGAATTCTGTTTATGGGTAACTTTCCTTCCACTGTAACTTTACCTTGTCCTCTTTCTTTGCACATTTGTTCTCATAATTAAAAAGAAAAAAAAGAATAAAGAAAGAAAGAAAAAAAGAAAATGTTCCCCAGACGTACAGAGAACTCATCTTTGATAAAGGGGCAGGAAATGCAAAATGGAGAAAGCAAAGCCTCTTCAACAAGTGGTGTTGGAGCAATTTGTTAGCCACTTGCAATAAAAAAAAAACTCAGACCCCCATCTAACACCATGCACAAAGATTATATCCAAATGGATTAAAGACCTTGATATCAGACCTGAAACCATAAGGTATATAGAACAACACATAGGTAAAACACTCCATAACATTGAGACTAAAGGCATCTTCAAGGAGGAAAGTGCACTCTCCAAACAAATGAAAACAAAAATAGATGGGAATATATTAAGTTGAGAAGCTCGCCCAGGATACAAGAGCCACTCACTGACTGGGAAAAACTATTCACCCAATACCTATCAGACAAGGGGCTAATCTCCAAAATATACAAGGCACTGACAGAACTTTACAAGAAAAAAACATCTAATCTCATCAAGAAATGGGAAGAAGGGGCCGGGTGGTGGCGCTAAAGGTAAGGTGTCTGCCTTGCCAGCACTAGCCTAGGACGGACCGCGGTTCGATCCCCCGGTGTCCCATATGGTCCCCCAAGCCAGGAGCGACTCTGAGCGCATAGCCAGGAGTAACCCCTGAGCGTCAAATGGGTGTGGCCCAAAAACAAAGAAATGGGAAGAAGAAATGAATATACACTTTAATAAAGAAGAAATACAGATGGCGAAAAGGCCCATAAAAAATATTCCACATCACTAATCATCAGGGAGATGCAGATCAAAACAACTATGAGGTACTATCTCACACCATAGACATTGGCACCCATCACAAAGAATGAGAACAAGCTATGATGGCAGGGATGTGGAGAGAAAGGAACTCTCATTCACTCCTGGTGGGAATGCCGTCTAGTCCAACCTTTATGGAAAGCTATATGGAGATTCCTCCAAATCCTGGAAATTCAAAATCTGGAAATTGAGCTCCCATGCGATCCAGCTATACCACTCCTGGGTATATACCCTAGGAATGCTAAAACACAATACAAAAATCCCTTCCTCACATACATATTCACTGCTGTGCTATTTACAATAGCCAGACTCTGGAAACAGCCAAATGCCCTTCAACAAATGAATGGCTAAAGAAACGTGGTACATGTATACAATGGAATATTGTGCAGCCATCAGGTGAGATGAAGTCATGAAATTTTCCTATACATGGATGTACATGGAATCTATTGTGCTGAGTGAAATAAGTCAGAGGGAGAGAGATAGACATAGTATAGTCTCACTCATCTATGGTTTTTTTAGTAAAATAAAAGACATTTTTGCAGTAATCCTCAGAGACAAAGAGAGGAGGGCTGGAATGTCCAGCTCAAGACATGAAGCTCACCACAAAGAGTGGTGAGTGCAGTTTGAGAAATAACTACACTGAGAACTATCATAACAATGCAAATGAATGAGAGAAGTGGAAGGCCTGTCTAGATTACAGGTGGGGGCGGCTTGGGGAGGAGGGAGATTTGGGACATTGGTGGTGGGAATGTTGCACCGGTGAAGGGGGGTGTTCTTTGCATGACTGAAACCCATCTACAATCATATTTGTAATTAAGGTGTTTAAATAAAGATATTAATTTTAAACAATTTAAATGACATCTTTTCCAGTGAGCACTTTGAATACATATCTTGCCTCTCCCTTATGTCCTATAGTTTCTATGAATAAGTCATAGTTCCCTTGAAAGTATACTGTCTTTCTCTCTCACTCTCTCTTGTTTCCCCTGTCTTTATTATAATGTATCTTAGTGTGCATCTATTTAGGGTTTGTTTTGTTTAAAAATCTTTGAGTTTCCTGGATCTGGTATTTAAATCTTTTCTCAGTTTGGTGATATTCACGGTTAATCTTTCTCTATATGACACAAAAGTTGTTCCTGTGATGCTATCCTATCTAGAACTCAAGTTATATTCCTTAATTTTCTTTCTTATTTTTGCTGATCCTGTTGGTTGGCTACCACTGTTACTGTATCTTTAAGATCAGTGGTAAGTTTTTGGCTGCCTCCATCCTTTTGTTTGGCTCTTTTATTGTATACTTTGTTTGAGCTAATATATTCTTCAGACCTGTGATATTTGAATTATCTTTTTCAAAAATTTTGTTATTTTTCATGTTAACCATTTTGATAATTTAACTTCCTCATCTTTTTATTTAAGTCAAATGTTAAGCCTGTATTGACTTAAACACTCAGTTTTTAATGCAGCCATTTATAATTGCCTTTCTTTGTATGATTAAAATTATATCCATGAATGGTAAAACTGGTGGCTTTTTTAAATCAATTGCCTAGGTTTTGCTACATGTTATAACCCATTTTTATCCATATGTCACCATACCTGAAGTAAAAATTCAGGAGTATGTATGTGTGTCTCTTTAGGATGCAATCTAAAAGAAGAGCTACCTCTGTGGAACTTTTCCTACATTTTTTGGAAACGCTGATTACTTTTTCCTCTATACTATCACAGATATATTATTTGTTGTTGTATTTTGTTTATTATATTGATAAAGTCTGTTTTCCCTTCTGTTCTGAACTTCATGGAAATAAGAACTGCTTTATAGCTCTGTGTCCTTGCAATATTTGTTATCATTTTATACTGGACACACAGAAGACGATAAATGGACATGAAGGAATAGAATTTTAAAATGTAGGGAAAGATCTTGCTTGTTCTTATCCACAATAAGCTGGAAAACTTTTTAGATCAGAAATCATACTTTCCCGTTGTGTCTCCTGACAGCAGTTGATAGGGGTTTCTATGTGTGCAGATACTCAAGAAATGTTAACTATTTACCTAGCATGTCTTTTCTCTATACCCAGAAAAAAAAACACATGGAAGAGAATAGGCTTAAATAATCCTATATTAATGATCATTAAATGACTTTTTTACCTCCACAAACAATATTTGCATATGCATAAAAATCAGACCAACATTTTTTTTTTCTCTTTGGTTTATGGGCCACACCCGTGATGCTCAGGGCTTACTCCCGTCTAAGTGGACAGAAATCGCTCCTGGCTTGGGGAACCATATGAACGCCGGGGATGGAACAAAGGTTCATCCTGGATCAGCCACGTGAAAGGCAAATGCCCTACCACTGCACTATCGCTCTGGCCCCCAAAATCTTTTGAGTCACCAAATTTGTCTGCAGCTGAGCTCATTTCAGTAGTTTCAGTAGACTTGTTTCATATGCATTTGGAGTATCACAATTATCTTGAAATTCTTTTTTTGTATTTCAAGAAAAACTCAGTTTCTCTGGCTTTGCTACAATGTTATAATTTGACATGTTGATTATTAAGGGGGCATTAACACAAGTTAACTCTACATTTTCTAAACTCTAAAGTATGTTCATTTGCACTTGTGTATATGTCCCTATAACAGTAACTCGGGTCCTTGAGGACTGGTATGTTTTTGTCTGGGAACTAGATTGTATTCCCCTGGAGATCAGGGGCATTATAATTCTAAGGAATGTATCTGGACACTGTCAGAGCTCAATGTATATACTACTGAAAGCCTGACTAAAATCATATACCACACTATTTTTTTCTCTAATGCGATCTATATGTTGCAAAAGTTGTTATGTTGATTTGATAGCACCAAAAGATTTTATCCAAAATATGTTCATTCTTACCCACCATAACTTTTAGGATACTGTCATATTTCTTATTTCTACCAGATATCGTGAATCCCTTCATTTAATACCAGTTACCCGTGAACTCAAGGTTGCATTGCATATCCCAAAAGTACTTTAGCGTAGTTAAAAATAATCCAGGGGCTGGAGAGATAGCATGGAAATAAGGTGTTTGCCTTACATGCAGAAGGACGGTGGTTCGAATCCCAGCATCCCATGTGGTCCCCCGAGCCTGCTGGGGGCGATTTCTGGGCTTAGAGCCAGGAGTGGCCCCTGAGCGCTGCTGGGTGTGACCCAACCCCCACCCCCGCCAAATCCAAGTAAATAATTCTCTCATTGATAGCTAGGTGATAAACTTCAACTATATTTGCAATCTTAGATTATCAGAAATAATTCTTAATAAGTATTCAGTGTATATGCATTATTTCTCTGGAGTATAAAATACAGTAAATAGAATCACTTAGCCTATAGTTATGGAAGTCAAATTAATTTGAATGTTTACAGGAAGTCTATGTTTTAAAAGATAAGGACAAATTCAGACCTCATTGAGCATGGAAGTAGAGGGATATTTTCTCTTTGTAAATTAGGCTTATTAGAGTATAATTTTGAAGTAGATTACCCTTTATAAATAGAAACTTTGATGAGCCTGAAATGTTGGAGTTTTTTCCTTCATTAATTGCTGATTAAACTAATTCTCCAACTGACAAACAATGCTACTACCTAATCCTAAACCAAATTTACCCTTATTTTTCTAACATTTTGTATCCTTTCTCTTTTCTACAGTGTACTCAAGGAGGTATATGTAGCTTTTAATCCCAAAGCAGTGGTCTTACAACTGGGTGCTGATACAATAGCCGGGGATCCTATGTGCTCCTTTAATATGACTCCAGTGGGAATTGGCAAATGTCTTAAGTACATCCTTCAGTGGCAATTAGCAACACTCATTTTGGGAGGAGGTGAGTAAAAGAGAATATCAACAGGGGAATTTGTTGACCTTCCTTCACATTTTGTCCATTGATATTGAGAAAACCTTGTCTTTATTAGGTGAAATTAAACCACCCTGTCCAAATTCTATCTCAGTGAAAGTTGTCACTTTCACGATTCAGCATAAAAAAGTACTCTAATGGACTTCCCCTCAGCATAGCATGCACATTGATGCTTTAAAATTCTGAAATCTAATGAAATCCTAAAGCAAAGGTGCAATAGTTATATGTGATATCAGATCTCATTAATCAAAAAGGAATAGAGAAAAGTCACCAGGGAAATTTCTCTATCTCCTTTCAATCTTCTCAGATTCTCAGGTCTAGTAATCATTTTTGTAAACATATAACTAAAATTCTATCATATATAAGTGGTAATTACTTATTAATGAAATATTAAGCTGAATTCAATTCAATTCTCCACCACCACCACCCCCCAAAAGAGCATGTACCTGTTATAATGAAAGGAAATTAAGAAATGTAGAATCTCTTGGGCATTTTTGCCATAAGGGTGTACTGATGTTTTATATTACTTAAGGATCAGAAAGCTATAATAAGTCATAGAGGTATTTACATATTTGTGAAAGGAACCTTTTACAAGCTCAACTATGTTTGACTATACCTTTGAATGCCCGCAGTCTTTTGTCTACCAGGAAAAATACCTTATGGAATTAATATATTGATTGTTTAAAAATAACATGGTCAAACAGATTGAGTTTAAAATGAATATATTAAGAAAATACTAATAGCTTTTTGCTTTGTCGATCTGTTATAAAACTATAGTAGAGGACATAGTTGAAAGCCTTGGGAAATGAGTGCAATTACAGCATAAACACAAGCCTGAGTTTAAGAAAGCCTCAAATAATAGAGAAAGTAAAATTAAAGGCACATATAAAAGAAAAACTCTTATGTAAAAATGGCAAGAAGTACATCTACATCTACTTCAACTCAAGCAAAAGATAAAATGATATGGGCTTTGTGACATAGCAGGGAGAAAAAACCTGTTCCATAACTGACATCTATGTGAATTCAACTGATGCAAGGCTGCCACTTTTACTTAGTATTCTCAAGGCCTCTTTCCTTTTTTTCAATCCAAAGTATTGGTTGGCTTTTTAAAAACATTTTTTCTTGTGTGATATGTGCATTATCAAAAATAGCCATGTATATGTAGAATTTGATAAGTCATATGTGCACCAGAGATAACTTACTACAAAGAATCTATACTGGTTCTTTGAAAATAAATAATTATATCAAGTAAGTTGAGTTTATAACTTTGGATTTTCCACATAGCATTGTATAGAATAATATATATACAATTTTATTAAAATTTTTTGTGGTTGGGGAAAGGGGAAAAGGATGGGCCACACCCAGTAATGCTCAGGTTTACACCTGTCTCTGCACTCAGGGATCTCTCCTGTTGAGGAGTGCTGGGAATTAGACTCATATTAAGCATGTACAAGGTCTGTGCGTCCTACCCACTTTACTATTTCTCTATTCCCCTTCTCCAAAATTCTTAACTCTCAATATCATATTGATAATTAATGAAGATAACTGTTTCCTCAAATATCAATGGACCCATTGGAACCTAAAATATATTCCCGAAGCTCTTGTATCCATGATCTTTCATATTTAGAAAGGCTAAAGAAAAGGGCCTCTTTATTACCAAATTATTTTGTTTAATTATTCAGTCTCCCATTTTACTAGTAAACTATATCATTGTGGATGATAATATACATAACAACCCTCTCTGAATTAAACTAGAGTCTCATTTTCTTTAGGCTGCAGTGAGGTCAAGAAATCATTCTATGTGCTGGAGCTGACCTTGCATGTGGCTGATGTGGGTTCAGTGTCTGGCATCCTATTTGTTTCCCAAGCCTGCAAAGAATGATTCCTGAATGAAGAACCAGGAATAACCCTTGAGCACTGCTGGGTGTTGTCCAACTTTCACCCATAAAATAAGTAAAATTTTTAAGATTAAGAAATAATTCCATCTGGGAATTTAGCTAAAAGCCTTGTATGGCAGAACATACCTATTTTGCAAAATAAACTAAATACTAGTCACTATAATTTGTCTGCTGAATGGCTATGACAGGTTATGATAGTATGTATCAGAGCATCAATCAATAATCCCCTCCTCATCTCACATTCTTTTTCCTATGCCACTATATTTGTGTTTTGTAAGAAATGGAATTCTGATATTAAAATAAGGAAGTCTGCTTATATTAGAATTTTTCCTTTCTCTTTTCAGTAGGAATTAAGAGCTGTATCTGCTCAATATCTTTCATATACAATATACATATACATATAGCAATAATTTCATTTTATAGAATTGTTGCAAAATTCATCTCACAGACCTTCACTTTATATAGAGCACCTCAAGAGATCAAGGCTTCAGGGATCTCAAACTTAACCTGTGTCTTTCAATGGAATTGAGTTTATAGTTCTTAGGTTCATGTTAGTTTATAAGTATTTATAGGCTGTGAACTTCCCAGTTTGACAGTGTCTGACTGGTCCTCTAAAAGCTGATTACTAGGAGGTTTAAAATATCAAAAAAGGATGATGTTTAAATACAATTCTGCAAACTAAAATGATTCTGTTAGCTCTTTTAATAAAGTATTTTTTCTCCTCTTCTTTACCTACCCTCATTTCCTCTCCTGCTGTTTGTGACTATTCTTTCCTAACTTCACTTCACAATTCTTGATGGAGGCAGGAGGCTATAACCTTGCCAATACAGCTCGATGCTGGACATACTTGACCGGGGTCATCCTAGGGAAAACACTCTCTTCTGAGATCCCAGATCATGAGGTAAGTTAAGGCTATGACAAGTCCTCCTTCTTTAGGGGGAAGACGTCCTCACAATGTCTTCATTCAATACCATTTGGTTAAGAGACACTCCAATAATAGAATGTATAAGCAGACTTTTGTTACAATATATCCAAAGACCTTCTGCTTAAAAAAGTCATCTCAAAGGCAAACCAACTTCAATTTCTCAATTCATTACAAAGAGTTGGGAAGGATTCACCCAATCACAAAAATAACTCTATGGAATATGCACACATTTTCATCCCCTGTTCTCGAAAAAAAGAAGTTTTTAAATGTATAACCTGGATTCTTACCTAATTTGAAAAAGGTTTGTAGGTGTTATCTTGCACCTATATTGTTTAGTGATAGTCTACGTCTCAATGTCTGTTGATATAAAATTGAAGAGACAGGTCTGGTGTTTTCCCCGCACATTGAAGTGGCACATAGAAGTTGGGACAGGATTATCCCAAACATGAAATATTTCAGCCATTTCCCTTTTTTAGTTGCCTGGAATCTATTCCAGGTAAAGATATATGTGCTAGTTTTTCCAAAACAAGTTAATGCAAAGCTGTCTTTAATTTATATTTTATATTATATTATATTTATTATGTATATTTATTATTTTATATTATATTATACTATATTATATTTTATTATATTATATTATTATGTTATGTTATATTATATATATTATATTATATTTATTATATAAGCAAAAAGAAACATTTTTAAAGAAAGCTGTCTGAGATCTGTGAATGTATTGATAATCTATCTGAATGTATACTCATCTCTTCTCACCTATCCCCATACCTAGCAGGGAGTATAATATCACAGATTACTATATATAGCCACGGACCTTACACTTTGTGAAACAGTGAACCAGTACATGTAGTCCCATAATCTTAAGCTGACTCCCAGGAAGATAGGTGGTATTTTGATTATAATCTTTGAGTCCTACCATATGCTAAAATTGTGAACTTGGGAGCATTATGATTTTTAAAAATGCTATTAAAAATTTTTAATTTTGGGCCACACCCAGTGATTCTCAGGGGTTACTCCTTGCTATGTGCTCAGAAATCGCTCCTGTCTTTGGGGACCATATGGAACATCAGGGTATCAAACCGTGGTCTGTCCTCTGTTAGCCATGAATGCCCTACCACAGCCTACTGCTCTGGCCTCTGTTATGATTTTAAAAACAACTTAAAATAATTTTCTTAAAAACAATATGTAAGGTAGACAAAACCATTATATGTCAAAATAAAGCTGGAGGGCTTGCTATAATTTTAGTTTGCTGGTGTTGTGTTAATAAAATCTTTCTTGACTTGTCTTGTTTTTATTTAATATTTGGAAACTATGACTTATAAAGGTACATGAATGAATCGCATTTATAAATTAATATAGACACTGCTATTTCTATGGGAATATCTAGATTTTATTATAAATTATAGCACTGAGACTCTAAGACTGGATCAGGGGAGGTGAAAAGTGAATTCTAAACTACAGAAACCTAAATTGAGAATTGAGTGTTCTATTCCTAAGAAACAATGCAAATCCATATATTCATCTCTCTTAAGAGATTAATAAGTTTTTGATATTGTATCTGATACCTGATGAAGCTATGTACTCTTAATTAGTTATAGGTTTGGACTTTTTAAAGTAGAATTTTTCTATTTTTGTTTTTCCAGATTAAATTAGATGGGATGTTTGTCAGTTTCTTTACAAGCATTTCTTGGTGTATAACAGGCATTTTGAAAATGCTTATTATCTCCTTTCCCTTTTTATTCTACTATTTTTACCCAAACATTTATTATTGTTTCATTATAAATTTTTCCAAATCCTTTTGAATCCCTTATGTCATATTGTTAGCTATAAGTTGTCCAAGAAGAAATAAAGAAGAAATTTGAAATGACAGGTTTCAAGGTATAATAAGATAATATTTTACTAAAATCTGCTCATAATAAACCACACAGTGTAAAAGAACATGTAATCTTTATGTCACAATAAATAGCTATGCACAAATAAATACCCGTGATCCTCTGTAATCTGATCAGCAGCTGGCAAATCAAAATATATTTGCTGAGCACCAATTGTGAGCAACAGGCACAAATGTTAGGTGTTTTAGATGATTAGAAACACTAAGACTACATCTACTACTCAGATAGCCTACAGCAAAGAGTAGCATAAATGCTAGGGAGATATGTGGATACACAAATTCTTTTTTTAATATCTTTATTTAAACACTTTGATTGCAAACATGATTGTAGTTGGGTTTCAGTCATAAAAAGAACACCTCCCTTCACCAGTACAACATTCCCATCACAAATGCCCCAATCTCCCACCTCCCTACCCCCCTCTCATCTGTATTTGAGACAAGCTTTCTACTTCCCTCATTCATTCACATTGTCATGTTAGTTGTCAGTGTAGTTATTTCTCTAACTGCACTCACCACTCTTTGTGGTGAGCTTCATATCTTGAGCTGCTCCTTCCAGTCCTCATCTCTGGAAATTATTTTAATGTCTTTAATTTTTCTAAAAACCCATAGATGAGTGAGACTATTTAGTGTCTAGCTCTCTCCTGACTTATTTCACTCATCATAGTAGATTCCATGTGTATCCATGTATAGGAAAATTTCATAACTTCATCTCTCCTGACGGCTGTATAATATTCCATTGTGTATATGTACCACAGTTTCTTTAGCCATTCATCTGTTGAAGAGCATCTTGGTTGTTTCTAGAGTCTGGCTGTTATAAATAGTGTGGCAGTAAATATAGGTGTGAGGAAGGGATTTTTGTATTGTATTTTTGTGTTCCTAGGGTATATCCCTAGGAGTGGTATAGCTGGATCATATGGGAGCTCAATTTCCAGTTTTTGGAGAAATCTCCATATCGCTTTCCATAAAGGCTGGACTAGACAGCATTCCCACCAGCAGTAAATGAGAGTTCCTTTCGCTCTACATCCCCTCCAGCACCAATTGTTCTTGTTCTGTGATATGTGCCAGTCTCTGTGGTGTGAGATGGTACCTCATTGTTGTTTTGATTTGTATCTCTCTGATGATTAGAGATGTAAAGCAGTTTTTCATGTGTCTTTTGGATATTCATATTTCTTCTTTGAAGAAGTGTCTGTTCATTTCTTCTCTCCATTTTTTTATGGGATTAGATGGTTTTTTCTTGTAAAGTTCTGTCAGTGCCTTGTATATTTTGGATATTAGCCCCTTATCTGTTGGGTAATGGGTGAATATTTTCTCCCATTCGGTGCGTGGCTCTTGAAATACACAAATTTTTATATTGCAGACCAGAAGAAAAAACACCAGACATTTAGAACAATAGCTATGGGGATAGTATATCTTACTTATTGTGATATTATGTGATATCCCAAATACAAAGGGGACACTATGAAGTATGCAAAAAAATCTCTAATATCTGAAAATGCAATTGAAATCTAGTTGGTAAGAAGAATCAAAACTGTGCCTACCATAATCTAGCTCATCCCCTCACTATCTTCACTCTTACATAGAGTTAGTTATTTTGGAGGGGCATACCCAGCAGTGCTCAGGAATTACTTTTGCCTTTTTTCTCAGGGATCACTCCAGCTAGTGCTCAGGATATCAGATGGGATGCTGGGAATCAAACTGCGTCATCCACATGCAAGGCAAATGACAGACGCATAGTAGTTTTTGCTCTTAGTCTTGGATTTTGTTCCTTTTTTGTCCTACGATAAAAACCTCTCTCCTATGCATAACCTTTCAACACCTTTTTAATGTCTTTCTAAGCCTAGATTTGGGCCTAAAATCTATTTTAGAAATACATCAATCCCTCATGATGCTTTAATTAACTTTTTTAATTATTTATAGGTCACCCCTCCAAAAAAACATAATTTTAGGTAGCCAGAGTGGTCATGGAACTTGCTTTGCACACAGCTGATTTAGGTTTGACTACTTTACTTGTGCTGCATACAGTTCATTAATCACCACCAGAAGTGATCCCTAAGCACAGAGCCAGGAGTCAACTTTGAGCACTACCAGATATGGCTCAATAACTCCCCCCAGTTACTTTAGGCCAAGAGGAATAGCACAACGTCTTAGAGAACTGGCAAGTAACAAGGTCAAATTTCCAGTGTCCTATATGTACCAAGTATGAGAGAAAGAGCTCTGTTGTTTGAATATGGCAATATGTTCTCTGTGATTCCAGAGCCACATGTGGTATTCAGCTATAAAGCAGCCAGATGTGTATAGTAACCCCCAAAAAGAGTGACCCCAGTGAGTTACTTTTATAACTAAAAAGATATGGGGACACCAAAACCAGAATATGTGAGCTTTGGTGCACATGCATATGAGCACCGAAGCAATTCCTAGTGAACACCATAAGCATAACTTATATGCCTCAACTAAGACTGTGAGTCCTGGCAAACATGTGTATAAGCACTGAGCTCTAGGAGTGCAACCTTTATAGGCTCTGCTAAGTGTGTGAGTGATATGACCTGTGGTGCAATGTACAGTGAGTACCACAGCCAGGTATGTGTACAACCCCTGTCATTGTATTGACAGTATCAACATCATTGAAGGGAGAGGAAATAATAAAAAAGATTGTTAAGAAAAATAAGGAGGGGGCCAGAGTAATAGCACAGCAGGCAGAGCATTTGCCTTGCATGCAGCCGACCCAGATTTGACTTCTCATATGCCTTCCCAAGTCTGCCAGGAGTGATTTCTGAACTCAGAGCCAGGAGTAACCCCTGAATGTCACTGGGTGTGAAGGGGAGGAAAGAAGGAAGGGAAAGAGAGGGGGAGGGAGGGAATGAACAAACGAACGAACGAACGAATGAAGGACCAGAACTGTGGCAGCAGTATTAGTACTGAGGATTCTTTCTTTTATATAAGGAATTGTGTGAATCCAAGGGCTATAGTAAGATATGGTATTTTACTTTTTGTGTCAGTGCAAATGAAGACATACCCCTTTGTGTTGCTATGGGGAAAGCTGATAGAGATGGATCCAGTCATTCATTTGTTCTGTTAGTGTGTGAAATAGAAAATCTTGGAGTTCTTTTGCTATGTACTGTGTTTGGGGGCCAGAGCAATAACACAGCAGTAGGGTGTTTGCCGACCCAGGACAGAACCGGGTCGATTCCTGACATCCCTGAGCCTACGAGGGGCGATTTCTGAGATCAAAGCCAGGATTAATCCCTGAGCACCGCTGGATGTGGCCAAACAAACAAACAAACAAAAAACAACAATGTACTATGTTTAACCAATTCTCGACTGAGATTTTAAATTACTTCTAATTTTTTTTTTTGGTTTTTCGGGCCACACCCGTTTGATGCTCAGGGGTTACTCGTAGCTAAGCACTCAGAAATTGCCCCTGGCTTGGGAGGACCATATGGGATGCCAGGGGAACGAAACGCGGTCCTTCCTTGGCTGGCACTTGCAAGGCAGACACCTTACCCTAGCGCCACCTCGCTGGCCCCCTAAATTTTTATAGTTACTTCTTTTCATAAAAATATTACATTATCGACCCCCCTGCCGCAAATATTTACCAATCTGAAGAAGGTCAGGGGGTGGGTTAGGAAGATGCCTGGGAACCCACACACCACAAGAAAAACCCAAAAGACAATGGGAAAAACTGTACTTCCAACATAGGCATAAGACCTGTAATACACCACCTCTTTACCTGCCCTCCCCCAAATGTAAGGTAGTCTTTTGCACCACTTTGGTCCCATAAAAATTTCGCTAACTCATTTTATTTCTTTTTTTTTTTTTTTAATTTATTTATTTATCTTTTTTTTTTTAAATGTTTGTCCTTCATATATATTTGTGAGCACATACAGTTTCAATCCCCCCCCCTTTTTTTTTTCTTTCTTCGTTTTTCGGTAGGTGACCTGTGACTGTTATCCCATCAGTCCACCCACGAATACACAGACATTATAATGTAGCACCACTTCCCCCTACAAAGGCACACTAAGTAAAGGGGAAATTTTACATTTAAAAAAAAAATAAAAGAGAGCTCTTATCTACTAGAGATAGGAACTCATAGTTATTTAAAATATAGGGATATCTCCTGCCTTGAAAATATGTCATGTGGAATCAAATTAGACCTCAGGTGATTAGATACCATTCATCCAGCCTTGAACCCTGGATCTCCGACATAGAAACGGCACAGCTCTCCACAACAGCTGCAGGAAACAAACTCCATCCAGGACGGCCTTAATACGACGAGACCAACAACAAGGCCCAGCTCTAACATGATATCCTGACAACGGGGAAAATGCGAACATCTTGACCTTAGAGCAGATTAGCCTACCTTACCAACTAACGACAAGACAAAACCAGAAGTCTTGGCTCCCTTTGGTAGGACAAAAACCCAAGATCGGGATTTACAGATGACTGGCTGCTTGATCCACGACCAAACTGTATACATCTTGGGACCAATAAATAAGCCCTAGTTTAGGGTTTGAACTATGACCTGCACAAGAATCATGATCCCCAGCCCCAAAGATCCGGCAGAGACAATTGTAACGGAATGGGGCTTTTGGGAGCACAAAGAAAGACGCTATCCTAGGTGCCATCCTAGGCTCAGTGCAAAGACCAAGATCATCAACCACAGAAGATGGGTTAAAATGACACTGAGGTAACAGAACCTCTAGAACCACAAAGACTGACTTCATCATAAGTCCCACCTCAGGATCTGTACAGATACTGAGACCTCTAAACACAGAGCAGAAGTCTTCCACACACCAAAGGAAAAAAAAAAAGAAAGAAAAAAAAAAAAAAACACCACCGGGAAAGTAAAGGATCCTGAGCAATGTCTAGAGTTGATCCCATGACAGTATGCTCCAAGGACGGAGAAATCCCATATCTCTTAGGCCAAGTGAATTCTTTTTCGAATGACCCCAATATTTACTGTGCCAGTGCAGGAGGGAAAAAAACAAAAATACAAAAAGCACAAAACCTTGGTTATTTTTTTGATATAAATATATATATTACCTTCATTTATTATTGTTATTATTATTTTTGATTTACCAATCTATTTTGGTCGATTTCTCTGTTTGGGTGTGATTATTGAAAGTGTAGTCCCCAATTATACTTATTTTTTTTATTTATTTTTTTTTCTCTTCCTTTCTTCTCTTTCGTTATGTGCTATGCCATGTTTCTTAATTCAAGACCATGGCGTGATTTTTGTGTGTCTGTTTTTGTTTTATTTTTTTTCTACTTGTTTGTTTGTTTGTTTGTTTTGTCTGCTCTGTGTGGTGCTTATCGATATAGCTGGAGCCCTCACTGGATATTTGACACTTCTTTTGGTACTAGTGGAGTGTGTCACCTACTTTTTCTCCATCTCCCAGATTGATGATGAGAGCCTTTAGAAGGACTCCGCCCATTTTCGGGGTATTAGACTCTTACCCCAGTTTATTGCTTTTTTCTCCTTCAAACAAAACCACGCAACTTGAACTAGCTAGTCCTGACTCCAGATAGAGGGGGAAATAAGGGAGGCATCAGGACCAAACAGGTGCAAGACTACTAAGTAGTGGGTTAGATACAGAGGGGACCACATATTCTAGCCGCCCTGGGGTGAGGGAAAAGGAAAAGGGAGGTAGGATAGAAACGGAGGCGTAGGGATGACAATTTGGCGATGGGAATCCCCCCTGATTTTATGTAAATATGTACCTAAAATATTATTGTCAACAATATGTAAGCCACTATGATCAAAATAAAAATTTATATTAAAAAAATATTACATTATCTAATTTATTTTTGAAGAGCTTCCAAGCAATGGAAGATAACTGGGTGGGGACACCTACAGAAATATTTGGCTAATTGGTTTGAAAAGTTAAAAGCTTAGGTAGGCCTGGTTGTCGTTGCAACACAGGACTAGGAGTACTGGGAGTGACTAGGGACACTGCTGGTGGTTATTGAAAGGCCATGTGATATTCATGTATTTTAGCTGTGTGATTTTGCTGGGGCTTCCACATCAGGTGGTAACACTTGTACAATCAAGTACAGTAATTACTAAGTTTCAAACTCCTTTGGTTAGTACTTTCACATGTGCTTAAGAGGACTCAAAGTCTTGGGGCTGGTGAGATGGCACAACCATGTTTGCCTTGCAAGCAGCCGATCCAGGACCTAAGGTGGTTGGTTCGAATCCCGGTGTCCCGTATGGTCCCCCGTGCCTGCCAGGAGCTATTTCTGAATGGATAGCCAGGAGTAATCCCTGAGCACCGCTGGGTGTGGCCCAAAAATCAAAAAAAAAGTCTTACTGGAAGAACACAAGCTGTTTTGTGGTGTTTGCAAGAGAGTGTCACTAAAGGGCTGACACAATGCTTGCCAGAGATTATAGCTGTGGTGCTCATACATCATTCTGATGTTCATCAGGGGCCACATTTTATTTTGTTGTGCTCACACTCACCTGGCTGTGGTACAACCAAAAATCACTTGCTTTGTCAGGGATAGTAAACTGTATAGTTGCTAGGCTTATACTTTGCACATGTAGAACACCAGAGATTTGAACTCATAACCACAGGAGTTCAAGACAAGTACTCTTTTTTTTTTTCTTTTTGGTTTTCGGGCCATACCCGGCGGTGCTCAGAGGTTACTCCTGGCTTTCTGCTCAGAAATAGCTCCTGGCAGGCATGGGGAACCATGTGGGACGCCGGGGATTCGAACCAACCACCTTAGGTCCTGGGTCGGCTGCTTGCAAGGCAAATGCCGCTGTGCTATCTCTCCGGCCCCAAGGCAAGTACTCTTGTCACTAATTTATTGGGTCCTTTCTTGATTATTTTCATCAATTAATTATTTTGCTTACAGCATTTTTGAGAAAGAGCAAGTTGCATCCTTTCTTTTAAATTAAATATTTGGCTTTATCAGTTGCATGGTATGAGTATTGAATTGAATACTTTATAATAGCATTTTTGAGAAATAGTAAGCTTGCATCTTTCCTTGTTCGAACTTTAAATATTTTGCTTTGCTAGTTTTCTAATATTAATATTAAAATTAATTACACAGTGTCAGATTTTGCAACTTTAAAAGGACATTATCCATAAATTTCCAATTTCCAAAAATATTTGGAATATGAATTGTACTAACATTGTAATTTGCATATTTAATCTTGTTTTAATTAAAAGCAATTCTCAATCTTAGGTATGTAAATGTCAAGACAAGGGTCAATGTCAAGAGAATCATTATTGTATACCTCAGTAGAAGATGCAGGATTTATTTATATTTTATAGATTCCCAATGTCTACCACATTGGGACTTTTAAGCATAAATGAATGAAGGTTGTACCAATATGTTTTATAGTTCTAAAGATACTATAGCTTTCCTAGTGTCAATGTGCCTCCTTTTATTTTGCTTCTTATGTAAGTAGAACACAAATTAGCAAGGCTAAAAAGTATTATCTGTAGGATCTTTTGAGTTTGAAGAGAGAAGAAATCAGCTTCACTGAGATAATTCTAATCCATATAATTCATCCACTTAAAGTATGCAACTCAGTGTAACTTTAGTTACAACTTGAGTATACTAACAGCAATTGTGCATGTTTATACCATTATTCACTTTTGGGACATTTCAATGTCCCCTTTCCAAGATATTTCATACCCAATAATAGGCAATTTTATTCTCCCCACTAATTCTGGTAACAACTAATCTATCTACTATAGTTGTGTGTATTCACATTAATGTAATTCCACAATATGTGCTTTTTTGTATTTAGCATTTGATATGTTACATTAATTTCTAGAATTATCTATATTACAGCATATATCATGCTTCCTATTTTTATATTACCATACAGGAGCTTTTTGAGCCATTAATTTGTGGTGTAGGTTGTCACAGCATTTCCCAGGTTGCAGAAAACTAAAAGAATTCACTGAAACTGAAGAGAAGCCAGCACACATAGAGCCCAGAATGAATGAGATTACTGCCATCCTTATCTTTGGGAATAGCATTCTCATGTTGAGCCAAAGATCTGTCTTACTAGGAAGGCAAGTCAAAGTTATGTGTTTTGACTTCCTTCTGGCATGTATGGAAAGGGCTCATTGCTACTAGAATAGTGAAATAAAGCAAGTACCTTATAGTTTGTGTTTCTGATTTGGGCTGAGTTTAGGTACAATTCCTTGTCTCTAGACATCTAATAAAAGGATATTGAGAATCTTTATTTGTTCCATTTGTTGTTTTCCAGTGGTCAGAGTATACTATGCTGTGCAGAAAGTTTCGACGGTTTATTGTAGGCTGATGAAAGTACATTAAAAAGCCATCAGCTTGGTGGGAAACTAGCTCAAAGCCGATCTAAGTGTCATATGAAATATTTACACAGCCAAGGGATAATCCAAGGGAAACAGTGTTCCCTTTGTGTGTGCTTCTGAGTGTGCAGGCACAGACAGAACTACTGACCATTTGTCAACTTCCAAGATTTATTCTGCTGCTTCTGGCAAGATTTAATAGCTTGTCAACAGCTACACAGAGAAATAAGGACAAGCACTTTTCATTTCTTATTTTCTTTGCTTGAAATAGAAATTCCTATTCTAAGTCACTGGAACCTGAAAATCAGACTGTTAAAGTGTAATCTTGACTTGAGTACACAGTTCCTGAATCTAAGTATGATGAATGTTATAATTTTCCTGTTAGACAAACATGCATTTGCTACCCTTTCAGAAGATCCCACTGGGTTCATGTCTTAAAGCCCAAGTGTTTGCTTCAGACTGTTGCCAAGAGCCAATTTCAAATGGTCTGAAACGGTTTTGATTCTATCCCATAAACCACTTGCGTTGAATGGCTGTGTGAGAAATCCAATGCCTAGTTGTCACATTTAAGATGGAGAAGTATTTAGAGAATTTAGTGACAAATAAAACAGTACTTAGACTTTTTTGTCTAAGGGTAAAATCCAGATCTTTCATATGCAAGGCAAGCACTCAATCATGGAGCCACATTTCTGTAATCCCTCACCCCAAAAGTGAACTACATGTGCATATGACCCAGGCATCACTGGGACCAACAACAACAACAGCAATGAAAAACTCTAACCTAGCTTTTGGTCTATGATCTGTTCAACAAACAAGATCTCCAGCAGTCTGACTGAGACAACTGCAACTGAACGGGTCTTCCAGAAACATAACGAAATACTTTATCCAAGGCTCGATCCTAGGAGCAACATAATGACCAAGACCACCAATTACAGAAGATGGAATAAAACGACAGAACTCCTAGAACCACAAAGAAAGACTCCATCATAAGCTCCATTCCTTGAGCTGCACAGTCACCAAGATCTCTAGATACAGCGGTCTGATTCGATCATCCAAGACGAAGCAGAAGTCTTCCATACAACACATACACATACACCGAGGGGAGAGGAAATGTATGTTTTTAAATAATTTTTAAATTTAATTTGGAGGGGTATTAGTGAAGGGCTATTCCTAGCTCTCTAGTCAAGAGAGTTACTTGTGCTGTTTGGAGTCAAAACCGGTACTAATCTTCAGCTACTCTTTTTACTTTAGTAGAAATAAACATCTACTCATTCTCTCCCCTTTCCCTGTTAATCAGAACCGTATTTTCACAGCACCTAGAAGTTAGTGTTGCTTATTTCTTGGTGATTCATTATCTTTAGTTACTATATTCCACATTAATAAAAATCACCTGATCTTTACTTAATTCACTTAGTAAATTAATCTTAAATGCATTCCAAAGTACCACAAAAATACACTTTCACTATTTTATTGGGAGTTTAGTATTGTATTAAATATCTGAACCAGGTGACTGTGATCCTCCACCACCTCCACCATTGAGGGGTAACTAATCGCTCCAGCCTGGGAACTGCCTCCCTGTTAGAATATCAGAGTCTGAGGTGTTTGGACCCTACTAGGTGAACAGTGGGTCCGAGATGAAATCAAAGAGGAAATCAAAACTTTCCTGGAAACAAATGACAATGAAGACACAAACTATCAGAACCTATGGGACCCAGCAAGCGAACTAAGAGGAAAATTTATAGCTTTGCAAGCACACATCAGGAAGGAAAAAGGGGCATACCCGAATAGCTTAATCACACAGCTTATAAAATTAGAAAATGATCAACAAAAGGAACCAAAATTAGGAAGATCAAAGGAAATAACAGAGCTTAAAGTAGAAATCTATGAAGTGGAAACCCCAAAAACAATCTGAAAGATCGACGAAAGCAGAAGTTTGTTCTTTAAAAAGAAATAAACAATATTGATAGACAATTGGCAAAACTCACAAAGAAAGAGAGAAACTTAATAACCAGTATTAGAAATGAAAAGGGGGAAATCACTACAGATATTGCAGAGATTCAAAGGGTAATCAGAGACTACTTCAAGAAACTATGCCAGTAAACATGAGAACCTGGAAGAAACGGATAAATTCTTGGACTCTTATAACCGTCCATAGTTGAATAAGGAGGATGTAGCATATCTAAATACCCCCATCACTTTTGAGGAAATTAAAATGATAGTCAAATGTCTGCCCAAAAACAAAAGCCCAGGCCCAGATGGATTCATTAATTCTTTCAAACTTTTCAAGAGGAACTACTACCAATCCTGGCCAAGCTCTTTCATGAAATTTAATAAATGGAAATATTTCCAAATAGCTTTTATGAAGCTAACATCACCTTGATACAAAAACAAGACAGATGTTGCCGAAAATAAAAATTACAGACCAATATCCCTGATGAACACAAATGCAAAGATCCTTAACAAAGTCCTGGCAAATAGGATCCAATGCCTCATCAAGAACAACATTCACTACGATCAAGTATGTTTCATTGTCGGAATGCAAGGATGGTTTAATATCCATAAATCTAACAGCATAATACACAACAACAACAAGAAAACTAAAACTCACATGATCATATCAATAGACACAAAGAAAGCATTCGATAAGGTCCAATACCCATTCTTTATGAAAACTCTCAGCAAGATGGGAATGAAAGGAATCTTTCTCAATATAGTTAAGGCCATCTACCATAAGCCAGTGGCAAATATTATCCCAATGGAGAACGACTAAAAGCCTTTCCTCTAAATTCTGGTACAAGACAAAGCTGTCCTCTCTCACCACTGCTATTCAACATAGTACTAGAAGTACTTGCTATAGCGATTAGGCAAGAAAAACACATCAAGGGCATCCAGATAGGAAAGGAAGAAGTCTAGCTCTCACTGTTTGCAGATGACATGATACTCTACTTAGAAAATCCTCAAGACTCTACCAAAAATCTTCTAGAAACAATAGATTCATGTAGCAATGTGGCAGGCTACAAAATTAACACAAAAATCAGTTGCCTTTTTCTACACTAATAATGATAGGGGAAACGGACATTAAGAAAACAACCCGGGCCGGGTAGGTGGTGCTGGAGGTAAGGTGTCTGCCTTGCAAGCGCTAGCCAAGGAAGGACTGCGGTTCGATCCCCCGGCGTCCCATATGGTCCCCCCAAGCCAGGGGCGATTTCTGAGCACATAGCCAGGAGTAACCCCTGAGCGTCAAACGGGTGTGGCCCAAAAACCAAAAAAAAAAAAAAAAAAGAAAACAACCCCATTCACATTAATGTCACACAAACTCAAATATGTTGGAGTCAAATTGACTAAAGACATGAACGACCTATTCAAAGAAAATTATAAAACTCTGCTCCAAAAAATAGGAGAGTACAGGCGTAAATGGAATTGCATAATCCGCTCATGCATTGGCAGGATTAACATAATTAAAATGGCAATTAAATTGGCAAACCATTGTATAGATTTAATGCAATCCCTCTAAAGATACCCATGACATTCTTCAAAGAAGTGGATCAAACACTCCTGACATTCATTTGGAACAATAAACGCCCAAGAATAGCTAGAGCAATCCTTGGGAATTTTATTTTATATAAATTTTTATTTTATTTTATATAAATTTAATTTAAAATTTTATATAAAAATTTTATTTAATTTTATTTTATATAGGAGGCATTACCTTCCCCATTTTAAAACTGTATTATAAAGCAATACTTATCCAAAAAAAAGCATGGTATTGGAATAAACACAGACCCTCAGATCAGTGGAATAGGCTTTAATACTCAGAGAATGTTCCGCAGACATACAATCACCTACTTTTTGATAAAGGAGCAGAAATCCTAAATGGAACAAGGAAAGCCTCTTCAATAAGTGGTGTTGACACAACTGGTTGGCCACTTGCAAAAATGTGAACTCAGACCCTCAGCTAACACCATTTATAAAGGTAAAATACAAATGGATTAAAGACCTTGATATCAGACCTAAAAACATAAGGTATATAGAACAACACGTAGGTAAAATACTCCATGACATTGAGACTAAAGGCATTTTTTTTTTGGTTTTTGGGCCACACCTGGCATTGCTCAAGGGTTACTCCTGGCTGTCTGCTCAGACATAGCTCCTGGCAGGCACAGGGGACCATATGGGACACCGGGATTCAAACCAACCACCTTTGGTCCTGGATTGGCTGCTTGCAAGGCAAACGCCGCTGTGCTTTCTCTCTGGGCCTGACTAAAGGCATCTTTAAGGAGGAAAACGCACTTCCCAAACAAGTGGAAGTAGAGATAAACAGATGGGAATATATTAAGCTTCTGCACCTCAAATTAAATAGTGCCTAGGATAGAAGAGCCACCCACTGAGTGGGAGAAACTATTCTCCCAATACCCATCAGATAAGGGACTAATATCCAAAATATACAAGGTACTGACAGAACTTTATAAGAAAATACATCTAATCCCATCAAAATTGGGGAGAAGAAATGAACAGAAACTTTGTCAAAGAAAAAATACAAATGGCCAAAAGGCACATGAAAAAATACTCCACATCACTAATCATCAGGGAGATACAAATCAAACAACTATGAGGTACCATTTTACACCACACTGATTGGTGCCCATCACAAAGAATAAGAAGTAGTGCTGGCAAGAATGTGGAGAGAAAGGAACTCTTTTTCATTGCTGGTGGAAATGCCGTCTAGTCCAACCTTTATGGAAAGTGATATGGAGATTCCTCCAAAACCTGAAAATTGAGCTCCCATACGATCGAGCTATACCACTCATAGGGATATACTCTAGGAACACAAAAATAGAATACAAAAATCCCTTCCTCACATCTATATTCATTGCAGTGCTATTTACAACAGCCAGACTCTGGAAACAACCAGGATGCCCTTCAACAGATGAATGGCTAAAGAAACCAGGGTACATATTCACAATGGAATATTATGCAGCCATCAGGATAGATGAAGTCATGAAATTTTCCTATACATGTATGTACATGGATTCTATTATGCTGAGTGAAATAAGTCAGAGGAGAGTAATAGATGCAGAATATTCTCACTCATCTATGGGTTTTAAGAAAAATAAAAGACATTTTTGCAATAATTATCGGAGACAGAAAAGAGAATGGCTAGAAGGTCCAGCTCACGACATGAAGCTCACCACAAAGACTGATGAGTGCAGTTAGAGAAATAACTACATTGAAAACTATCATACCAATGTGAATGAATGTATTTAACTTGTAATCCACAAATTACATAGAAACAAATTCATAGAGACCAAAAATAGATTAGTGGTTGCCAGAGGCTCTGAGAAAGAGAAATGAATGTTTAATGTATATGGAAGTTTTTTTATGAAATTATAATGATCTAGAATTAGAAATTTGTGATAGATGAATAAACTGGTAAACTATGCTAGTATACAAAGTTTACATTCTGAAGTTGCAATATATTCTCCTGAAGGGCAGAAAATAGAAAAAGGGAAAGTTTTGTCCTTGGTTGAGAGTCACAGAACCCAGGGATAGAATCCTCATTTTTAACTCTATGATGAACTGTATGATCTTGGACAAATTATATAATTGATTGAAACATATTTTTTCTTTCTATTGGGAAATGTAGAGTTCTTCCCTTGTACTGCATGAGGATAAATTTAGGACAGATATAAACTGCATGAAAGTATGGTAGTCCCCAGAGCCAATAATTGGCAAGATCTCATGTGTATTAATGAATAAATAAAGCATATTATATGGCAGCTGACTCACAGTAATAATAATAGCATACTCTTATATAACATTTACTATGTCTAGTGCTATTCTAAGAGCTTGGCAGAACTATCCCCATTTTTAAATGAGAAAAATGAGACAGAGAAAATGTAAGAAACCTCTTAAACCACACACAGCAAGGATGAGCACATACTTTACATGTATAAAGCTTAAGGTTTGGCTTCTGGCACCAAAAAGGAATTACAAATGCTAGACCCCATATTAAAATATAGGTGGTTCAGGATTTAAAAGCTAAAAAGTTAACCAGGTAAAAAGAAGTTGAGAAAGACACTAGGATCCATACAATCAATGTAGAGGATGAACAGCATCATCATATTGATCATCATTCAGTATAGTTCCAGGTATACTGTTTCTATCATTTCTCCTTTTACTATCTAAACATACATTAGCACCTCAGCTTCCCTACATTTGAATTCTGGTAAGGTTCCTTCCCAAGTATCCGGTGTTTGGTATACTGTTTCTATCATTTCTTCTTTTACTATCTAAACATACATTAGCACCTCAGCTTCCCTACATTTGAATTCTGGTAAGGTTCCTTCCCAAGTATCCGGTGTTTTGTTAGCGAGCATATTTCTTCATCCATCACCGAATTATTTATGTATTCATTGAGGATATAAAGAGATCCCACTGTTTTTTAGACCCTATAGTATTTAGATATAAAAAGATATACTTTGGGGCCAGAGAATTATTTTAGTAATATCTTCATGGTTCACATATATGAGGCCCTTCATTTAATCTCCAGTTCCACATTAAATAATTCCATATATAAATACATGAGCATCATCAAAAAGCTGAAAGTCAAAAAGTCAAAAAATAAAAATAAAAAATTTTAAAAAGCTAACAGTCTAGTTGAGAAGAGAAGTTTATGGTGAATGCAGTAGTAGTAGCAGCAGTAGTAGTAGCAGCAGCAGAAGAACAAAGAATACATTCGAAGCAACTCAGGGAAGTGTGGAGTAAGACAGAAATACCTATGAGAATTCCTGGTATCTAGAGAGAATTGTGTATTAGTCAGGTGTAAAATAAATAATAAATTAACAAGGCAAAAATAGAGGCTCAAAACCCTAAGCATGCAGTCCAGTATGTCTGGGATAGACCAGTAAAAGTTCTTGAGGACCATACAAATTTGGATCTGAACAAATACCGAATCCACTTTACACTATATTAGTTTTCTTTTTGTGGCATTTCTTTTTTTATTTTATTTAAACACCTTGATTACATACATGATTGTGTGTGGGTTTCATTCATATAAAGAACACCACCCATCACCAGTGCAACATTCCCATCACCAATGTCCCAAGTCTCCCTCCTCCCCACCCAACCCCCGCCTGTACTCTAAACAGGCTCTCCATTTCCCTCAACATTCGCATTATTAGGACAGTTCAAAATGTAGCCTATTCCACTGATCTGAGGGCCTGTCCTTATTCCAATACCATGCTGTTTTGATAACTATTGCTTTATAGTAAAGTTTAAAGCTGCGGAAAGTAATTCCTCCCATATTCTTTTTCCCAATGATTGCTTTAGCTATTCTAGGGTGTTTATTATTACAAAAGAATTTCAAAAATGCCTGATCCACTTTTTTGAAGAATATCATGGGTATCTTTAGAGGGATAGCATTAAATCTGTATAATGCTTTGGAGAGTATTGCCATTTTGATTATGTTAATCCTGCCAATCCATGAGCAGGGTATGCGTTTCCATTTCCGCGTGTCCTCTCTTCTTTCTTGGAGCAGAGTTTTATAGTTTTCTTTGTATAGGTCCTTCACATTTTTAGTCAGGTTGATTCCAAGATATTTGAGTTTGTGTGGCACTATTGTGAATGGGGTTGTTTTCTTAATGTCCATTTCTTCCTTATTACTATTGGTGTATAGAAAGGCCATTGATTTTTGTGTGTTAATTTTGTAGCCTGCCACCTTGCTATATGAGTCTATTGTTTCTAAAAGCTTTTTGGTAGAGTCTTTAGGGTTTTCTAAGTAGAGTATCATGTCATCTGCAAACAGTGAGAGCTTGACTTCTTCCTTTCCTATCTGGATTCCCTTGATGTCTTTTTCTTGCCTAATCACTATAATCCAGTGCTATGTTGAATAGGAGTGGTGAGAGAGGACAGCCTTGTCTTGTGCCAGAATTTAGAGGGAAGGCTTTTAGTTTTTCTCCATTGAGGATAATATTTGCCACTGGCTTGTGGTAGATGGCCTTAACTATATTGAGAAAGGTTCCTTCCATTCCCATCTTGCTGAGAGTTTTGATCAAGAATGGGTGTTGGACCTTATCAAATGCTTTCTCTGCATCTATTGACATGATCATGTGATTTTTATTTTTCTTGTTGTTGATGTTGTGTATTATGTTGACAGATTTACGGATGTTAAACCATCCTTGCATTCCTGGGATAAAACATACTTGATCATAGTGGATGATCTTCTTTTTTTTTTTGGGGGGCCACACCCGGTAACGCTCAGGGGTTACTCCTGGCTATGAGCTCAGAAGTTGCTCCTGGCTTGGGGGACCATATGGGACGCCGGGGATTGAACCGCGGTCCGTTCAAGGCTAGCGCAGGTAAGGCAGGCACCTTACCTCTTGCGCCACCGCCCGGCCCCGGATGATCTTCTTAATGAGGCATTGAATCCTATTTGCCAGGATTTTGTTGAGGATCTTTGCATCTGCATTCATCAGCAATATTGGTCTGTAATTTTCTTTTTTCATAGCATCTCTGTCTGGTTTAGGTATCAAGGTGATGTTGGCTTCAAAAAAGCTGTTTGGAAGTGTTTCCGTTTGTTCAATTTCATGAAAGAGTCTTGCCAGTATTGGTAGTAGTTCCTCTTGGAAAGTTTGAAAGAATTCATTAGTGAATCCTTCTGGGCCTGGGTTTTTGTTTTGGGGCAGATATTTGATTACCGTTTTAATTTCATCAATGGTGATGGGGGTGTTTAGATATGCTACATCCTATTCCTTCAACCATGGAAGATTATAAGAGTCCAATAATTTATCCATTTCTTCAGGTTCTCATTTTTAGTGGCATAGAGTTTCTCAAAGTAGTTTCTGAGTACCCTTTGAATCTCTGTCATATCAGTAGTGATCTCTCCTTTTTCATTCCTAATACGAGTTATCAAGTTTCTCTCTCTCTTTCTTTGTTAGTTTTGCCTGTGGTCTATCAATCTTGTTAGTTTTTTCAAAGAACCAACTTCTGCTTTCGTTGATCTTTCGGATTGTTTTTTGGGTTTCCACTTCGTTGATTTCTGCTGTCAGCTTTGTTATTTCCTTCTGTCTCCCTATTTTTGGGTCCTTTTCTTGAGCACTTTCTAGTTCTATTAGCTGTGTCATTAAGCTGCTAAGGTAAGCTCCTTCTTCCTTCCTGATGTGTGCTTGCAAAGCTATAAATTTTCCTCTCAGTACTGCTTTTGCTGTGTCCCATAAGTTCTGATAGTTTGTGTCTTTATTGTCATTTGTTTCCAGGAACCTTTTGATTTCCTCCTTGATTTCATCTCAGACCCACTGGTTATTGAGTATGAGGCTGTTTAACTTCCAGGTGTTAAAGTGTTTCTTCTGTGTCCCTTTGGAATTCACAAATAATTTCAGATCATTGTGGTCAGCGAAGGTAGTCGGCAAAATTTCTATTCTCTTGATATTATGGAGGTATGTTTTATGTGCCAGCATGTAGTCTATCCTGGGGAATGACCCATGTACATTGGAGAAGAATGTGTATCCATGTTTCTGGGGATGGAGTGTCCTATATATATCCACTAGGCCTCTTTCTTCCATTTCTCTCCTCAGGTCTAGTATATTCTTGTTGGGTTTCAGTCTGGTTGACTTATCCAGTGTTGACAAAGCCGTATTGAGGTCCCCCACAATTATTGTGTTGTTATTGATATTATTTTTCAGATTTGTCAACAGTTGTATTAAATATTTTGCTGGCCCCTCATTCGGTGCATATATGTCTAGGAGAGTTATTTCTTCCTGCTCTACATACCCCTTGATTAATATAAAATGTCCATTTTTGTCCCTTACAACCTTCCTGAGTATAAAGTTTGCATTATCTGATATTAGTATGGCCACTCCAGCTTTTTTATGGGTGTTGTTTGCTTAGATAATTTTTCTCCAGCCTTTTATTTTGAGTCTATGTTTGTTCTGACTATTCAGGTGTGTTTCTTGTAGGCAGCAGAAGGTTGGATTGAGTTTTTTGATCCATTTAGCCACTCTGTGTCTCTTCACTCGTGCATTTAGTCCATTGACGTTGAGAGAAAGAAATGTCCTGGGATTTAATGCCATCTTTATATCGAAATTTGGTGTGTCTTTTGGTTAGTCTTGTCTTAAATTAGGTCTTAAAACTGATTTTGAGTCTGTAAAGTTTCTGAGCTGTTTTTTGTCTGTGAAACCATGTATTCTTCCGTCAAACCAGAAAGTGAGTTTTGCTGGGTACAGTATTCTAGGTTTTGCTGGGTACAGTATTCTAGGTGAAGCATTCATTTCATTCAGTCTTGTCACAATATCCCACCACTGCTTTCTGGCCTTGAGTGTTTCTGGTGACAGGTCTGTTGTAAATCTCAAGGATGCTTGCTTGAACGTAATTTCCCCTTTTGATCTTGCTGTTTTCAGAATTCTGTCTCTATCTGTGGGATTTGCCATTGTGACTAGGATGTGTCTTGGGGTGGTTTTTTTGGGGTCTCTTTTGGTTAGTTCTCTTTGAGCATGTAGGATTTGATCACATATATTCTTTAGCTCTGGAAGTTTCTCTGTAATGATGTTCTTGACCACTGATTCTTCCTGGAAATTTTCTTCCTGGGTTTCTGGGACTCCAATGATTCTTAAGTTGTTTCTGTTGATCATATCATAGACTTCTATTTTCATCTGATCCCATTCTTTGACTAATTTTTCCATTGTCTGTTCATTTGCTTTAAGTTTTTTTCCAATCTCTCCTGCTGTATGGAATTGTTATGTATCTCATCTTCCACGGCACCAAGTCTATTCTCAGCTTCTGATACCCTGTCCCAGAGCTTATCCATTTTGTCATTTACTTCATTTACTGACTTTTTCAGGCCTGTTAGTTGACATGTTATTTCAGTTTGGAGTCTTGTGATTTCTGTCTTCATATTTTCTTGATTCTTATTAGTGTTCTGTTCAACTCGATCCATGGTTTCTTTGAGTTTATTGAGGATCTTCCATATTGCTAGTCTAAAGTCCTCATCTGTGAGGTTGATTAGTTGGTTGGTCATTATCTGGTCATCAGAATTGTCATCTTCATTCTCTATGTCTGATGCTGGCCTGCGTTGTTTCCCCATTGTCACACTTGTATTGTGGGTTTTTCTACGTGTTGTGGTGGTATTCATTGGCTATATGATGCAGGCAGCACACTCCTCTGGCTCCTCCCTTTCTGGATGGGCCGACTTGCCTCTAAGGGAGGGGAGTCCTCCGTGGATGAAGCCTCACACAGGATCAAATCTTAGGCCTGAGCAGGCAGCAGAGAATACAGTCCGGAGAGAAATGATTGCTTCTGTGATCCAGCACAGTTCTTAGTGTGATTTTTTCTTCTTGTTGTGATGGTGTTCTTTTCTTAGGAAGAGCGCACGGCCGCATAGCGAAGCGGAGCCAATGTGCTCTGCTGGAGCCTCTTTTCGGCCCACTCCCAAGAGGTTCATTCAAGAGGACAGTAGACAGACACACACAGGCATCACTCACAGTTTTTCACAGTCGGGCCCCACTGGGCAGGCGTAGTTCGTGGATTTTCCCAGCCTGACATCACAAACAGGGGACCCGGCTTCTGCAAAGCCTACCTGGTTTTCATGATTTGGAGTCCCGCCTTGGAATTGGCCTCTGGGAGAGCGAGTTTTCTGGAGCCTCTTTTCGGCCCACTCCCAAGAGGTTCATGCAAGAGGACAGTAGACAGACACACAAGCAGCACTCACAGTTTTTTACAGTCGGGCCCCACTGGGCAGGCATAGTTTCGTGGATTTTCCCAGCCTGACGTCACAAACAGGGGACCCGGCTTCTGCAAAGCCTACCTGGTTTTTATGATTTGGAGTCCCGCCCTGGAATTGGCCTCTGGGAAAGCGAGTTTTCTGGAGCCTCTTTTCGGCCCACTCCCAAGAGGTTCATGCAAGAGGACAGTAGACAGACACACACAGGCAGCACTCACAGTTTTTCACAGTCGGGCCCCACTGGGCAGGCATAGTTTCCTTTTTGTAGCATTTCTAACAGCCTGGTTTATTATGGTTTGTTTTGGGTTTGGGGTTTTTTTGTATGTTGTTTTGTGTGTGTTTTTGTTTTTTGTTTTGTTTTGCTGAATTATCTCTCTGGAGAATGACATTGATTTGCTTACCACACTATTTCATTTGGGTACCCACATACACATCTTTGTATTGTCTGACACTCAATAATCAGGGTTATAGTTTAGGTACTGTCATTTATTATAATCTAGTCAATGATATGCTACAGGGTATATAATAATTTTTGTGCTTATTTATTGATGTGAGCCAATTATGATGCTTTATTCATCCACTTATATGGAGTACCTGACAATTGTAGGCCTTGCAGATACAGTGCTTTTATAGAGCTTATATTTGACTTATGTATTCAATAAGTAATGCTAAATAAATGAAGAAGTAAAATAAATGAATAGCCAAAGGTCCTGCACACTCTAGGGAATACAGCAATAAGATACAGGTCTTGGGGGCAAGGGATGCAACTTGACTTTAATGCACATTATTCTCCATGGGTAAGGCTGAGTTTCATTGCAGGAACCAAAAGGGGAAATGAGGGGAAATATATTCCCTAACTCCCCATTTACAAGGTAATGGGATCCTCCCACATAGATAAGAATACCTACTATACTGTTTCCTTTTTTCTTCTCTTCCTAATCTACCAGTAATTTCAGACTGTCCTCTGACTAAATTCATTCTGCTGTCAGACACATTTATCCATTTCATCCTGGAATTCTCATTCCCTGATAGCGGTTCATGTGCCAACACACACCTACTCTTTCTTCTGACACTGCCATTCAAAATTCCATGCCTGGCAGCTGCCTATACCTAGTAAGTACTGTTTTAATTATCAGTAATTTATAAATTACTACTAAAGTGGCCTATGATATTTGAGTTTGTATTCAAATTAATCTATAGCAAAGAGAATGGAATAATGTACAACCAGATACTCATCATCCCATTTCATCAATTAGCAGCATTCTGCCATTCTTACTTCTAATCTCCATTTCTCCTGAAGATAGATTTTTAAAAATACAAATTTATTAGATTGAGGTCCAGGGAGGTGAACATGTACCTTACCTGTCTGAGACCCTGGATTCTATTTCTGGCATTGCAAAAAAAAAGGAGGCATAATTGGCATCTAACCTTACAGAAGGTTCTCCATTCATTAGGATTTGACTTTGGGACTTTTGACGTGATAATGTGAAAGTAATATCTATTCAGAAAAAAATTAGCTTTAACTAAAGTCAAGTTAGATGAATTAAGTGCATTTCAACTTATATTTTCAACATATTATGACTTTATCAAGACATAACATTAGGTACACGGGATTTAAACTGGCTATTTATATGGCTTTAAGTGCTGTGCATTTATGCCAGTTCCTGTTTCTGTTCCCAATGCACATTTTACATGGAGTCATCACTCAAACTCATCATTTTCTGGTCTCCATGAAGATCCAACACAGTAATGAAATCATTCCCAGTGCCAATATAAGGACTGTAAACATGGAAAATTCCTATGTTCCAGTGAAGTAGACAGAAGGAGGTACCAAGAAAAGTACCAAAATGATTGATTTTGATGATGTAGCTGTAATAAATCCTAGTTCTTTTTCTTTTTTTATATCTTTAAGCACCATGATTACAAACATGTTTATAGTTGGGCCTCAGTCATAGAAAGAACACCCCCATTTACCAGTTCAAATTCCCACCACCAATGCCCCCTTCTTTCACTTTCCCCACCCCCTGCCTGTATTTGACACATGTATTCTACTTCTCTTACTCATCAACATTGTCATGGTAGTTCTTAGTTTAGTCATTTCTCTTAACTGCATTACAGCTCTTTGTGGTGAGCTTCATATCCTGAGCCTGTTCTTCTGAAACTCATCTCTATTGTCTCTGGACATTATTACAATAATGTCTTTTAATTTTCCTTCCTTTCTTTTTTTTTCTTCTGATTTCTTCCAGGACCTCATGTTTCATGGCATAGATTTTCTCAACGTAGTCTCTGATTACTGTTTAGATTTCTATATTATCTGTAATGATCTCTCCTTTTCATTTCTAATCGTGTTTTTTTAATTTCCTTTCTCTCCATTTCTTTGTGAGTTTTGCTACTGGTTTATCAGTCTTGTTTGTTTTTCAAAGAACCAACTTTTGCTTTCAATGATCTTTCAGATTGTTTTTTGGGGTTTCCACTTCATTAATTTTATCTCAAAGCTTTGTTATTTTCATCTGCCTACTTATTTTGGGTTCATTTTGTTGCTTGGTTTCTAATTTTATAAGCCATTTATGGAGACCCCTTCTTCCTTCCTGATATGTGCTTGCAACTTTGATTTTAAGTCTGTATTGTTTCTGACTATTCTGATGTGTTTCTTGTAGGCAGCAGAATGTTGGATTCAGCTTTTTCATTTATTTTGCCACTCTGTGTCTCTTAACTGGTGCATTTGGCCCATTGACGTTGAGAGATAATTGTCATAAGATTTAGACCCATCTTTGTATAGAAATTTGATGTGTCTTTAGGCCTGTCTTATCTTAAAGTAGATTTTTCAGTTTATCTTTTAAGGCTGGTTTTAAGTCTGTAAAGTTACTGAGCTGTTGTTTATCCGTGAAACTGTGTATCCTTCCTTCAAACCTGAAAGTGAGTCTGGCTGGGTGCAGTATTCTAGGCAAAGCATTCAATTCGTTGAGTTTTGTCACTATATCCCACCGTTGCCTTCTAGCCTTGAAGGTTTCTTGTGACAGATCTTTTGTAAATCTTTTTTTTTTTTTTTTTGGTCTTTTGGGCCACAACCATTTGATGCTCAGGGGTTACTCCTGGCTAAGCGCTTAGAAATTGCACCTGGCTTGGGGGACCATATGGGATGCCAGGGGATAGAATTGTGGTCCTTCCTTGGCTAGCGCTTGCAAGGCAGACACCTTACCTCTAGCGCCACCTCACCGGCCCCTGGTCTTTTGTAAATCTTAAGGATGCTCCTCTGAATGTAATTTTCCTTTTTGATCTTGCTGCTTTCAGTATTTTATCCTTATCTGTTGGGTTCGTCATTCTGACTAGGATGTGTCTTGGGGTGTTTTTCTTTGGGTCTCTTTTAGCTGGTACTCTTCAGGATTTGGTTGCATGCAGTCTTTAGCTCTGGAAGTTTCTCTTTAGTGATGTCCTAAACTGTAGATTCTGCCTGGGTAATTTCTTCCTGGGTCTCTGGGACTTCAATGATTCTTATGTTGTTTCTGTTGAGTTTGTCAAAGACTTCTATTTTCATCTGTTCACATTCCTTGAGGATTTTTTCCATTGTCTGATCATTTGCTTTAATGTGCTTTTCCAATCTCTTCTGTTGTGTTGGTGTACCTATCTGAGACTCTGGATTTAGGTGTAGCTACCTAAGACCCACCCATTTCTGGGAGGGGTCTTGGGAACCAGATATTAGGTGTAACCTTACCTGCAAGACCCCTCCCATTCCGGGGAGTGGTCTTGGAAGGTTATATAAAGCCTTTGACCCAGAAGATTAGGGTCTCTGCACTCTGGCTTTTGGGTCTCTGCGTTCTGGTCTTTGACCAGCATGGAGCCCAAAGGGAAGATGGCTGAAAGGAGTTAAGATGCAGGGCCAAGAATAACTAGTGCTTGAAAGGTTATGAGTAGGCCACACACATGTGGTGAATAGGGCATGAATAAAGTTGATGCTTCCTGATGCCTGCCTGTGAGTGAGTTCAATACCCGTCGCTTTCCTGGGCCTGGGACCTGCCGGCTGGATGGGGGTTGCAGAGCCACGTGGCCTGGGATGGCATCCACCACCATCCAGCCGCATCCTTAATTATTTGATTCAACACTGTTGTATGGAATTGGTCTGCATTTCGTCTTCCAGCTTACTATTTCTCTCCTCAGTTGTTATTACTCTGTTGGAGAGGCTTTCCATTGAGTTTTTCATTTCATCTACCAGGTTTTTCAGTCCTATTATTTCAGTTTGGAGTTTTCTTATTTCTATCTTTGTGGTCTGTTCAGCTTGATCTATGCTTTCTTTGTGTTCTCTGAACATTCCTCCATATTTCTACTCTAAACTTCTTATCTGAGGGGCTAACTGGTTGGTATTTTTGGGGTCATCAGAGCTGGCATCTTCATTCTCTGTGCATGGTGTTGTCTTGCATTGTTTCCCCATTGCCACTCTGTAGTGTGGTTTTTACTACATTTTGAGGTGGGGTTGGAGTTCATGGGCTAGAAGATGTGCATGTCCAAGCTCCTCTGGATCCACCCTTATTGGGGTGTAGACAGCTTACCATGTGCTGGGCACTGAAGATATGTTCACTCTCATATTCTTGGCTACTTCATGTAGGAAAGTAGGAAAGCAGGCAGGGAGCAAGACAGCAGCCTTTTCTAATGGCTCTCTCTGCCCAAACACAAGGCAGAAATCAGCATCCACCCTTACTAGGTGGAGACTGCTCACCCTGTGCTGGCCCCTGAAGAGATTATGTTTGCTGTCATCTTCTTGGCTGCTTCACTCAGGAAAGCAGGAAAGCAGACAGGGAGTGAGGCAGCAGCCTTTTATTGGAACAGTGATTTCTAATACTGGGTCCAGTATTGCTTCTTAATTAATGCAGAGTGTAAATAAAAACCTTGTCTTAGAAAGGATTAACTGAAAACATACTTAACCAGTTTCACAGGTACTTCCTATATGTCTATGCTTCTTCATGTTGAAGAGACATCAGATAATGCAAAGTGGAGACCTTGCCATTGTCCAGCTCCAGAATTTTGCCTTCTAGTTGCCCAGCTCTGAAGTCTGGCATCCTAGTTAATCAGGTCTTCACATAGTGCTTCTGCGGCTATGGATTGCACAACTCCAGTGGCCAGGCAGGTTCTGGACTTTAGCCCAACAACTACAGGCGGAGAATACCTAAATCTTAGTTCTTACAGCTTCTTCCCTTACACCTAAAGGACAATCTGCCCTTGCTGGAAAATGTAACTTTCCAGAAATAAAAACACAAATCAGTCAACTCCAAGATTCCTGCTCCCAAGCCTCTCCACTCAAATATCCACTTTTCTGGAAGTTTCAGTAAACACTCAGGAACATTTTGGGCAGGAATAGCTGCCTGCATACCTGAGCAAACCATTTTCTGCTTCCACTGCCCCCCCCAGGACCTCCTATTCTGTAGTGGCAGAAATTCCATTGAAGATATTCAGTGAGGAGGTAGAAGAGCAAGTCCATTCCATCTGTGGCTCCTATTTTGCAAAACCTGTGAACTCAGTTTGAAGGAAATTATATGTTGTGAAGGAAATCAAAAGAATGAAGAGCAATCAAGAAGAAAAGAAAGCCCACAATTCTGAAATGAAAATAAAACACGCTCCAAAATATGACATGTTTTCAAACTGGGAAGTTGCCAGGATTAAAGAATTGCAGACTACTTTGGAATATCATCCCCTAACTGGGATTCATCCTATTGAAGAGCACAGAATATGTATCTATGTAAGGAAATGGCCAGTAAATAAAAATAAATTGGCAAAGAAGGAAATTGATGTGATTTAGATTCCTAACAATGCCTCCTACTAGTATGGAAAGCCAAGTTAAAAGTAAACTTTAAAAGATATCTGGAGGAGTAAAAACTGAGTTAACTCTGAAACATGGGATCTTAAGCTGGCACTGTTGACATTCAGACTGGATGCTTTGTTGTGGGACTCAGCCTGTAGATTATAGGATGTTTGACAGATCCCTGGTTCTGCTCATTGGCTACGAGTAGCACCTCTTCATCATAGTTACATTGTCACCAGTGCCTCTCAGGTGAGAACCACTGTTCTCTAAAGGCTGTATTGTAGGGAAGAAATAGTATTTGTGTTAGATGTTTTTGGGGTTATGGAACATGTGTTTATTCATATTTAAACTGTACTTTGTTTGACTCCTGCACTTTTTAAAATTCTTGTGGTAGGTTTCTCAGACTTAAAATCTTAAGAAAGGAGGAAACAAATGATTTCTTACGAAGCTCTAAATGATTTCTAAAAACTCAAGAGAAAAATCCATTTCTCACAAATCCTAAAGTTTATAATTTCAGGCAAGAATCTATGTATCAAATACTGGAAAGTAAAAACAATTAAAAATTTATCACTTTAAAAAAAGGATATCTGGAGGAGCCAGAGAGATAGCACAGCTATAAAGCACTTGCCTTTCATGTTGCCAACCCAGGACGAACCCAGTTTTGATTACCAGCATCCCATGTGGTCCCCTGACCTTGCCAGGAACTGTTTCTGAGTGAAGAGCCAGAAGTAACAACTGAGTGCCACTAGATGTGGCCCAAAAGCCAAAAAACAGTATATGGAGCATCAAGCTTTCTGCTTTGACTTTTTATTTGATGAAATGGCTTCAAATAAAGTTGTCTACAGGTTGTTGTCTACAGCAAGACCACTCACTGGTACAATGTTCAAATGAGGGGAAAGCAATGTGTTTCATGTATTGCCAGACTGGAAGTGGGAAGACATACAATGGGTAAAGACCTCACTGAAAAGCTCAGGATACATCCAAAGGGATCTAAAACGGTAGCTTTTCAGGATGTATTCTTTCTGAAGAATCAGCCCCTCTACTGAGACATGGGCCTGGAAGTGTATGTGACTTTTTCTAGACCTATAGTGGAAAACTCTTCAACCCTCTTCACTAGAAGGCCAATCTGTGGATTCTGGAGGACAGAAAGGAGTAGGTACAGATAGTGGCGCTGCAGAAGCGTCATCAAGATCAACATGAGCAATGCTTTCAGGATCTCTGGGCAGACTTTTGCCAACTACAACTCTTCCTGCTCCCACACCTGCTTCCAGATTCTTATTTGAACCAAAGAGAGTTTATGGCAAGTTTTCTTTGGTAGATATGGCAGGTAATATCAGGGTACAGATCCAGCACTGATAGGCAGACCCACGATTAGGGCACAAAAATTAACAAGAGTCCCTGACCCTGAAGGAGTGCATCAGGGCCCCAGGACAGAACAAGGCTCATACCCCATATTGAGAGAGCAAGCTGATGTAGGTGCTTAGGGATTCCTTCATCAGGGAGAACTCTCATACCTAGATGATTGCCATGATGTCCCAAAGCATCAGCATACTATAAACACACTGAGATATGCATACAAGGTCAAGAAACTGAGCCCCACAGTGAGTTCATTGGGAAGCAGACAACTCAGATAGGAACAGCGCAAAAAAAAAAAAAAAAAAAAAGCTCTATGAGGAGATGAGCAGCATTCTTTCAACGGAAAAGGAGGATCTGTCTTCTCAGATGTACAGCTTCAATGAGGCCATAATCAGATCAGATAGCTGAAGGAGCTGACCGCGGAAGAGCTCAAGGAAATTATCCAGCAAGGCCCACGTTGGCTTGAACTCTTTGGTTGACCTGGAGACCTCAGTGAACAAAGCAGTCAATTGTGGTTCAGCAAGTCAAGCATATCTATTCCCTGTAAGATACCATCAAAGCCTCATGCTTTGGCCATGCAGCTGGAGGAACAGACCAGTGGGCAATTATGCTGCAAGAAATGGCATCAGTGATGACTCAAATAAAGAGTTTTGGTTTCATGCCCAGCCTCTTCTGCTTCTTCCCTCCCCAGCAAGCTTTGGATACATTGGGTCTGACTGGGGGATCTGAGCCCAGGAGAGCGGGAGAGGGGCTCCAAGTGGCATGGGACACTTTCTATTATCTTCATTGTGCTTTTGGGAGCAAGAATAATGGCAGAGCTTTTAGTTATTCTGTATGTTACCCATGTCCACAAGGGAAGGCTCTGAGGGAGTGCCCTGGTGGCATTCTGCCAGTGGACTGTGCCCTGGGCAGCTCTAGGGACAGGGGAAGGAAGGAAGAACCTCTAGTGCAGCACGTGGGCTCAGTTCCTCCTTCCATGCAAGGCCTCAAACTTATAATGACTTATACTTTTAGAAGCATTTCTGACACCTATGCCTTCCTTGTGTCTTTTGAGATCCAAGAGGATCCGTGCAGTTTTCTCTGTTTTGTGTGTTTGCACATTATCTCCAATAATAAGGAAATAAGTCAGTCTATGACAAAAAGACATAACTCATACAATGCTTTGGGGAGTATCTTGAAATTCATTTGGAACAATAAACACCCTCGAACACAGACTCTTAGATCAGTGGAATACGCTTGAGTACCCAGAGAATGTTCCGCAGACATACAATCACCTAATTTTTGATGAAGAAGCAAGAAATCCTAAATGGAGCAAGGCAAGTCTCTTCAACAAGTGATGTTGACACAGCTGGTTAGCCACTTGCAAAAAAGTGAACTTAGGCCCCCAGCTAACACCATGTATGAAGATAAAATCCAAATAAATTAAAGACCTTGATATCAGATCTGAAACCATAAGGTATATAAAAAAACATATAGGTGGGCCCAAAGAAATAGCACAGTGGCGTTTGCCTTGCAAGCAGCTGATCCAGGACCAAAGGTGATTGGTTTGAATCCCGGTGTCCCATATGGGTCCCCCGTGCCTGCCAGGAGCTATTTCTGAGTAGACAGCCAGGAATAACCTCTGAGCAACGCCGGCTGTGGCCCAAAAACCAAAAAAAAAAAAAAACATGTAGGTAAAATACTCCATGACATTGAGATGTGGAGAGAAAGGAACTCTTATCCACTGCTGGTGGGAATGCCGTCTAGTTCAACCTTTATGGAAAGCAATATGGAGATTCCTCCAAAAACTGGAAATCGAGCTCCCATATGATCCAGCTATACCACTCCTAGGAATATACCCTAGGAACACAAAAATACAGTACAAAAACCCCTTCCTTACACCTATATTCATTGCAGCACTATTTACCATAGCAAGACTCTGGAAACAACCAAGATGCCCTTCAACAGACGAATGGCTAAAGAAACTGTGGTACATATACACAATGGAATATTATGCAGCTGTCAGGAGAGATGAAGTCATGAAATTTTCCTATACATGGATGTACACGAAATCTATTATGCTGATGAAATAAGTCAGAGAGAGAGAGAAAAACGCAGAATGTCTCACTCATCTATGGGTTTTAAGAAAAATGAAAGACATTCTGGCAATAATAATTTTCAGACACAAAAGAGAAAAGAGCTGGAAGTTCCAGCTCACCACAGGAAGCTCACCACAAAGAGTGATGAGTTTAGTTGGATAAATAACTACATTTTGAACTGTCCTAATAATGAGAATGTATGAGGGAAATGGAGAGCCTGTTTACAGTACAGGTGGGGGTCGGGTGGGAAGGAGGGAGACTTGGGACATTGGTGATGGGAATGTTGCACTGGTGATGGGTGGTGTTCTTTACATGACTGAAACCCAAACACAATCATGTATGTAATCAAGGTGTTTAAATTAAAAAAAAAGAAAAAAAGAAAGAAAGAAACAGCACTCTCCAAACAAGTGGAAGCGGAGATAAACAGATGGGAATATATTAACCTGAGAAGCTTCTGCACTTCAAAGGAAATAGCGCCCAGGATACAAGAGCCCCCCACTGAGTGGGAGAAATTATTCACCCAATACCCATCAGATAATGGGCTAATCTCCAAAATATACAAGGCACTGACAGAACTTTACAAGAAAAAACATCTAATCTCATCAAAATATGGGGAAAAGAAATGAACAGATATTTGTCAAAGAAGAAACATAAATGGCCAAAAGGCACATGAAAAAATGCTCCACATCACTAATCATCAGGAAGATGCAAATCAAAACAACTATGAGATACCATCTCACACCACTGAGATTGGTGCACATCACAAAGAATGAGAACAAGCAGTGCTGGTGGGGATGTGGAGAGAAAGGAACTCTTTTTCATTCCTGGTGGAAATGCCGTCTAGTCGAACCTTTATGGAAAGCAATATGGAGATTCCTCCAAAACCTAAAAACTGAGCTCCCATATGATCTAACTATACCACTCCTAGGGATATACCCTAGGAACACAAAAATACAATACAAAAAATTCCCTTCCTCACACCTATATTCATTGCCGCGCTATTTACAATAGCTAGACTCTGGAAACAAACAAGATGTCCTTCAACAGATGAATGGCTAAAGAAACTGTGATACATATATACAATGGAATGCAGCCTTCAGGAAAGATAAAGTCATGCGATTTTTCTATACATGGATGTACATGGAATCTATTATGCTGAGTGAAATAAGTCAGAGGGAGAGAGATAGTCGCAGAATAGTCTCGCTCTTCTATGGGTTTTAAGAGAAATAAAAGACAATTTTGCAATAATCCTCAGAGACAAAGAGAGGACTGGACAGTTCAGCTCACAACAAGAAGCTCACCACAAAGAGTGGTGAGTGCAGTTAGAGAAATAACTACACTGAGAACTATCATAACCATGTGAATGAATGAGGGAAGTGGAAAGCCTGTCTAGAGTACAGGTGAGTGTGCGGTGCAGAGGAGGGAGATTTGAGACATTGGTGGTGGGACTGTTGCACTGGTGAAGGGGGGGTGTTCTTTTCATGACTGAAATCCAACTACAATCAAATTTGTAATCAAGATGTTTAAATAAAGATATTAATAAGAAAAGAGTAGCATTCCAGACATATGAAACATAAGGAAATGCATCACCACAAAAAAAAAAAACATGACCGTATTGTAAATCAAGTCAGGCATATTACATAAAATTTAACATTTTCATATATTATGAAACAATCACTACAATAAGTTTCAGCATTAGCACTATACATATATGGTAACATTATATGTACACTGTACATAGTTACAAAAAACTTTCTGATAACTTAAAAACAGTTTTGGAGGGTCAGAGAAGTAGCACAGTGGTAGGGCGTTTGCCTTGCACACGGCTAATCTAGTACAGGCCTTGGTTCAATATCCCCACATCCCAAATGATCCCCCAAGCCAGGAGCAATTTCTGAGCACATAGCCAGGAGTAACCCCTGAGCATCACACGGTGTGGCCCAAAAGGCAAATATATATACACACGCACATTTGGAGACTCACCTATAGTAAAGAAGGTAGAACATATGACTTGCACACAGCTAACTGGGTTTAGATTCCAGCATCCAATATGATTTACCTGAGCTCCAGTAGGAGTGTTTTGAGCAACAATGGATGTAACAAATTTTGTTTGTTTTTGTTTTGAGATCATATCCAGTATGTCAAACTGAGTATAGTCCCATGCAAGACAAGTACATTAGCCCTGTACTATCTTTCCTGACCTTGATAAAAAAAAATATTCTAACAATTTATTTAAACACCAGGGTTACAAGGTTGTTAATAATTCCATTATTTATTTTAACAGATACAAAGTTGTTCATGAATGAGTTTCAATTTCACAGTGTACAACACCCTTCAACCAGTGTACATTTCCAACCAGCAATATCCCCAGTTTTACTCCCAGTCCTCCACTCTGTCTGCCTCTGGGACAGACAGTTTGCTTCCCTCTCCATATCTCTATTTCTTTCTTTGTTTTTTTTCTTCCATTTCAGAAACTGTGGTTTAAAATACTGTTATTGAAGGAGTATCAATCCTATCACTTTATAACCTTTCAGCACCAATTCTTGTCCAGAGTGATCATTCCTAACTATAATTGTCATAGTGGTCCTTTCTCTGCCCTAACTTCCACTATTTGTGGCAATTTTCCTACCATGGACTGATTCTCTGGCCCTTGCGTCTATTATCTCTGGATATTATTAACATACTATCGGGGTTTTTTTTGGGGGGGGGGGTTTTGTTGTTGTTTTTGGGTCACACCCAGCGGTGCTCAGGGGTTACTCATGGCTATCTGCTCAGAAATAGCTCCTAGCGTGCACGGGGGAACATATGGGACACCGGGATTCGAACCAACCACCTTTGGTCCTGGATTGGCTGCTTGCAAGTCAAATGCCGCTGTGCTATCTCTCTGGGCCCCCATACTATCGTTTTTTTATATCCTGCAAGTGAGTAATCATTCTATCTCTATCCCTCTCCCTCTGACTCAGAATAATACTCTCCATATCCATCTGTGTAGAAGCAAATTTCATGACTTCATTTTTCTTAACAGCTGCATAATATATCATTGTGCCAGTTTCTTTAGCCACTTATCTATTCTCTGGAACTTGTGTTGTTTCCAGATTTTGGTTACTGTGAATAGTGCTGCAATGAACATAGGAATGCATAGGGCTTTTTACATAGTGTTTTTGGACCCAAAGATATATTCCTAGGAGTGGTATTGCTGAGACATATGGAATAGAAACAGGACCATTCCACATTCCCACTAGTAGTGAATGAAAATCCCATTCTCTCTATATCCATGCCAGCACTGATTGTTCTTGTTCTTTGTGATGTGTGCCAGTCTCTGTGGTGTTCGGTGATATATCATTGTTTCGACTTCCATCTCCCTCAAAATTCATGATGTAGAGAAATTTTTCATTTGCCTTTTAGCCATCTATATTTTTAAATACTTTTTCTTTATTTAAACATTTTAATTACAAATAGGATTGTGATTAGGTTTCAGTCATGTAATGAACACCCCCCTTCACCAGTGCAATATTTCCACCACCAATGTCCCAAATCTCCCTCCATCCAACCCCACCCTTACCTGTACTCTAGACAGGCTTTCCAGTTCCCTCATTCATTTACTTGATTATGGTAGTTCTCAGTGTAGTTATTTCTCTAACTGCACTCACCACTCTTTGTGATGAGCTTCATGAAGTGAGCTGGAAGTTCCAGCCCTCCTCTCATTGTCTCTGAAGATTTTTCAAAAATGACTTTTATTTTCCTTAAAACCCATAGATGAGTGAGAATATACTGCGTCTCTTTCTCCCTCTGACTTATTTCACTCAGCATGATAGATTCCATGTACATCCATGTATAGGAAAATTTCATGACTTCATCTCTCCTGACCGCTGCATAATATTCCATTGTATATGTACCACAGTTTCTTTAGCCATTCATCTGTTGAAGTGTATCTTGTTTGTTTCCAGAGTTTGACTATTGTAAATAGCGCAGCAATGAATATAGGTGTGAGGAAGGGATTTTTCTTTGTATTTTTGTGTTCCTAGAGTACATCCCTAGGAGTAGTATAGCTGGATTATATGGGAGCTCAATTTCCAGGTTTTGGAGGAATCTCCATACTGCTTTCCATAAGGGTTGGACTAGATGGCATTCCCACCAGCAGTGAATAAGAGTTCCTTTCTCTCCACATCCCCACCAGCACTGCTTATTCTCATTCTTTGTGATGGGCACCAATCTGTGTGGCGTGAGGTGTTACCTCATAGTTGTTTTGATTTGCATCTCCCTGATGATTAGTGATGTGGAGCATTTTTTATGTGCCTTTTGGCCATTTGTATTTCTTCTTTGACAAAGTATCTGTTCATTTCTTCTCCCCATTTTTTGATGAGATTAGATGTTTTTTCTTGTAGAGTTATGTCAGTGCCTTGTACATTTTGGATATTTGTCCCTTATAAGATGGGTACTGGGTGAATAGTTTCTCCCACTCAGTGGCTCTTGTATTTTGGGCACTATTTCCTTTGAGGTGCAGAAGCTTCTCAGCTTAATATGTTTCCATCTATTTATCTCTGCTTCCACTTGATTGGAGAGTGTTGTTTCCTCCTTAAAGATGCCTTTAGTCTCAATGTCATAGACTGTTTTACCTATATGTTGTTCTATCTACATTATGGTTGCAGGTTTGATATCAAGGTCTTTAATCCGATTGTATTTTACCTACATACATGATGGTGTTAGCTGGGGGCCTGAGTTCAATTTTTTGCAAGTGGCTAACCAGTTCTGCCAACACCACTTGTTAAAGAGGCTTTCTTTGCTCCATTTAGGATTTCTTGCTCCTTTATGAAAAATTAGGGGGTTCTATATCTGGGAAACATTCTCTGAATACTCAAACCTATTCCACTGATCTGAGGTTCTGTCCTTATTCCAATACCATGCTATTTTGATAACTATTGCTTTGTAATACTGTTTAAAATTGGGGAAGGTAATGCCTCTCATATTCCTTTTCTCAAGGATTGCTTAAGCTATTCGAGGGTGTTTATTGTTCCAAATGAATTTCAGAAGTCTAAGATCCACTTCTTTGAGGGCTGGGCGGTGGCGCTAAAGGTAAGGTGCCTGCCTTGCCTGCGCTAGCCTTGGACGGACCTCGGTTCGATCCCCTGGTGTCCCATATGGTCCCCCAAGCCAGGAGCAACTTCTGAGCACATAGCCAGAAGTAACCCCTGAGCGTTACCGGGTGTAGCCCAAAAACCAAAAAAAAAAAAAAAAAAAGATCCACTTCTTTAAGGAATGTCATGGGGATCTCTATAGGGAACTTATTAAATCTGTACAATGCTTTGGGGAGTATTGCCATTTTAATTATGTTAATCATGCCAATCCATGAGTAGGGTACGTGTTTGCATTTCTGCGTGTCCTCTCTTATTTCTTAGATCAGGGTTTTATAGTTTTCTTTGTATAGCTCCTACACGTCTTCAGTCAAGTTGACTCCAGGATAATTGAATTGTCTGACACTAATGTGAATAGGGTTGTTTTCCAAACATACATTTCTTTCCTATCATTATTGGTGTATAAAAAGGCCATTGATTTTTTGTGTTAATTTTGTAGCCTGCCACATTGCTATATGAATCTATTGCTTCTAGAAGCTTTTTGGTAGAGTCCTAAGAATTTTCTAAGTAGAGTATTATGTCATCTGCAAATAGTGAGAGCTTGACTTCTTCCTTTCCTATCTGGATTCCCTTGATATTTTTTCTTGCCTGATCGCTATAGCAAGTACTTCCAGTACTATGTTGAAGAGGAGTTGTGAGAGCAGACACCCTTGTCTTTTTTTTTTCAGGAGACATCAACTTTATTAAGGCCATAGCCACCATGTGTGGCTCCTAAGCTTTTAACCTTTTAAACAAGTTCTCATCAGCTGCCCTAACATCTCCGTTTCTGCCAGCCACCTCTCCTGCTGAATCCTCCCTCTAACCTCCCCCAGAATTCCTCTCCAGTTGAGCAAAACAGGAAGCCAAAGACCCCTCCCAGGTGTGGACAGGTCTGCCTCACAAGGAGAACAAAACAGAAAGTTGGGGGAGGGGAATAGCAATTATAAAATTAGTATAAAATTATAAGGAAATAAATTCAAAAGTTGGTAACAGCATCTCAGATATATCTCTGGTTAGAGGACAGTAATAATGAAAGTAAACCTCTGGATGGAAGACAATACTACTCAACTTTAAAAATCCAATTAGTTACAGCTTTTTAGAAATATGAAATGTGTCAATTTAGTTATATTTATTGAATAAAATTACTGAATAAAATGATGAGTACAGGGGCCGGGAAGGTGGCGCTAGAGATAAGGTGTCTGCCTTGTAAGCGCTACCAAGGAACGGACCGCGGATCGATCCCCCGGTGTCCCATATGGTCCCCCCAAGCCAGGGGCGATTTCTGAGCACATAGCCAGGAGTAACCCCTGAGCGTCAAACGGGTGTGGCCCAAAAACAAAAAAAAAATGATGAGTACAGTTTGAAAATGAAAAATATAGAGATTTAAATATTTTTAAAATTAGTCCACCACTTTTTTAATCAGCACAAATAATTGACTTTGACTATTGCATGTAAGTAACTCACTACTTAGAACTTCACCAAATAGGGGCTGGGCGGTGGCGCTAAAGGTAAGGTGCTTGCCTTGCCTGCGCTAGCCTCGGACGGACCGCGGTTCGATCCCCCGGCGTCCCATATGGTCCCCCAAGCCAGGAGCGACTTCTGAGCGCATAGCCAGGAGTAACCCCTGAGCGTCACCGGGTGTGGCCCAAAAACCAAAAAAAAAAAAAAAAAAAGAACTTCACCAAATAAAAACATGCATATGAATGGAGACATCTGAAGCCCAAGATTAACAGATAATACAACTAGCCTTAGTCAGTAAAATCTCCAGGTTGCTATCTAAAAATTATGGAGAAACAGTTTCTCTTGGAGTAAAATTTCTCTTTAGCACTGTTATTTTTTTTCTTTCTTTTTTTTATTTAAACACCTTGATTACATACATGATTGTGTTTGGGTTTCATTCATGTAAAGAACACCACCCATCACCAGTGCAACATTCCCATTACCAATGTCTCAAGTCTCCCTCCTCCCCACCCGACCCCCGCCTGTACTCTAAACAGGCTCTCCATTTCCCTCATACATTCTCATTATTAGGACAGTTCAAAATGTAGTTATTTCTCTAACTAAACTCATCATTCTTTGTTGTGAGCTTCTTGAGGTGAGCTGGAACTTCCAGCTCTTTTCTCTTTTGTGTCTGAAAATTATTATTGCAAGAATGTCTTTCATTTTTCTTAAAACCCATAGATGAGTGAGACCATTCTGCGTTTTTTCTCTCTCTCTCTCTCTCTCTCTCTCTCTCTCTGACTTATTTCACTCAGCATAATAGATTCATATATAGGAATATATATATGAATATATATATACATCCATATATAGGAAAATTTCATGACTTCATCTCTCCTGACAGCTGCATAATATTCCATTGTGTATATGTACCACAGTTTCTTTAGCCATTCGTCTGTTGAAGGGCATCTTGGTTGTTTCCAGAGTCTTGCTATGGTAAATAGTGCTGCAATGAATATAGGTGTAAGGAAGGGGTTTTTGTACTGTATTTTTGTGTTCCTAGGGTATATTCCTAGGAGTGGTATAGCTGGATCATATGGGAGCTCGATTTCCAGTTTTTGGAGGAATCTCCATATTGCTTTCCATAAAGGTTGAACTAGACAGCATTCCCACAAGCAGTGGATAAGAGTTCCTTTCTCTCCACATCCCTGCCAACACTGTTTATTCTCATTCTTTGTGATGTGTGCCATTCTCTGTGGAGTGAGGTGGTATCTCATCGTTGTTTTGATTTGCATCTCCTTGATGATTAGTGATGTGGAGCATTTTTTCATGTGTCTTTTTGGCCATTTGTATTTCTTCTTTTTTTTTTTTTTTTTTTTTTGGTTTTTGGGCCACACCCAGTAACGCTCAGGGGTTACTCCTGGCTATGTGCTCAGAAGTTGCTCCTGGCTTGGGGGACCATATCGGACACCGGGGGATCGAACTGCGGTCCGTCCAAGGCTAGCGCAGGCAAGGCAGGCACCTTACCTTTAGCGCCACCACCCGGCCCCTGTATTTCTTCTTTGTCAAAGTGTCTATTCATTTCTTCTCCCCATTTTTTGATGGGATTAGATGTTTTTTTCTTGTAAAGTTCTGTCAGTACCTTGTATATTTTGGAGATTAGCCCCTTATCTGATGGGTATTGGGTGAATAGTTTCTCCCACTCAGTTGGTGGCTCTTGTTTCCTGGGCATTATTTCCTTTGAGGTGCAGAAGCTTCTCAGCTTAATATATTCCCATCTGTTAATCTCTGCTTTCACTTGCTTGGAGAGTGCAGTTTCCTCCTTGAAGATGCCTGTAATGTCCTGGACTGTTTTGCCTATGTGTTGTTCTATATATCTTATGGTTTTGGGTCTGATATCGAGGTCTTTAATCCACTTGGATTTTACCTTCGTACATGATGTTAGCTGGGGGTGTAAGTTCAATTTTTTGCAAGTGGCTATCCAGTTGTGCCAACACCACTTGTTGAAGAGGCTTTCCCTGCTCCATTTAGTATTTCTTGCTCCTTTATCAAAAATTAGGTGATTGTATGTCTGGGGAACATTTTCTGAGTATTCAAGCCTATTCCACTGATCTGAGGGCCTGTCCTTATTCCAATACCATGCTGTTTTGATAACTATTGCTTTGTAGTAAAGTTTAAAGTTGGGGAAAGTAATTCCTCCCATATTCTTTTTCCCAATGATTGCTTTAGCTATTCTAGGGTGTTTATTGTTCCAAATGAATTTGAAAAGTGCCTGATCCACTTATTTGAAGAATGTCATGGGTATCTTTAGAGGGATAGCATTAAATCTATATAATGCCTTGGGGAGTATTGCCATTTTGATTATGTTAATCCTGCCAATCCATGAGCAGGGTATGCGTTTCCATTTCCGCGTGTCCTCTTTTCTTTCTTGGAGCAGAGTTTTATAGTTTTCTTTGTATAGGTCCTTCACATTTTTAGTCAAGTTGATTCCAAGATATTTGAGTTTGTGTGGCACTATTGTGAATGGGGTTGTTTTCTTAATGTCCATTTCTTCCTTATTACTATTGGTGTATAGAAAGGCCATTGATTTTTGTGTGTTAATTTTGTAGCCTGCCACCTTGCTATATGAGTCTATTGTTTCTAGAAGCTTTTTGGTAGAGTCTTTAGGGTTTTCTAAGTAGAGTATCATGTCATCTGCAAACAGTGAGAGCTTGACTTCTTCCTTTCCTATCTGGATTCCCTTGATGTCTTTTTCTTGCCTAATCACTATAATCCAGTGCTATGTTGAATAGGAGTGGTGAGAGAGGACAGCCTTGTCTTGTGCCAGAATTTAGAGGAAAGGCTTTTAGTTTTTCTCCATTGAGGATAATATTTGCCACTGGCTTGTGGTAGATGGCCTTAACTATATTGAGAAAGGTTCCTTCCATTCCCATCTTGCTGAGAGTTTTGATCAAGAATGGGTGTTGGACCTTATCAAATGCTTTGTCTGCATCTATTGATATGATCATGTGGTTTTTATTTTTCTTGTTATTGATGTTGTGTATTATGTTGATAGATTTATGGATGTTAAACCATCCTTGCATTCCTGGGATGAAACCTACTTGATCGTAGTGGATGATCTTCTTAATGAGACATTGAATCCTATTTGCCAGGATTTTGTTGAGGATCTTTGCATCTGCATTCATCAGCAATATTGGTCTGTAATTTTCTTTTTTTGTAGCATCTCTGTCTGGTTTAGGTATCAAGGTGATGTTGGCTTCAAAAAAGCTATTTGGAAGTGTTTCCGTTTGTTCAATTTCATGAAAGACTCTTGCCAGGATTGGTAGTAGTTCCTCCTGGAAAGTTTGAAAGAATTCATTAGTGAATCCATCTGGGCCTGGGCTTTTGTTTTTGGGCAGACATTTGATTACCGTTTTAATTTCATCATGGTGATGGGGGTGTTTAGATATGTTACATCTTCTTCCTTCAACTGTGGAAGATTATAAGAGTCCAAGAATTTATCCATTTCTTCCAGGTTCTCGTTTTTAGTGGCGTAGAGTTTCTCAAAGTAGTTTCTGAGTACCCTTTGAATCTCTGTCATATCAGTAGTGATCTCTCCTTTTTCATTCCTAATACGAGTTATCAAGTTTCTCTCTCTCTTTCTTTGTTCAGTTTGCCAGTGGTCTATCAATCTTGTTCATTTTTTCAAAGAACCAACTGCTTTCATTGATCTTTCGGATTGTTTTTTGGTTTCCACATCGTTGATTTCTGCTCTGAGCTTTGTTATTTCCTTCTGTCTTCCTATTTTTGGGTCCTTTTGTTGAGCACTTTCTAGTTCTCTTTGTGAGTTTTGCCAGTGTTCAATCAATCGTGTTTATTTTTTCAAAGAACCAACTTCTGCTTTCGGATTTTTTGGGGGGGTTTCCACTTCATTGATTTCTGCTCTAAGTTTTGTTACTTCCTTCTGTCTCCATATTTTTGGTTCCTTTTGTTGATCATTTTCTAATTTTATAAGCTACATCATTAGACTATTGAGGTATGCCCCTTCTTCCTTCTTGATGTGTGCTTGCAAAGCTATAAATTTTCCTCTCAGTACCACTTTTGCTGTGTCACCTAGATTCTGATAGTTTGTGTCTTCATTGTCATTTGTTTCCAAGAAAGTTTTGATTTCCTCTTTGATTTCATCTCGAACTCATTGGTTGTTCAGTAGCAAGCTATTTAGTTTGCAGTTGTTAAAGTTTTCTTCTGTGTCCCTTTGTAGTTCACATCTCAAGACCTACTCTGACCTTAATTTAAGGTCAAATTTCAAGGTAGACTTTCATGCAGTTTATCAACTTTCCATGTTGTTTGTTTGTCCAGTATGCTTTTGGCTTTTGCAGTTCCTCTGCACTAGACTCAAAAAGTGATGCCGAAATATGATGTGTGCTCACTCTCCGTGTTGCACACTGATCATAGTGGTCTGCTGAGTGGGTTAGTTATGTTATATTCATCTTAGCTTCACAAAACTTCCAAATGAGATATTTTTCCACTTATAGTCAAAGCTAATAGTCTAGTTTGTGTATTTGGTGTTAGGGAGAGGCATCAGATGCTCTGAGAACTCCTGGACTCTATGTGATAAGTTTTTGTTGTTCCATTTCTCTTTTCAGCAGAAGTCCTATTTTTATCTGCTGACTGTTGTCTAATCTAGAGGGGCATAAAAATACTGTTGGTGGGGTCCGAAGCAATAGTACAGCAATAAGGTGTTTGCCTTGCATGAGGCCAACACAGGACTGAATCCCGGCATCCCATATGGTCCCTGAGCCTGCCATTAGCAACTTCTGAACACAGAGCCAGGAGTAACTCCTGAGTGCCACCAGATGTGATAAAAAAAAAACCAACAACAACAAAAAAAGACTATTGGTATGTGAAATGTCCTTATATTGTCTATTATTAACTGTTACGGGACAATCCTATGTGTAACTACTAATTTGCTGATGAATGTTACCCAAATCTAGGTCATTGCTGGAACTCAATAGCCTCCAAGAGGATTTATCATTAATGTAAAATTTCCTCCAACTTTCTATCCTCTAGGGTTTTCACAAAATTTCTTTTGATGAACTTTCATAAAAGATCCTTTCAAATTGGTCAGGTAGAAATTAGTGTCTCTGTTTTGACCAAACATAGATACTTACGTTCAAGCAATTAAATGATTACACTTGATTTCAACATGATCAGAATCCCAAGCCTTTCATCACAGTGCTAGGAGCTTTTCTGCCACTCCAAGCTGCCTGCTGCTGAGCCAAACATATCCCCATAGTGGGACAATGTAGGCAAAGGTGGTATTCAGCATATTTATAGGACACCTGACTGTGGTTAAGCACATGGTCTATAGGCTTCTTGCATAGTTGACAACATAACTCTCTTTGAGGAAGACCTCTGGATGTTTGCTACGTTAGCACCAAACTTGTACAGCAATAAAGAGCAGCCTCTGAAAGCTAATAAATAGGTCTCCTAGGTGTCAACATTCTTTTCTCCTTACCAGCAGGATCAGGTTCAAATTTAATAAATCAATTTTAGTGTGTTTTAATTGCTTGTAAAAAGAAGTGTTTCCAGAATATGCCATTGACAAAGTATAATTAAAATCATTCCAGTGACTGGATTTTCTAAAGCATATGGGTGAGTAGACAAAAGGGGCTGCTCAGAAGTGAAAGTCATTAGATAAAGATGAGTGGGAGCATTGTAGGCCTCTTCTAATTTTGTTTTTGTCCTTTTTCATGATGCTGCTAAAGCTGTCTATTTTGCAGCTACTCTGGCTGCACTTCATTTTTAATACACCTCTCTTGTTAAGTAATGCTAGCTGCTGACAATACCAATGTCCAAGCAGCCATAGGTTGTAGTTATTTCTTCACTCTGCAAAGATATTTGGAACACCTACTATTTACTGGGCACATTGCAAATCCTGAAGTAAAGGGAAAAGAATAACCCTAGCCTTGAAAACACTGCCTGCTGGAGGAGAAAGGCACATAAACAGTTTCAATATAATGTGATAAAAATTAGATTAGAGTGGTTGACAGCAAGCTGTGGGAACACAGAAGAGGAACTTGCTCCATCTAAGGCTAAATGCTAAAGCAGCATTTACTAAGGAGCACAAGGGAGACAACAGTGTGACTAGATAAAGAGGAACAGAGAAGATACTACAGCTCAGTTGGCAAAAAATAGGGGTCTGTAGCCCAGGTTGGGGTATGAGAGAGGACTAGAGAAGGTCATACCAGATTGTGAAGTCCTCTATATGTCCTGCTTTAGAGTTCAAGCTTAGCTCATAAAGAATCAACCATTATTTCTAAGCAGGTGTATTGTTATGATTAGATCTTAAAATCTGACTAAACTCAGGGTGAGTAGACAGAAAACTCAGTGATATAATGATTCAAAGAGCACAAACTGTTTTTTCTTCCCTCTGGACCAGGGGTCTCAAACTCAATTTACCTGGGGCTTCAGGAGGCAAAGTCAGGGTGATTTTTGAGTGCAAAATCAGTAGAAAGCCTTGAACATTGGGGGGTATGACCCAAACAATTAAAACGAAACAAAACAAAAAATAATTCCTCTAAGGCAGGGTCACAAAACGTTGTATGGAGGGCCATTTGTGGCCCGCAAGCCGCGATTTTGAGAACCCTTCCTGGACTCTAAGTGCCCCCTTTCATGCATGTTGATTCTTTTACTTGCCATGGAACACTAATATCCCCTGGTTTTTACAACTCTCTTCCATCCACTCTGAGGGCAGTACTAAACCTCATTCACTGCTACATACCCAGGACTAGTGGCAAAGGGTGTTCAGGAGGCATTGTTACTAAGTAAATAAAAGAACTAATGAATTGTTAGGTTCTAAGCAAATAGAATCCCATTCCTCCCAAGTAGTATATTTGATGGATAGATCAGCAATAATTCCTATTATGATGAAATATCAAGTTCATCCATGCTTTCCTTTACCATGCAAACTGGTCTGTCTATCATTGTCTATTATATCAAAAAGATGCACTACTTAGAGAAGAAAGAAAGTTGGTTATATCAAGTAAGTCAGAGAGATAAAGACAAATACCAAATAATTTAATTTGTGTGTGCTGTAATGAAACTAGGCAAAAGATCATAATAAGTCAATCCAGAACAAATTGTTAGATTCTGATTTCAAAACTAAGGTTACCAGAAAAGTTAAGAATGAAAGATTATACCAGGCTTCTACCATATAACTATGGTAGAAAGTATGGGTAGTGCGGCCGAGCATACCACCACAACACGTAGAAAAACCCACAATACAAGTGTGACAATGGGGAAACAATGCAGGCCAGCATCAGACATAGAGAATGAAGATGACAATTCTGATGACCAGAAAAAGGCCAATCAACTAATGAATCTCTCAGATAAAGAGTTTAGACAAGAAATATGGAAGATGCTCAAAGAACTCAAAGAAACCATGGATCGAGTTGAACAGAACACTAATAAGAACCAAGAAAATATGAACACAAAAATCACAAAACTCCAAACTGAAATAACAGGTCAAATAACAGGCCTGAAAAACTCAGTAAATGAATTGAATGGCAAAATGGATACGCTCTCTAACAGGCTAACAGAAGCTGAGGATAGAATTGGTGCTGTGGAAGATGAGATAAATAACAATTCCAAACAGCAGGAGAGATTGGAAAAAAAACTTAAAGCAAATGTACAAACAATGGAAAAATTAGTCAAAGAATGGGAACAGATGAAAATAGAAGTCTATGATAAGCTCAACAGAAACAACTTAAGAATCATTGGAGTCCCAGAGACCCAGGAAGAAAATTTCCAGGAAGAATCAATGTTCAAGAAATCATTAAAGAGAAACTTCCAGAGCTAAAGAATATATGCGATCAAATCCTGCATGCCCATAAAGTACCAACCAAGAGACCCCAGAAAAAATACCCCAAGACAAATCCTAGTCATGATGAATCCCACAGATAGAGACAGAATTCTGAAAGCAGCAAGATCAAAAAGGGAAATTACATTCAAGGGAACATCTTTGAGATTTACAGCAGACCTGTCACCAGAAACACTCAAGGCCAGAAAGCAGTGGTGGGGTATTGTGACAAGACTGAATGAAATGAATGCTTCACCTAGAATACGGTACCCAGCAAAACTCACTTTCTGGTTTGACGGAAGAATACATGGTTTCTACAGACAAACAACAGCTCAGAAACTTCACAGACACAAAACCAGTCTTAAGATAAAAACTGAAAGACCTAATTTAAGACAAGACTGACCAAAAGACACACAAAATTTCTATATAAATATGGCATTAAATCCCAGGACAATTCTTTCTCTCAACGTCAATAGACTAAATGCAACAATTAAGAGACACAGAGTGGCTAAACCTTCTAGGTCGAGAAGGATCTCCTTCCTTCCTGGGAGCCAGGAGGTTCTGCCAGCATGGCGTTTGGCAGCCCTCCGCCATGCCAAAGGCCTCTTTAACCAGGCCTAGGAAGGGGTACGGAACATGGGTCACCCCAGCACCCCTCTACCTCCTTACTCCAGTACTCCAGGGCTTTTCCTGGCCACAATAGGTTCTGGCATTAGGACTTACCAGGGAAGTTTCCTTATTAAACCTGTCCATTGTGAAACATTATGAAAATATATTGATATCATTGTGTTTCATCTGCTTGTCATTATCTGAACGCCATCCAGGAGCTCATTTTATTCCTTTACTCCCTCACTCCCATCTCGTTACCCTACATTTAACCATTTTTCTGTACTAATGATTTTTGTTTTGGCCAAAGTGGATTACATATCTTTCACAGTAATTTTTTGGGTGGAGTCTGAAGCTTCAGCAGGCAACGCGCCACAGCAGGGTTCCATGTTGTAGGCTTTTTGGCCAAGATAAGGTGAAGATGCAGCTTCGGCTGCCCCCCCCACAGCCTTCTCTATCCTTCCTCCCCATCCCCAGGGTTATTTCTGGACACCTGCTCAGGGTCCCAGCAAGTGGGTTCAGGTGAGGTGCAATTTAAAAGAGACCCCAGGCTTCCTTGTTCCTGCAATGGGCTGGGAGGGGACTGGTGAACTTTCAACTTCCAGCGATTAGGAAGCAAACGCCTCTCGGGGAGTCGGAAGCTTCAGCAAGCAACAAGGGGAAGACATGGCTCCATGTTCTCTTCGCTTGTCCAAATCGCAGACCAAAGTGGTGTCTCAGAAACAACCCCCTCCCTCTTGACTATTTCTAAAACATATAAGGGACACGTGTATCTCCTTTGTATATCTCAGATTGATTCCCTTAACATCTATAACTCTTTTCAAACATTCTCATATAGTGACAATTTTACCCACTGGATTTGTTATTTGATTGTTTGATTTTCCCCCTCTGAGATCTGTTTTATAAGCAATACTGGTAGAAGAGTATCTCTGTATAGATTTCATGTTTGAACCAAGTTATGGGGAATGTTGGACTTTATTCGTCGACCCCCAGATGCACCAACAATATCTTGTGGCATTGCTTCTCTTTTGCATAGGCACATTAAAATGGGAAAATAATACATATGCAAACAAGTTCTTATCTAATAGAGATGGGAACACAAATTTGGTAATGTAATTAAGCCTTTTACCCTGAACATTGGCATAATGATTTGGCTTAGGCCTCAGAAGAATGGGCATCACCCACACACACCTGAACAATGGATACCATCTATAGAAACAACCACAATTGTCTATTACATTACCAGGATCCAAGCCTCTACCAGGGAAGACCTACCACTGCTTTGGCATTGACTTACTCCAAAGAATGCTCCCAACATCCAGACGACTCAGCAGCAGTCTGCATGCAGGGCAGATCGCTCCACATTTAATGGTATGAAAAAAATGCACAGAATCCAGAGTCCTTAATATAAGAATCTGATACCAACAATAGCTAAAGTGCGAAAAAGTTTCACTGGGACCTTGAGAATGACTCGAGTTGGAAGGACTGGTATGCCTGGAACCCAGAGTCGGTCTTAGGCCAATAAACTTCTGGGATGGGGCCTTTTTGTAATCAGGTCAAGGATTTTTTCCATTTTCCCTATGCAAACAATGACGATTGCCACTATCACACCTTTACTATATTTTTACTCTTATCCTTTAAGGAAAAAAATATAACAGTGAACTTAAAAACAAATAATTGTAGTAGAATGCCTGTCTCGAATACAGGCAGGGGATGGGAAGGGGGGGAAGGGGTAATGTTACACTGGTGAAGGGGGTGTTCTGGTTATGACTGTAACCCAACTATGATCATGTTACTTAAATAAAAAATATATTAAAATTTTGTTTTGGTAGATTATCCTGCAGAATCTAAGGCACAAGCTCCAATTTTTGTGAACACAGTATTCCTACCAGAATAGTGAACAAGCTTAAATCTCTTAACAGTGGAGATGTGAGAAGAACTCAAAGAGCAGGGCGTTGAAGTACCGTATTTTCCGGTGTATAAGACGACTTTTGAAACAAAAAAAAGTCAACCGAAAATCAGGGGTCGTCTTATATGCCGAGTATATCCCGAAAAATGTTTCAATATGTCGCTAAACGAAAATTGTCTGAAAATTGCCACAAAACGAATTTTCTTTTTTTTTTTTTTTTTTTTTTTTTTTGGTTTTTGGGCCACACCCTGTGAGGCTCAGGGGTTACTCCTGGCTATGCGCTCAGAAGTTGCTCCTGGCTTCTTGGGGGACCATATGGGACGCCGGGGGATCGAACCGCGGTCCGTCCTAGGTTAGCGCAGGCAAGGCAGGCACCTTACCTCCAGCGCCACCGCCCGGCCCCAAAACGAATTTTCTAACTCAATCCTGCACCAATCACTGCAAGGCTGCTCAGACCACCTCTCTCACTCAGCCAATCCAAGCAGGCTTTCGATGCATGCAAATTAGACAATGTTCTGGACCCAAATCTACACTGTAAAAAGCCTGCTCAGATTGGCCAAAGTGGAAGTCTATTACAGTATAACCTTTGAACCTTTGCTTGTTGTGATTGGCTCACTGTGGTACATACAGTTGCAGCACAGGAAGGTTCTGTCTGATACAGTGAATATAGGCCTAAACCTATGTTTTAACTGCAAAATTAGGGGGTCATCTTATACGCCAACAAATACGGTATCTAAGAAATGATAGGTCAAGTTAGTGATAAAAAAAAGAAAACTCATAGGGTCCAAAGAGATAGCTCAGTGGTAGGGCATTTGCTTTGCACATGGCTGACCTAGGACAGACCTGGGTTCGATTCTCAGTATCCAATATGGTCCTCCCCCCACACCGAGTCTGCCAGGAGCAATTTTTTAGCACAAAGCCAGGAGTAACCCTTGAGCACAGAGCCAGGTGTGGCCCAAAAAACAAAATAAATTAAATAAAATAAAAGAGCTCATAAGTTTAGCCGTGAAGAAGTAGAGGGAAGTTATTATAATAAAAATACAAACAGCATTCCTCCTCTAATAAAATCCATTTTCAAGAGCATTTTAGTACTTATTCAGCTGCAAGCTAGGTAAAGCAATATTTATTTGGGGGGAGCATAACAGGCAGCATCAGAGGTTACTCCTGCCTCTGCACATAGAAATTGCCCCTACCAAGCTCGGAGGACCAAATGGGATGCTGAAAATCAAACCTGGGTCTGTCCTGGGTCTGCCTCATGTAAGGCAAAAGTCCTATTGCTGTGATATTACCCCAGCCTCAAAGCAATATTTTTAGAAGGCTCCCTTCTTCTTGCCCCACCCTGAACTTAAGGAAAACTTGATTTTAAAATGTCTTCATTATAAACTTGTTTCCAAAATATTCATTATATTAAGAGCCATATGGTCCTGCACATATTTATATAGAATTTCTTTCTATGGTGGAAATTTGAGAATCAGTAGTGATGTGGAAAAAGTCTTATCAAGGGCCTTTCTCCAAACCTCTGAAATCATACCCTAAAGGAAATCCTTGATTTTCAGGACCAAGTGGTCACTCTTCCCCATCTCTCCAGGCCCCTCCTCTTTTCTGCTTTTACCAGTCTACTCACATTCATTTTGACTCCTCTCATTTCTGTAACCTCTGGCTCATGGCCTTTTCTAGCTCCCTTTACCTCAAATTTCTCATATCCCCCTCTTCTGTTTTTATTTTACTTGGATCCTCCTATTTCTTACTAAAACTTTTGCCATTGTATTATGACTTCATTGGTGATACAATAATTTTCACAAATGAGCTTGTTGCTGTACTTTATTCTTTCTTTTTAATTTCTTTTATTTAAACACCATAACTACAGTTTTTCGAAAAAATTTGTGCATTATTGAGTTACAGTTATACAATGTAAATGACTTTCACCAGTGTGTATTTCCGACCATCAATGTCAACAGTTACCCTCTCACCCTCTCCAGTGCCCTCTTTCCTCCCACCCACCCTCCCCTGCCTCCTGGGGCAGGCATTTTACTTCATTATTTTCTTTTTCTTTTTCATACTGTGTTTTACCCTACTATTAGTAGGTGTGCCAGCCACGTTTCTTTCATGGTAAACAGTTCTCTACTCTAACTGCACGCAACATTCTTTGTGATAAACTTCCCTCCATGGACTGTTCCTCCAAATCCTCATCTCTTTTTCTCTGGATATCATCCCCCACAGTCTTATGTTTTCTTTATATCGCACAGGTGAGTGAGACTGTTCTATGTTTATCCCTTTTCTTCTGACTTATTTCACTCAGCATAATAATCTTCATGACCATTCATATATAAGCAAATTTCTTGACTTCATTTTCCTAGTGGATGCATTGCATTCCATTGTGTAAATGTACTGCAGTTTCTTTAGCCACTCATCTGTTGTTGGGCACCTAGATTGCTTCCAGATTATTGCTATTGTAAATAGTGCTGCAATGAACATAGGGGTGCAGAGGACATTTTTTTTGTATTGTATTTTTGTTTTCCTAGAATATATTACTAGGAGTAGTATTGCTGGATCATGAGGAAGCTCATTTTCCAGTTTTTGGAAGAATACCTATATTGTTTTCATAAAAATTTGGACTAGACAACATTCCCACCAGCAGTGAAAGAGTCCCTTTCTCCCCACATCAACAACACTGGTTAGTCTTGTTCTTTGTGGTGTGCCTATTATCTGTAGTGTGAGATAATATCTCACAGTTGTTTTGATTTCCATATAACTGATGATTAGTGATGTGGAACATTTTTCATGTGCCTTTTGGCCATCTGTATTTCCTTGAGGAAAGGTCTGCTTATTTCTTCTCCCCATTTTTGATGGGGTTAGATTTTTTCTTGTTAAGTTCTGCCAGTACTTTATATATCTTAGTGCCCTTTTTCATATGGGTATTGGGTGGATAATTTCTTCTATTCCGTGGGTACACTTAGTATATCCTAGACATCAAAGCTTTAACTGATGTGTTGAGTGCAAATATTTTTCGAATTCAGTTATCTGTCATCTAATTTTAGCCTGTGTTTTATTTTCCATACAGAAATTTTTAGTTTGATGTAGTCCCATTCATTCAGGTGTGATGCTATATCTTTTGCCATTGGCATCCTATCATTGAAGAGTTCTTTGGGGTCTAAGTATTGGAGAGTGTTGCCTACGTTTTTCTCAATTAACTATGGATTCGGATCTAATCTCAAAGTCTTTAATCCACTTTGAATTGATGTTTGTGTAAAGTGTGAGATATGGATTAATAATTAATATTTTACACCTGGTTATCCAATTGTTCTAATTCCATTTTTGAAGAGACTATTCCATTTCAAATTATTGGCTCCTTTGTCAAAGATTAGTTGATCATATACTTAGGGGCTTGTCACTGGATATTCTGTTCTGACACATCTGAAAATCTGTCTTCGTTCCAGTACCATGCTGTTTTGATCCTGATGACTTTGTATTAGAGCTTCAAGTTAGGTAATGAGATGCCTCCCAGTTTCTTGTTTTTCAGTATTGACTTGGCTATCCTAGGCCTTTTATGGTTCCACATAAACTTTATAAGTGCTTGTTCTAAGTCCTTGAACAATGTTTTTTGAATCTGAGTAGGGATTGAATTGAATCTATATAGTAGATTCATGGATTCTTCCAATCCATGAATATGGAATGTTCTACCATTTCCTTAGGTCTAATTCACTTTCTTTCTTAAGTGTTTTAAAGTTTTCATGATATAGGTCTCTCATATTTCTTGTTAGGTCGATTCCTAGGTACTTGATAGTTTTGGACACTATTTTACATGGGATAGACTCTTTGATCTCTTTTTCCTTTGAGTTGTTATTTGTGTATTGACTTTGTAGCTGGCTACTTTGCTGTATTGGTTATTGTTTCTAGGAAATTTTCCATGGACTCTTTATGGTCTTTGATGTATATCATCATGTCATCTGCAAATATAGTTTGACTTCCTCTTTTCCAAACAGATTTCCTTCTTGTCTATTCCTATTGCTAGGATGTCTAATACTATGATGAATAAGAGTGCAGGTTTTTTTTTAGATAGCTATTACTTTCTTGAGGAAGATTCCTTTCCCACCTATTTGCTGAGGATTTTCATCTTAAATGTGTGTTGGACTTTGTTAAATTCTTTCTCTGCATTCATTGTTATGATCATGTGGTTTTATCCTTCCTTTCATTGATGTGTTGCATGGTGTTGATTGATTTGTATAAATTGAACTATTCTTTTGTCCCTATAATAAAACTCACTTGGTCATGATGTATAATCTTTTTGATGTGTTGTTGGATTGGGTTTGCTAAGATCTTGTTAAGGAGTTTTGTATCCCCACTTTTTTGAGCCAGATCCCTGGTCCACATATCCCAATTTCAACAATAAATTTTTCTTTATGCAGACTGAGACTATGATCAGCATGTACCTCCTAAGTATGATGAGAACTCTTAAATTAGGTAGCTTTAATAATTGAAGAAGGGCCAACCACCTAGACCACTACAGACAATCACGCAACCTCCAGCCAGCTGCAGTAACGCCTCACCCCCGCTGTCGACCATCTAGACTGCACATTCCGGCCATATGAGGCAACATTCCACCCCTCCACTGAACGCCTAGACCACACAAACAACAAAGAGACCTATGGCCAGTTGCGACAATGCCCCGCACCTCCGCGGACCTCCTAGACCTCCTGGACAACCGTCCTGTGGCCTGGGATTTTATGTTCTCCGCCTATCTTTCCCTGAGAGCTCTTCTTCAGAAGTGAGCTGTCCTGTCCACAAACAGTGGAGCCAGGGGAACTTTTGCAGCCGTTTGCACCTTCTAGCCAATGAACACTACAATCACACTTAAAAAAATCCTTGGGGCCGGAGAGATAGCATGAAGGTAAGGCATTTGCCTTTCATGCAGAAGGTTAGTGGTTCGAATCCTGGCATCCCCTATGGTCCCCTGAGCCTGCTAGGAGTGATTTCTGAGCATAGAGCTGGAGTAACCCCTGAGCACCACTGGGTGTGACCCAAAAACCCAGGGGAAAAAATCCACACTACAAGTGTGACAATGGGGAAACAACATAGGCCAACACAGGCATATAGAATGAAGATGACTGCTCTGATGACCCAAAAACGGCCAAGCACCTAGTTAATTTTCAGATAAGGAGTTTAGAGAAGAAATATAGAGGATGTTAAAAAGAACTCAAAGAAAGCATAGATCGAGTTGAATGGAACATGTACAAGAATCAAAAGGATATGAAGATAGACTACTTTGAGGAACACTGTGCCACAAAACATGAGAACATGCAAGGAATAAATTCTTCGACTCATAACCTTCCACATTTGAATCAGTATGATGTAGCTAGCATATCTAAACACCCCCATCACTATTGTGGAAATTAAAATGGTAATCAAATGTCTTCCCAAAAACAAAAGCCCATTTCCGATGGATTCACTAATTAATTATTTCAAACCTTTCAACAAAAACAACTACCAATCCTGTCAGGCTCTTTCATTAAATTGAAGAAACAAGAACACTTCCAAATAGTTTTTATGAAGCCAACATCACCTTGATGCCAAAACCAGACAGAAATGCTGCAAAAAAATTACAGTCCAGTATCCCTGATGAACACAAATGCAAAGATCCTCAACAAAATTCTGACAATGAGGATCCAATACCTCATCAAGAAGGTCATTCATAACAATCAAGTAGGTTTCATCCTAGGAATGCAAGAATGAATTAAGATCCATAAGTCAATCAACATAATACAGTATATCAACAAAAAGAAAAAGAAAATCACAGGATCATATCAATAGATGCAGAGAAAGCATTTGTTAATGTCCAACACCCATTCTCGATAAAAAAAAACTCTCATCAAGATGGGAATGAAAGGAAATTTTCACAATATAGTCAGGGCCATCTACCTCAAGCCAAAGGCAAATATTATCCTCAATGGAGATAAAAGAAAAGCCTTTCCTCTAAAATCTGGTACAAGACAAGGCTTCCCTCTCTCACCACTCCTATTCAACATAGTACTATAATTATTTGCTATAGCAATTAGGCAAGAAAAAGATATAAAGGGCATCCATATAGGAAAGGGAAAAGTCAAGCTCTCACTGTTTGGAGATGACAGAAAAATATATTTAGAAACCCTAAAAACTCTCCCAAAAAGCTTGTAGAAACAAAATATTCATATAGCGAAGAGGCAGGCTACATAATTAACATGTATAAATCAATGGCCTTCTTATACACCAATAATGATAGAGAAGATCTGAACATTAAAAAAGCAATCCCATTCACATTAGTATCACATAAATTCAAATATCTTGGAGTTAACTAAAGAGGTGAAGGACCTGTACAAAGAAAACTACAAAATACTTCTTCAAGAAATAAAAGAGAACATAAGGAAATGGAGACACATACCCTGGACATGGATTGGCAGGATTAACATCATTAAAATGGCAATACTCCAGAAAGCATTGTACAGATTTAATGCAATGCCTCTAAAGATACTCATGACATTCTTCAAAGATGTGTATCAAACACTCTTGAAATTCATTTTGAAAAATAAACACCCACAAATAGCTAAAGCAATTCTTGGGAAAAACAATATAGGAGGCATAACTTTTCCCGATTTTAAATTGTATTACAAAGCAATAGTTATTAAAACAGCATATTTGAATAAAGACAGATATATCCTAAGATCAGTGGAATAGACTTGAGTATTCAGACATACAATCAATTAATTTTGATAAAGGGGCAAGAAATCCAAAGTGGAGCAAGGAAACCTCTTCAGCAAGTGGTGTTGGCACAACTAGGTTAGTCACTTGCAAAAAAGTGAACTCAGATCCCCAGCTAACACCATGCACAAAGGTCAGATCCAAATGGATTAAAAGCCTTGATATTAGGTCTGAAACCATAAGGTGTACAGAACAACACATAAGTCAAACACTTTGTGACATTGCGACTAAAGTCATATTCAAGGCGGAAACAGCACTCTCCAAACAAGTGGAAGCAGAGATAAACAGATGGGAATATATTAAGCTGAGAGGCTTCTGCACATCAAAGGAAATAGTGCCTAGGATACAAGTGCCACCCACATAATGGGAGAAACTATTCACCCAATACCCATCAGATAAGGGGATAATATCCAAAATATACAAGGCACTGACAGAATTTAACAAAAGAAATTTAACCCCATCAAAAAATGTAGATAAGAAATGAATAGATACTTCCTCAAAAAAGAGGTACAAATGACCAAAAAGGCACATGAAAAAATGCTCCACATCAGTAATCATCAGGGAGATCAAAACAACTATGAGTTACCATATCAATATGAGTTACCATATCATGCTACAAAGACTGGTGCACATCACAAAAAACTAGAACAATCAGTTCTGGCAGGGATGTGAAAGTAACTCTTATTCACTGCTGGTGGGAATGCCATCTAGTCCAGCCTTTATGGAAAACAATATGGAGATTCTTCAAAAAACTGGAAATTGAGCTCCCATCGATCCAGCTATACCACTCCTAGGGATATACCCTAGGAACACAAAAAGTACAATTCAAAAATCCCTTCCTCGTGCCTATATTTATTGCAACACTATTTACAATAGCCCAGCTCTGGAAACAACCAAGATGCCCTTCAATAGATCAATGGCTAAAAAAACTGGTACATATACACAGCGGAATATTATGCAGCTATCAGGAGAGATGACGTCATGAAAATTTCCTATACATGGAATTTTCCTGTACATGGAATCTATTATGCTGAGTGAAATAAGTCAGTGGGGAAGATAGACACAAAATAATCTCACTAATCTATGAGTTTTAATAAAAATTAAAGACATTATTGTAATAAGGCCCAGAGATGATAAAGTTAATGCCAGAGGACCAGCTCACAATATGAAGCTCACCATAGGGTGGTGAATGCTATTAGGCAAATAACTACACTAACCACTAGCATGACAATGTTAATTAATGAGAGAAGTAGAATGCTTGTCTCGAATACCTGCAGGGGTGGGTGAGGAGAGAGGGGCATTGGTGGTGGGAAGGTTGCACTGGTGAAGGGGGGTATTCTGTTTGTGACTGAAACTCAACTACAATCATGATTGTAATACATGTATTTTTTTTTTGGTTTTTGGGCCACACTCGGCGATGCTCAGGGGTTACTCCTGGCTGTCTGCTCAGAAATAGCTCCTGGCAGGCACGGGGGACCATATGGGACACCGGGATTTGAACCAACCACCTTTGGTCCTGGATCGGCTGCTTGCAAGGCAAACGCTGCTGTGCTATCTCTCCGGGCCCGTATTTTATTTTTTTAAAAACAATTTTTTACATCCATGTTCATTAGTGAGATTGGTCTATAGTTTTCTTTCTTGGTAGTTTCTAGGTCAGCTTTGGGAATGAGCATAATATTAGCTTCTTAGAAGGTATTAGGGAGAATTTCCGGCTTTTTCATGTTTTGGAAGAATCTACAAATTAGTGATTGTAACTCTTCTCTGAATGTTTGATAAAATTCACCTGTAAACCCCTCTGGTCCTGGACATTTATTCTTGGGAAGTTTCTTAGTTACTATTTCAATTTCCTTACTTGTGATTGGCCTACTTAGACCTTCTACTTCCTCATCATTCAGTATTGGGAAATGATATTTTTCCCAAAATCTGTCCATTTCTTCTAGGTTCTCTAGTTTGAGTACCATAATGTCTCATGATGTTTTGGATTTCTTGGCAGTTCTGTTATAATCTTTCCCCTTTCATTTCAGATTCAATTTATTTTAGTATTTTCCCTCTTTATTTTTTGTGATTCCTGCCAGTGGTTTGTCTATCTTGTTTGTTTGTTTGTTTGTTTTTCAGAAAACTAGCTCCTCACTTCACCAATATCTTGTATTGTTTTCTTTGTTTCTATATTGTTGATTTCTTCTGATTTTTATTTTTTTTCTTTTGCTTGTGTTTGGTTTCCTTTGCTTTAATATGTTTTTTTTGTTTTGTTTTGGTTTGGTTTGTTTTGGTTTGGTTTGGTTTGGTTTTTGGGCCACACCCGGCAGTGCTCAGGGGTTACTCCTGGCTGTCTGCTCAGAAATAGCTCCTGGCAGGCACGGGGGACCATATGGGACACCGGGATTTGAACCAACCACCTTTGGTCCTGGATCGGCTGCTTGCAAGACAAACACCGCTGTGCTATCTCTCCGGGCCCTAATATGTTTTTAATTTGACTTTTCTGCATGGTATTAAGAGAAGTCTAACTTCCCTTTTTTGCAACACAAGTTGATGAAAATGCTTTCCTTGCTCCACATTGTATTGTTTACCCTTGTATCAAAGATTAATTGATTGTATACCGATAGGTCAGTCTTAGAATACTCAAGTAATTCCACTGATCTGAGGGTCTATCTTAGTTCCAGTACCATGCTATTTAATGACTATGCTGTTGGGAAAAATTATGTCTCCATCTTTTAATCCACAGGTATTGCCTAACCTGTTTGTGAGCATTTATTGTTCCAAATGAATTTTAGGAGTATTTAATCCACTTCTTTGGAAAATGTCATGGGTATCCTTAGAGGAGCTGCTTTAAATCTGAACAATGCTTTGAGGAATATTGCCATTTTAATGATGTTAGTCCTCCCTATCTATGAGCAAGGTATATGTTTCCATTTCCTTGTGTCACCTTTTTTTTAAATCAGTGCTTTGTATTTTTCTTTGTATAGGTCTTTTACCTCTTTGGATTCTTTATTTTCTGAGGCGCAATTATGAATAGCATTGTTTTTTAATGTCTCTTTCTCTTTCATTATTTGTATAAAAAACACCATGGTTGGGCTGGAGAGATAGCATTTGCCTTGCATGCAGAAGGATGTTGGTTTGAATCCCGGCATTCCATATGGTCCCCCGAGCCAGCCAGGAGTGATTTCTGAGTGTAGAGCTAGGAGTAACCCCTAAGCATGACCAGGAGTGTCCCAAAAACAAACAAAAAAAAACTCACCATGATTATTGTGTTTTAATTTTGTAGCCTGGCACTTTATTATACAAATACATTGTTTCTAGAAGCTTTTTGGTAGAATCTTTAGGATTTTCTAAATATAGTATGTCATCTGCAAACAGGGAGAGCTTGACTTCTTCATCTTTGTCTGGGTGCCATTGATATCTTTTTCTTGCCTGATTGCTATCCAGTACTTTGTTGAATAGAAATGGTGAGAAGGTATATAACCTTGTCTTGTTCCAGATTTAAGAAAAGTTTGAAGAAAAGATTTAAGAAAGTTTTTCCCATACTATACATACAAATAAGATCCTATCTAATAAAGATTGGAACACACAAATCTTGTAGTGCAAAGGGACCTTACACCCTGAACATTGACAGAACGACCTGGCACAGGCCTCAGAAAAAAGGGCATTTTCCATTCAACCCTGAACCAGGGAAGCCATCCACGAAACATCCAGGATTGTCTATGGCATCACCTGGAAGCAATCCTCTACCATGGAAGACCCTACCACTGCTCAGACATCGACCTGCTCAAAAGAGACTTCCCTTAACACTGAGAAAACTTAACAACAACGACCTGCTTACAGGACAGGGCTCCCTGCATTGCCCTTTAATGATGAGGTGAAACAAGAGGACGCTCCACATCCTGACTTCAATGTAGGATATGCAGATTCCAGGATCTTTAATACAGAAACATGATACCAACAACAGACAGTGTGAAAAATAAAAGTGTGATGGTACTACAGACAATGTCTTGGATTGGATGATCTAACTTGCTTGGAGCCTAGAGTTGATCTTATGCCAGGAAACTTCAGGGGTAGGGTCTCTTTGTATTTAGGCCAAGGTTATTCCTTTCCATGCCCCTCATATTTTGGTGTGCCTATGCAAACAACAATTGCCACTCTAACACCGTTTTTACTGTGCTCCTTTGACTCTAATCCTTAAAAAATCCACTTAAAATTTGAGGTTAACTTAAGCTAATATGCATGTACATGGAAATGTAAAAAATACTATGCCTCTAATGTTTAAGGAGCACATAAGTTTTATGACTTTAGATTGCCTTGTGTGCTGTTAAGAAATATTATAATGTGTTACAATCGGGGACTTGCGGGACAAAGTAATTGTACATGGATTCTGTTTTATTTATCTTAATGTTCTTTGGCTGAAAGTTCAAAGTTAAGATATCAGCAAGGGGACTTCTTCTGAGAATTATGTTATGGGTGATTGTCTTTCCACTGTAACTTTACCTTGTCCTCTTTCTTTGCATCTTTGTTCTCATAATTAAAAATAAAAAAATTTAAAAAAAAACAGTTTTTCCCATTTAGTACAATATTTGCCATGGTTTTGAGGTAAATGGCCTTGACTATATTGAAGAAATGTCCTTTCATTCCCGTAATGTTGAGAGTTTTTATCATAAACAAGCACTAGACCTTATAAAATGCTTTGTCTGCATCTATTTATGTGATCATACGGTTTTTATTTTCTTTTTGTTGATATGGTGTATTACATTAACTGACCTAGTTTTATTAAACCATCCTTGTATCTGTGGAATGAATCCAACTTATCATAGTGTATGATCTTCATGATGAATTTTTGGATTCTGTTTGCTAGTGTTTTGTTTATGATATTTGCATCTGTGTTCATCAAAGATATTGGCCTAGATTTCCCTTTTTTGTGACATCTCTGCTTTATACGGTATCATGGTGATGATAACTTCATAGAAACTCTTTGGGAGTTTTTCTCTTTCTTCAGTTGTCTGGAAGAGCCTGAAAGAGATGGCCAATAGGTCCTCTAAATGTTTGAAATTAGTTAATCTATCTGGGTCTGGACTTTTGATTTTAAGAAGCTTTTTAATAAGTCTGTTCATGTATTCCAGATCATCTTGGTTCAAACTTGAGAGGTTATAAGAGTCCAAGAATTTTGCATTCTTCCAGGTTCTCTTGTTTTGTGGCATAATGACTCAAAGTAATTTCTGATTACCCTTTCAATATCTGCAGTATCTGAAGTAACCCACATTTAACATTTCTAATTCGGTATGTTAAGTTTCTGTCACTTTTCTTTTTGTGCCTTGAAGGGGGGTAGCGATCTTTGGGTTTTTTTCTATAGTTTTCTTTTTCTTTTTTCTTTTTTTTTTTTCTTTTTTTTGGTTTTTGGGTCACACCCGGCATGCTCAGGGGTTACTCCTGGCTCTACGCTCAGAAATCACTCCTGGCAGGCTCAGGGGATCATATGGGATGCTAGGATTCGAACCACCAACCCTCTGCATGAAAGGCAAATGCCTTACCTTCACGCTCTCTCTCCGCACCCCCCCCTTTTTCTATAGTTTTCATCATTGTGACTAGTATGTGTCTTGGGTGCTTTTGAGCTCTTTTATTTGATATGCTTTGGGAATCCAAGATGTGGTTGCATGCAGTCTGTAGTTTTGGAATATCTTAACAACGATGTCCTTGATTTTTCATCAGAGTTGTTCCTGGGTCTTTGGGACCTCAAAGATTCTTATGTTATGTCTACTGAGTTTATTCCAGATTTCTATGTTTGTCTGCTTGCTTTCTTTGAGGATGTTTTTCCAGCTTTTTCTGTTATATGGAGATAATATGCATCTCATCTTTTACTTCACTAATTTTGTTCTCAGTGACTGTTACTCTACCAAGTAACAGTAAGGCTTTCCAGTAAGGCTTTCTGATAAAGTTTTCATTTCACCTACCATGTTCGTCAGCCCTGATATTTCCATTTGAAGTTTTCTCATTTCTACTCTCATAGCCTCTTGAGTCTTGGGCTGTCCATTCCATCATTTCTTTAAATTTTGAACATTTTGAACATCCTTAACATTTCCTCTCTAAAGTCCTGATCAACGATGTGATATAAGTGGGTGCTGTTGATTGCGTCTCCATAACTAGCATCTTTAGTCACAAGGTGTGAGTTTCTGAATAGTTATCACATTGTGAACTTTATTTTATGGTACTGTTATTATGTGTTGTAGTACAGCTCCTTGACTTGAAGAAATGTACACAAAAGACAAGCAGCTATATTTCTTTTCATGTACCTTGGGTTCAATTACAACTGACATGTTTTTTTTTAAATATGGAACACTTCATGAATTTGCATGTCATTCTTGCGGAGGGGCCATGCTAATCTTCTCTGTATCATTCCAATCTTAGTATATGTGCTGCCGAGGCGAGCACCCAACTAACATGTTTTAAATACAAACTCTGGCTACCACCTATGGCTGCTCCCACTTGTCACACACACCGCAGCTGCATTTAAACTGGGGCACTTTTTTCCCCAACTCCACTCACAACTGACAGTTGAGTCTGCGTTCATGCACCTCAATTTCAACTGGCAATTTTTAAAATGCAAACTCTGGCCACTGCCTACAGCTGCTCCTGCTGGTCTTTTATTTCTTTTTCTTTCTGTTTTCTTTCTTTTTTCTTTCCATTTTTTACAGTAACTTTGTTTTCACTTATCTATTATCACTGTTTGCTTCTGGTAGGCCCATGTGACCATATAGGCACAGGGGTCCTCAAACTTTTTAAAACAGCGGGCCAGTTCACTGTCTTTCAGACTGTTGGAGGGCCAGATTATAGTAAAAACAAAAATTATGAACAAATTTCTATGCACACTGCATATATCTTATTTAGAAGTGAAGAAACAAAATGGGAATAAATACAATATGTGGCCCGCGGGCCGTAGTTTGAAGACCCCTGATAGGGTATCAGGAATCAAACTCAGTTAAGCCCTTTCCAATAGCTTCTCCATTTTCCAACTTTGTCTGTGCATCTTTACTACTCAGTATTTTCATTCATGAAAATGTTGAAGAACTTTTTCTTCTATTCTATACTTATACACCATTTGAATCCTGTTAACTGCTCATCTGAAATTTTCCCAAAGATCAATATTAGAAACCAAAAAAATTGTTGTGGTTGAGATTAAGCAAACTCCCTCCTTTTTTGAAATCTTTTTTGTTTACTTCAGGGCTTTTGAGTACATGGAAAACTCAAAATTCATCCTCATTCAAGATGGACATTTTTAAGAAAATCCAATTTTAATTATCTATATTACACATACAACACCTATTTTATGCAGATGATAAATCATAGCCACAATATTATTATTTTCATCATTGTTTTTAATACTCAGCACTTAATAGTATTTAGTGATCAGAAACTGTACACCAGAGCACTCTTCCAAGTGCTTGACACAAATTAACTCACCTAATGTCACAACACCATAAATTATGTTCTCTATATGATACCTGTTATATAAATAAAAATACCAAGGCAGAGAACAGTTCAGTAGCTTGCACAAGGTCATAAAATTGATAAATGGCAAAGACCTAGCACTTAACACATATGACTCTGGAAATCTCTCTTCAATCACAATGTTTATTGCTTCATAGCATAATATAAAGCTCACTGGACTAAAAACACTTGTTTAATTTCACTTTTGCTACTTTAGCAATGTTATTATAAGCAATGTATTCCACTTGTTCAGTGCCCCACATATGAGAAGAAATTTTTATTGTAGTGTAGCCAGTACTTAATAGACTTCTCATTATGGATCCCTTCCAAATTTGTTTTCATCCTGTGGGCCCTTGTCCCTTGAGAATTTCCAAAGATCACAAGGAGTCCTCTAGTGGCCTAGAAATTGAATTCCAAAAATTTTATTTTGAATCCCTGAATTAAAAACAAATAAATCCTACTACAGAAATATAAAAGCAAAAATGGAGAAATTAAGTTAATTAGACATTCCTGGCTCAAGGAATTCAAGGCAAGAAAAGTAACAGGTGTCCTCTTGTTGATGAATAATGAAGAGTTGAAGGTTAATGTGTGTTGCCTTTGAAGAGCTTATCATCTAGTATGAGAGATCCAATCCTTGTTTGAAAATTTCTATTATATGCTGAATGTGCATTAGTTCCTCTGAGGACCAGAGGAGGTCTTTCCTATCTATAGAGCCCTACAGCAGCAGACACAATAACCTATAAATGATATACTTGTGAGCCCTATGTATTTGTTAAAAAAGCGCCATTAAAGAGGTTCCACAGAATAGTAAAGGGGTTGGTAGAGAATTAGAGACAGCTTTGTGAAGGATGTGAGTTCCTGGGGGCGGAAGTTATATTTTGTTTTGTTTTGTTTTTCACAAGCACCAGAGATTTGGGAAGGGTCCCAAAAAGAGCTATGGTAAAGATCTAAAGAGGAGGACAAAGTACATATGATTTAGAAAAGCACAAAATAGGCTTGAGAACGGGATTTGCTGAGGCAGGATTAAGTGAGGCAGGTAAGTGAGGAGAAAGTAAAATAATTTCACAGTGAACTGTCACTGTAGGTTCCAGATAAGGGGCCATGCTTCTGCTGCATCATTCTGCCCTACCACCAGAAACCCCCTTAACTTATCACTTATGGCAGGTTTCTTTTTTTTGGGGGGGTCACACCCAGCAGCACTCAGGGCTCTGTGCTCAGAAATCGCCCCTAGCAGGCACATGGGGACCATATGGGATGCCAGGATTTGAACCACTATCCTTCTGCATGAAAGGCAAATGCCTTACCTCCATGCTATCTCTCCAGCCCCGGCAGGTTTCTTTTGATCTGTTTTATGTTGTTTAATTTAGAAGATTTTTGTTGTCTCATTTGTTTTTTGACCTTTCCCTTTACTTACAGTTTTTCACAGCATATGGTCCTGATTATGTGCTAGAAATCACACCAAGCTGTCGGCCAGACCGCAATGAGCCCCACCAAATCCAGCAAATCCTTAATTACATCAAAGGTGAGCATTCCTTCTCAAGTCCTGCCCTCTTCATTCCACCTAGCATGTAGTGGCCCATCACTGGAGACTTTGCTACATGCCATTTGTCTTGGGGAGGTTCATGATTTCACTCACTTAAAAGAGACATATCTTCTTAGACTCAAAAATTATCATTGGAATTCCACAGTGGCTATTGACTGGATTGGAGTTGTCATTTGGCCAACTAATGTCACCTTCAGGAGGACAAAAGTTTCCATTTTGGCACCTCCACTGAGAAACAAGACCTAAAGCATACTCTGGAATTCTTTTCCTTTACAAAGGATGATAGTAAAAGCCCCAGGAGGAGGAGGAAATATCACATCATTTCAAAGTTGGCAAGGGCTTGGTGGCAGAGAACTATCAGTTCCTGTGTGGCTTTTTGTACTAGAATATCCCAGAGAGTATAAACCAACAACAAATTATGAGGTCCTGGAAGCAGTTTTCCATTATCACACTAATGTCAGCTACTAAGATAAGGCTGCTGCCATATCCTTTTCTTCCCAAGAGCAGGCCTAGAATATTCTTGCCTCTAGAGAGCAAAACGCCACCCATCAGCTTCCTTCTTACTTGAAACACTACTGACTCTATTTGCAATGTTATCTATGGCTCACTAGTAGTGCCCTCCCAATCTTAGCTTTATAACTCACCTCATTTTGTCTACCCCTGCACCCAAAAAAGTGGTTTTGGCAACCATTTTCCTGTTTAATTGAATGTCTTTGTATGTGTACATAGTTGGGGGCATTGTAATTATTTGCACCTAAGAGATCAGGGTATCATTGCTCACCCTAGAAAGTGAAATCTCTGTTTATTTGTGTAATGACCACACTAAGATGATTTTTACCTTTTATTCACTCCTGAAAATATAATGCACCATGAAAGGGAGGCTTATTCTGTGACAGAGTCAATTGGAAGAAACCCGTATGTCCTGGGCTGGGGTAAGGGGTAGTCTCAACAAGGATTGGATTCAGCACTATTTTCAAGCAGAACCCAGCTGATGCCAACAACAGAGTCTACATCCAAGGCATCTTTGACCAAAGTTAATGTTTTAAGCTTTTGTTGTTGTTGCTGTTGTTGTTGTTGTTGTTGTTGTTGCTACACACCTGGCTCTGTTCAGCTCAGAGAACAAAATGGGATACTGAATATTTAACCAGGTTGGCTGCATGCAAGGCAAAAATCCTACCCACTGTGGTATTGCTCCAGCCCAATTTTTAAAACTTTTAAATCATATGGCTATAGTTATGCAGAGCAATGATTATTTCCTCTCTGAATTATCACCTAGCCCTCAGTCTTATCTTTACCCTGTCATTTCAAACATTTCTATCTGGCCTCTCAATGATTAATAACCTAAATGTCCTCACTGCCTAACCAAATTTTTCTCCCTGCCCAACTCTTAAAGGCCTTTAAAAATATTGTTCCTGGTCCTTTTCTGGTATTTCATACCCATTTAACAATGACTCCTCCCCCATTTCACACCCAGAATGTTTTTCCTTTTTCCTTGGAGATTGTTCCTGGACCAACTTCTCTTCTTTAGCCCTGCCATTTCCACAACCCAGTCTCTAAATTCTGATAAAACCTAAACAAAGCAATAAAAACAGAGAAACCAAGCAAGCCTGTAAAACTTCTTTCTTATATATGGGCACCTCCATATGTACAGATATCTGCCTGTTTTCATGCTTTCCTTACCATGCCTATATGCATATCTTCAGAGAATGCGGCATCTTATTATTAAGGAAGTAAAAAATGGCACTCCTGAGAAGACATAAGGAAGGTAGAGAGCTAAGCAAACAAAAAACCCACTCACCTCCAAATATAATTAATCATACAGAGACTTGAGACTAAAATAATTAGATGAAGGTTGTTTAAAAAAAAAGAAAAAATCTTCAAGGATACCTAAGTTATATAGAATTCATGGTTTTTTACAAAATCCTAAATTGTTAAAGAAATCTTAAATCAACACAAAGAAATGAAACTGATATAAAATGTATGCCTCAGAATCTAGATCCTCAGAAATATGATATATACAAGAAGGAAAACTAACATTTTATCTACAAGAGAATCAGGAATTTTAGTCATCATAAAGCTCAGTATGAGTCACTGGGGCAAGATAGCCCTAGAGATGCTGATTCAATATCAACTTCATTTTCAAAGAACTCTAGATAAATAGCATAGTGCTCTGGGAGATTAATTGGGATGGAGAGAAGGCTGGATCCGACACTCCATGAACCTGATTAGAAGAGTTATAAAACCTAAAGAGAAGGCCCAGAATAATGCAGTCTTTACTTCATTTCTATTTGAGGTTGTCAAAGACAGGAGAACCTACATAGGCAATATATATGTAGTCATATATACAGCACAGATAGACCCATGTTTATATACTTCTAAAGCGAGCTTTTCATTAGAAAGAATTTTCTAGCAACTGGAGCTATTCAAAGTATGTTCAAGAAAGAATGTTCAGAGAATGATTAGTATGCTTAGAAAGAAATGGGTCTTTGTTGCTGGATATATATAAGTAGACAACTTTTTTGTCATACTAGAGATAAGCCCCTGCATTGGATCAGTCTGTTGTTAAAATACCTTCTCATCCATGCTGTTCTAATATGCTGTATGTTAAATTGAAAAAAATAGATAAATGATGAGAATAATATGATAGAGTACAGGGGTTGGTACATGAGTCATATATGGCAGAGGGGAGCAGCGCGGTAAGTCTTTCTATGGGAGAAAATTGATGAAGGAGAAAAAGAAACTAAGAGTGGGTGGAGAGAACCCAGAGGGCAACACAAAATAAGGTAATTATAAAATACAGGGAATGTTCAGATTTAGCAATCCCTTTCTTATTGAGAGTTTTGTGTGCTAGTCATATGGATAAGCTGGATGCACAGGTCTAGACACAAAAGAGAAATGCAGCTAAACTGAGATGGAAATGGGGTTAGAAAGAAGGCCAAATTTGCTATAAAGGGCCAGGCTAACCTGCCATACTGAGATCATGTCCCTCCAGCCTTGTGACACATGCTGCCATCAGATACTGTTGCCATGACAATGGTCAGTGTGGAAAGACTGCTGAATTGTAGGCGTTCTGAAGGTTTTCCTGAGCCAGCCTATAAGACTGATATTTGTTCTCACATATAAAACCTCAGATATGGTGGCCATTTCTCACCAGGTCTTCCTCTCTTCTCCCTTTTCCAGTCCATTAAAAGCATGGACAGGGAAAGGCACAAATTTATTTGGGGAAGTGGGATGACAACAGGGCAATAAGGGTGTGGATGTAATCAGCTCCTAACTTAAGAGTGAAGTTTAGCCAGCAAGACTTCTTCAGTTTGTTCAGCCTTTGATCTTGGAGCTATTGGAGTCTTTTTTTTTTCCTTTGTTTTACCACATTACTTAGAAGCAAAAAGGATGGAATTTTGAGTCTATTGTAAAACAATCTTGAAGAGGTTCCTCTTACAGAACTACATTCTCTGTGCCACAGGCTGCCTGAGGGACATGCAAATGTAGGCTCCACTTACCCCCTCTTTACTGCCTCTTGGCTCTCCAGTATGGGAAAAAGACAAAATAAACCAAGCCCATGGAGAGTTTATTCAAAATGTTCACGGTACCCAGAGAAAAGTTATGTTTTACTCTCATAATTTATTCTTGTCATGTCAGTGAATCTGAAAGTATATGGTGTTGTTTACTAGGAATTATAGGTTAGAGAGAAGGTAGCTCAGCTGAGTTCTTGATCACAACAGTAAAAAGCATCCCCTCCCCAGCCTCCTAAGCTCAAACTCATTTGTCTTTCCTCTCTCTGCTTGACATGCTCTAGTAGAACAAGCTTGCAGTTCTGAGTTGAAATAGTGCTAAAGGGCACAGCCCCAGTCATGGCTAACTTCCCAAGTTCTCTGGTTCTCTCTGAATAGGGAAAGCGAGATTGGTTTATTTTTGTTTTTTTAATGATCAACTTAAAAAAACTTTATTTAAACCACTGTGATTTACAAACTTATTATAGTTGGGTTTTGACATAAAATGTTGCAAGACCATCACCAGTGTCAACCTCCCTCCACCAATGTTCCCAGAAAGCATCCTATGTCAACCTGCCAGCCTAATAGTCTCATTTTTAATTTTGATCATTAAAGTTTGGGTCTAATGATTTCATTAGACTTCATTCATTAGATTTCATTTGACTCTGGCTTAGATATTTATTTCTATCCTTTCACAATACCACCAATGCACTTGATGCCCCTTGGCCCCTGTCCCCTATTATTTCATATTTGTATTTCTCCTCCACTTAGTATCTTTCCTTCTCCTCACTATACTCTAGGATCTCTAGTGTTCTTGATAGCCCCCATTTAAATCATTTCATTTCTTCATGCAGTTATTCTAAATATTACATATAAGTTATATCACCCTGTGTTTATCCTCCTTCTGGCTCACTTCATTTAACACAGTATATTCCAGTTCCATCCATGTTGCAGCAAGTTGCATTACTGCATCACTTCTTACAGTTATGTAGTATTCCATTGTGTGTGTATATATATATATATATAAATACACACATTGATATATATATACACACACATTGATGTATATATATACCTATATATACACACACATCTTATGATTGACTCATCTCTTGTTGTACATCTAGGTGATCAACTTTTTTCTAAATTACTCTATTTAAACAGTGTACTTACAAGGTTGTACAGAAAAGAGTTGATTTTTTTCACATTTACAAAGATATTCACAATGGAGCCTTAGTCAAACTATGTACAAGACTCTTCTGCAGTGTATATTTCCCGCAACCAATGCACCAATGTTCCCTGATTCCTTCCTGCCCTCTCCCTGCTTTTAAATGCTTTTAAAGCATTTTCTCCTCTCTCATTCTTTTTTTTTTTTTTTTTTTTTTTTTTTTTGGTTTTTGGGCCACACCCGGGAATGCTCAGGGGTTACTCCTGGCTATGTGCTCAGAAGTTGCTCCTGGCTTGGGGGACCATATGGGACACCGGGGGATCGAACCGCGGTCCGTCCAAGGTTAGCGCAGGCAAGGCAGGCACCTTACCTTTAGCGCCACCGCCCGGCCCCCCCTCTCTCATTCTTTCTCTCCTTTTTTTCTTTTAGACACTGGTATGCAGTATTGTTACTGCCTATCACATTTTCTTTTTTCAGTACCCAGTTCTTGTCCAGAGTGATGATTTTGGTTTTTGGGTCACACCCGTCAGTGCTCAGGGGTTACGCCTGGCTTCACACTCAGAAATCACTCCTGGCAGGCTCGGGGGACCATATGGGATGCCGGGATTTGAACCGATGACCTTCTGCTTGAAAGGCAAATGCCTTACCTCCATGCTCTCTCACCGGCCCCCAGAGTGATGATTTTGAACTATTGTTGTCATCTTGGTTCCTTCTCTGCTCTAACTGCATTCCCTCACTATTTGTGGCAAGATTCCTACCATGGACTGATCATACTGGCCCTCAACTCTTATCTATGGATATCATTAACATGCTATCTCATTTTTATATCCCACAAATAAGTGTGATTGTTCTATATTTATCCTTCTCCCTCTGACTCATTTCATTCAGCATAATATTCTCCACATCCATCCACGTATAATCAAATTTCATGACTTTCTTCCTAACAGCTGTGTGGTATTTCATTGTGTAGATGTACTACAGTTTCTTTAGACACTCATCTATTCTCTGGCACTTGGGTTGTTTCAGTTTCTGGCTATTGTAAATAATGCTGCAATGGGGGCCGGAGAGATAGGACAACGGTGTTTGCCTTGCAAACTGCCGATCCAGGACCTAAGGTGGTTGGTTCAAATCCCGGCATCCCATATGGTCCACCGTGCCTGCCAGGAGCTATTTCTGAGCAGACAGCCAGGAGTGACCCCTGAGCAATGCCGGGTGTGGCCCAAAAACTAATAATAATAATAATAATAATAATAATAATAATAATAATAATGCAATGAGCATATGAATGTAAAGGCCTATTCTCACTGTGCTTTTCAGCTCCTATAATATATTCCTAGGAATAGTACTGCTGGATATGAAAGCTCAATTTCTAGTTTCTTTTGAGGAATATACATATTGTTTCCAAAAAGGCTGAACCATTTAATATACCCACCAGCAGTGAGTGAGAGTTTCTTTTTCCCCAAATCCATGCCAGCATTGGTTGTTCTCCTTTTTGATCTGTTCCAGTCTCTGTGGTGTTAGATGATATCTCATTGTTGTTTTTATTTATGTATCCCTGATTATTAGTTATGTAGATCATTTATATGTTCCTTTTTGGCCATCTGTATTCATTCTTTGAGGAAATTTTTGTTCATTTTCCCCTTTTTTTGATGGGCTTAGATTATTTTTCTTGCTAAGCTCTATAAGTACCTGGTATATCTTAGATATTAACCTCGTATGAGACTGAAATTGGGGGAATAGTTTCTTTTATTCCATGGATGGTCTTTATATCCTAGTCACAGTTTCCTTTGAGGTGCAGAAGCTTCTTAGTTTAATGTATCCCCATTTGGTTTGTTGTTGTTGTTTTGTTTTGTTTTTTTTTGTTTGGCCAGTGGTATTTCATCTTTAGAGATACCTTTAGTTTCAGTATCATAGAATATTCTGCCTATATTTTCCTCTAGGTACCGTATAGTATCAAGTCTGATATCAAGGTCTTTAATCCAGTTTGATTTCTTTCATGCACAGCATTAAAGAAAAGTCCGAGTTCACTGTTTTGCTTATAGTTGACCAGTTTTCCCAACATCACTTGTTGAAGAGGCTTTCCTTGCTCCACTTTGTATCTCTTGCTATTTATCAAAGGTTAATTGCCCATTTGAGGGTTACCCATCTGAGGGTTGGTCTCAAAATATTCAATTCTACTTAAATGATCTAAGAATCTTTATAGTAAAGTGGCAGGCTACAAAGCAAAAACACAATAATCCATGAGGTTCTTATATACAAATAATGAAAGAGGTATATAAATTTCCATTCACAATTTTGCCTCAGAAAATCAAGTACTTTGGAATCAACTTAATCAAGGAGATGAAAGACCTATACAAATAAAACTACAAAGCGCTGCTTTAAGAATAAAAGAAGGCAGAAGGAAATGGATATATATGTATATATATATATATATATATATATATACACATACTAATGGATTAGGAGGATTAACACCATTAAAATGGCAATACTTCCCAAAGTATTTTATAGAACTAATGCAATTCCTAAATGACATTTTTTAAAGAAATAGATCAAACACTCCTGAAATTCATATGGAACAATAGATAGCTCATGCAGTCCTTGTGAAAAAGAAGATGGGAGGCATAACTTTCCCAAAATTCAAACTGTACTATAAATCAGTACTCATTAATAGAACATGTACTGAGATTGGTTTCTAGTCCTTGGTACTGATAACAAGTTGAATTAAGTAATGGTTGGGGCAAATGAGAGGCAGGACAGAGCTTCATATTGCAACTCAGACACAATTTTGGGATGTGTTGGGGTGAGACATGCCTAAATGAGTCAATGTTGAAGTTGTAACTGGAGATTTCCACACTTGCTCTGAGTTCACAGCCTGTACCCCAGTCTTGTCTTAAATAGGAAAATAAGACAGTGAAACTCTTTGGGAATGAGGGAGAAGGAACAAGAGACAAGGAGAAAAACCTTTTGCATATATGCCTTCTCTAACCCCTTAATGAAGGAAGTGAAGTGTAGCAGCTTTTGTGGTGGTTGGAACTAGAGTTAGCCAACAACCTGATGTATATGTGGGGAAAGACTATGCCAGTGACAACATAAATAAAATAACATAAATTGACCACTTCATCATAAAATGCAATGATAACTTCATAAAATAAACCATAATAATAATAACAAATATAATAAATCATAAAATAAACACCAGTAACATCATAAAATAAAATAACATAAATTGACCATTTCTGCATGTGATAGTGTAGCAGATAACATGCTTGCCTTGGACACAACCAACCCATGTTCATTCCCAGCACCACGTATATTTCCCCCAAGCCTCACCAGGAGTGAAACCTTACTACAGAGCCAGCAGTAATCCCTGATAATGGTCACAAACCAAAAATTATAAAAAATGGTAACTACTACTTATCTAAAAGATGAGAAAAACAGTCAGAGAGGATAACTGATTTGACCAAGAACATCCTTATTCATTCATTCATCAATTAATTACAAAGTGCCCTCTGGCTAATGAATGATGGAACAGAACTTTGAACACAGGCCTGTCTGAACTGGGGCTTTGGAGTCAAGCTGTTTGGCCTTTCTGGTGCCCCTCTTTTCCATAGTGTTACTCTGTTGAATCTCTCAATCAATCCCCATCTGCTTTTCCATTTCCCCTTGGAAAACCTTTCTCATACTGCACTGCACCCAGCTTCTTCCATAAAAGCCATGGCTGAGGAATAAACCCATGAACAATATATGTGGTTTAGCCTTGACTGATGAAAGACATGTATGATCCTTATTGGCATATAAAGTATGTAAAAAGGGGCTGGAGGGATAGCACAGCAGTAAGGCATTTGCCTTGCACACGGCCAACACAGTATAGACCTCAGTTTGAATCCTGGCATCCCATATGGTACCCTGAGCCTGCCAGGAGCAATTTCTGAGCACAGAGCCAGGGGTAATTCCTGAGCGCCACCGGTTATGACCCAAAAACAAAAACAAACAAAAATAAAATAAAATACATAAAAATGGGAGCCATTCTAATTTATAGATTTAAATATAGCATGTGAAGTGGTATTGAGATAGATCAATGTGATATTAAGAAAGTGAGCCTATAGAAATATGGAGTTGAACAGTACCATGATAGAGAAGAAAAGCTGAGAGATTTTTAGGAAGGGTATATCTATAGCACTTGGAAACATTTCATTAATAGAGAGTCAGGAGAAATGAACCAATAAAGATGACTAAAGTGTTCTTCCTAAATGCCAAGTGAATGGAGTGCTATTAAGAAACAGAAAGATAAAAAAGAAACAGGAAGATACTTTTACAGAATCGAAGATACAGAAAGTACTGACAGAACTTAAGAAAAAATATCTGGGGCCGGGCAGTGGCGCTAAAGGTAAGGTGCGCCTGCCTTGCCTGCGGTAGCCTTGGACGGACCGCGGTTCGATCCCCCGGTGTCCCATATGGTCCCCCAAGCCAGGAGCAACTTCTGAGCGCATAGCCAGGAGTAACCCCTGAGCGTTACCGGGTGTGGCCCAAAAACCAAAAAAAAAAAAAAGAAAAAATATCTAACACCATCAAAAAAATGGGAAGAATAAATAAACACTTTCTCAAAAAAGAAATACAAATGACCAAAAATACAAATGACATGAAAAAATGCTTCACATCACTAATCAGCAGGGAGGTGCAAATCAAACAACAATGAGGTGCTATCTCATGCCACAGAGACTGGCACACATCACAAAGAAGAAAAAAAAAGAATAATCAGTGCTGGCGGGGATGTGGGGAGAAAGGAACTCTCATTCACTGCTGGTGGGAATGCTGTTTAATTCATCCTTTTGAGTTCCCATATGATCCAGATATACCACTCCTAGGGTATATCCTAGGGACAAAAAAAAGCAATACAAAAATGCTTTCCTCATACCTTTATTTATTGCAGTGCTATTTACAATAGCCAGATTCTGGAAACAACCAAGAGGCCCTTCAACAGATGAATGGCTAAAGAAACTGTGATATATACACACAATGGAATATTATGCAGCCATCAGGAAAAATGAAGTCATGAAATTTTTCTGTACATGCATGGACTATTATGCTGAGTGAAATAAGTCAGAGATAGAGAGATAGATACAGAATAGTCTCATTTATGGGTTTTAAAAAAAATAAAAGACATTATTATAATAATATCCAGAAACAACAGAGATGAGGGCTGGAAAGACTGGCTTACAATATGAAGTTCACCACAAAGAGTGGTGAGTGTGGTTAAAGAAATAACTCTACTAACAACTATCAAGACAATGTTAATAATTGAGAAAAATAGAATGCCTGTCTGGAATACAGACAAGGAGTGGAGGAGGATGAAGTTGCGGGGCATTGGTGGTAGGAATGTTTCATTGGTGAAGGGGTGTCCTTTTTATGACTGAAACCCAAGTACAAACATGTTTGTAATCATGGTGATTAAATTAAGATATTTTTTTAAGAAAAAGAAAGCATTTGACAAGGTTCATGATAAAGATTTTCAATAAGGTGGGTATTCAGAACCTTTCCTAAAAATAATCATTGCCATTTACCACAAGCCTGTGGCAAACATTATACTTAATGGAGAAGAAATAATAGCCATTTCTCTAATATCTGGCACAAGACAAGTTTGACTCTCTCGCCATTTCTATTCAATAAAGTGCTGGATGTACTTGCAAAAGCAATTAGGCAAGATAAAGATATCAAGAGTATCCAGTTAAGGGCAGACATTTTGAGGCTTCTTCTGGCTTGCTTCAACCTGGGAACTCTGATCTTCTCTGGCATTAATCCCCTGAGAATGAGCCTCAGCTGAGGTGTGTCTTTCCGGCCCTGAGTTGCAGATAAAGCTGACTATACTGGGCCCCATAAGCTCAGCAGACATTTTGAGGCTTCCCCCGGCTTTCTTCAACCTGGGAACTTTGGTCTTCTCTGGCATTCATCCCCTGATGGCTTGCCTTGGCTGAGGTGAGTCTTTACGGGCCAGAGTTGCAGATAAAGCTGACTCTGATGAGCCCCTTAGGCTTGGCAGACATTTTGAGGCTTCCTCCGCTTGCTTCAACCTAGAAACTTTGATCTTCTCTGGCATTAATCCCGTGAGGGCGTTCCTTGGCTGAGGTGTGTCTTTCCGGGCCAGAGTTGCAAGTAAAGCTGACTCTGCTGGGCCCCTTAAGCTCAGCCGACATTTTGAGGCTTCCCCCGGTTGCTTCAACCTGGGAACTTTGATATTCTCTGGCATTAATCCCCTAAGGGTGTGCCTTGTCTGAGGTGTGTCTTTCCAGACCAGAGTTGCAGATAAAACTGACTCTGCTGGGCCCCTTAAGCACACCTCTTAAGGAGTCAACACAGAGCATGACCGCTCGCTTTGCTTCCGGCCACGCACTCCCTAGCCAGTGAATACCACCACACATAGAAAAAACCACAACACAAGCATGACAATGGGGAAACTATGCAGACCAACATCAGGCATAGAGAATGAAGATGGAAACTCTGATGACCCAACAATAGCCAAAAACCTAGGTAGTCTTTCAGATATGGAGTTTAAAGTAGAAATATGGAGGATGCTCACAGAACACAAAGAAAGTATAGGGGCCGGTGAGGTGGCGCTAGAGGTAAAGTGTCTGCCTTGCAAGCGCTAGCCAAGGAAGGACCGTGGTTGGATCCCCCGGTGTCCCATATGGTCCCCCCAAGCGAGGGACACTTTCAGAGCGCTTAGCAGGAGTAACCCCTGAGCATCAAACAGGTGTGGCCCGAAAAAAAAAGAAAGTATAGGTTCAGAACACTAATAAGAATCAAGAGAATATGAAGATAGAAATCAGAAAACTCCAAACTGAAATATCAGGTCAAATAACAGGTCTGAAAAACTCAGTAGATGAATTGAAGAACAAAATGGATGAGCTTTCCCACAGGTTAACAGCAGCTGAGGATAGAACTAGTCCTCTGGAAGATGCGATACATAACAATTCCACACAGCAGAAGAGATCGAAAAAAAGCCTTAAATCAAATGATCAGACAATGGAAAAATTACTTAAAAAATATGAACAGATGAAAATAGAAGTCTTTGATAAGCTCAACAGAAACAACCTAAGAATAATTGGAGTCCCAGAGACCCAAGAAGAAAATCTCAGGAAGAATCAACAGTCAAGAACATCATCACAGAGAAACTGCCAGAGCTAAAGAAAACATGTGACCAAATACTGCATGCCCGAAGAGTACCAGCTAAAAGAGACCCCAGGAAAAACACCCCAAGACACATCCTTGTCGCAATAATGAATCCCACAGATAGAGATAGAATACTGAAAGCAGCAAGATCAAAAAGAGAAATTACATTCAAGGGAGCATCCTTGAAATTTACAGCAGACCTGTCACCAGAAACACTCAAGGCCAGAAGGCAGTGGTGGGATATAGTGACAAAACTCAATGAAATAAATGTTTCACCAAGAATACTGCACCCAGCAAAACTCACTTTCAGGTTTGAAGAAAGTATACATGGCTTCACAAGTAAACAACAGCTCAAAAACTTTACAGACTCAAAACCAGCCCTAAAAGAAAAATTGAAAGATCTTCTCTAAAGACAAGACAGACCAACAAATGCACCAAACTTCTACACAAAGATGGCAATAAATCGCATGACAATTATCTCTCTCAACGTCAATGGACTAAATGAACTGGTTAAGGGGCAGAGACTGGTGAAATGGGTCAAAAAACTGAACCCAACCTTCTGCTGCAGATCAGTGGAATAGGCTTGAGTACTCAGAGAATGTTCCCCAGACATATAATCACCTAGTTTTTTTATAAAGGAGCAAGAAATCATAAATGGAGCAAGGAAAGCCTATTCAACAAGTGGTGTTGGCACAACTGTTAACCACTTGCAAAAAGGCGAACTCAGACCCTCAGGTAACACCATGTACAAAGGTAAAATCCAAATGGATTAAAGATCTTGATATCAGATCAGAAACTATAAGGTATATAGAACAAAATGTAGGTAAAAGACTCCATGACATTGAGACTAAAGGCTTCTTTAAGGAGGAAACAGCACTCTTCAAACAAGTGTAAGAAGAGATAAACAGATGGAACTATATTAATATGAGAAGCTTCTGCATCTCAAAGGAGATAGTACCCAGAATACAAAAGCCACCCACTGAGTGGAAGAAATTATTCACCCAATACTCATCAGGTAAAGGACTAATATCCAAAATATACAAGGTACTGACAGAATTATATAAGAAAAAACCATCTAACCCCATCAAAAATGGGGAGAAGAAATGAACAGACACTTTTTAAAAGAAGAAATGCAAATGGCCAAAAGGCACATGAAAAAATGCTCAACATCACTAATCGTCAGGGAGGTGCAAAGGTGGTTGGTTCGAATCCCGGTGTCCCATTTGGTCCCCCACACCTGCCAGGAGCTATTTCTGAGCAGATAGCCAGGAGTAACCCCTGATCGCTGCTGGGTGTGGCCGGGGAAAAAAAGAATGTTTTCAAAAAAAATAGGAAAGATATTCCAGAGAATAAATCTGCCTTGCATGCAGCTAACCCAGCTTTGGTCCTCAGAACTACATATGTCCTGCCTGAGAACAGAGTATGGATTAAGCCCTTAGCACTATACAATATGCCCTCCAAAATAAAAAACAAAATCAAATAATGAACTGGATTTGTATACATAGAATAAATCCCACTTAGTCATGGTTTATAGATTTTATATGTACCATTGAATTCTGTTTTCTAATATACTCATGAGGGCTATACTCTGTAGTTTCCCTTTTGTACTGTTTTCATTATTCAAGTACTACTGCCTTACAGGATTGATTCAAAAGTGTTTTCTCCTTTTCAATTTTCTATAAGAGATAGCATAATTTATTATTTTCCTTTAGAGCAAAATTTTCCAATGAGAACATCTGGACCTGGAGATTTCTTTTTCAGGGTGTTTTCATTATTATTTTGATGGTTAGAATAATATAACTTCAGTTTTTTTTATTTGTTGAGATTTGGATTCTGGCCAAGTAAATGCTCTGTCTTGATATATAGTCCATGAATGCTTTGAGAAAATATATCTTTATAAATTATATATTACATATATAAAATATACATTATTGGTTTGTATTCTGCTATTTGATAGTGTGTTCTGCCAATGTCTGTTGTATCTTATTGTTCAAGAATATTGTTGACTTCTATATCCTTACTTTTTTTTTATAGTTGTTTTAGGTATGTTGACATCTCCAAGCCTAACTCTGGATACACTTTTTAAAACTATCATTTTTTTCTTCAGTATTCTAAAACTCCATTATTAGAATCTCTACTTCTTTATTGTTTTGTTTTCTGGAGTAGGAACAATCCAGGTTGCCATCAGGGATTACTCCTGGCTCCTCACTCAGAAATCCCTCCTGACAGGTTCAGGGCACCATATGGGATGCAGGGAACTAAGCCCAGGTCAGTCCCGTGTTGGCCACATGCAAGTCAAATGCCCTACCCACTGTGCTATTGCTCATTCCCCAGAATCTCTACTTCTTTGTTGACCAAGCACCATGCGACATCTTCTCAGTTTATAGTCATTTACTTTGCTCTGTTTCTACTTTTTTCTGTATTAACATATCCCTAGTTTCTTTTTGGTTTTGGTTTTGTTTGGGGACCATACCCGGTAGCACTCTGGGTTACTCCTGACTCTGTGCTCAGAGATCACTCCTGGTAGGCTCGGGGGACCACATGAGATGCTGGGGATTGAACCTGGGTCTGCCATGTGCCAGGCAAATGCCCTGCCCACTGTGTGATCACTCTGGCCCCAATTCCTACTTTCTTTTAACTATTCTTTGTGTATAATATTTTATTTTTGAATATTCTATCTAAATTATTTATAATGTATTTTAAACTATTTTATTGCAGATAGTTGGATCATTTCATTTGCTATTTTTCCCATCTTTGTCTTTTAATTGGTATACATGGGTCATGTACATTCTGTGTGATTTTGAAATGTTAGAAATTAAATTTCTACTGTTTTTGTTTGTTTCCTTTCTTTGCCATTATCTTTCCTTTTTTTCCATAAATATTGATATCTTATACCTTTAAATCTCTTATTTTTCTGTAGTGTTTTGCATCTCTTTGTACAAACTTTACAGTGGTTGCTCTTTGTATATACTATACAGGCATAACTTATCATAGTCTACTTGTGTCAAATTTTAACTGTAAAAGTAAAGTGTATAAACCTTACCTACTGTTAACTCCCTTTACCCTTACCTCTGTAGTATATATTTATTTACATAATCTAATCTTAAACATTTTCTCACCTAGACAGACTTCTGTTGCTGCTGCTTCCTTCTTCTTCTTCTTCTTCTTCTTCTTCTTCTTCTTCTTCTTCTTCTTCTTCCTCCTCCTCCTCCTCCTCCTCCTCCTCCTCCTCCTCCTCCTCCTCCTCCTCCTCCTCCTCCTCCTTCTTCTTCTTCTCTTCTTTCTTCTTTCTTCTTCCTTCTTCCTGTCTTCTGTCTTTTTCTTTTAGGAACTGTTGTGGTTTGCAATACTGTTACTTAAAGGCTATCATGCATATCATTTTACTTTCTTTCAGCACAAAAAAGTTTTTGTCCAGAGTAATCATTTCCAACTATCATGGAATTGTGGATTATTTTCTTTCATCTCTTAAAAATAAGCCTCCAACTTGTACTCTCTATGTGTATTGGGAGGGTTAATGTGTTTATGGTGCAATATTACAACTCTACCATTGAACTACATCCCTATTCTGGCCTCCATGAATTTTTGTTTGTTTTGAGGCCACACCCAGTGATGGTTAGGGGTTACTCCTGGCTATGCACTCTGAAATCTCTCCTAGCTTGGTGGACCATATGAGATGTCGGGAGAATCATACCGTGGTCCATCCTAGGTTAGGGTGTGAAAGGAAAATGCCTTATCACTTGCGCCACTGCTCCGGCCCTCTCCATGAATTTTTATGATAAGCCCACATAATTTGAAGTTTATCTTCTTTATAGGTAAGATTTGATTTTCATTTTGCTACTTTCTAGGTTTTCCTTTTTTTAGTACCTAACATTTATATGATAAATCTTAATGTAGAGTCTTCAGGCTTATGACTTGATAAATTTGGAAAATCTTTAGTCATTATTTTTTCAAATATCTTTTCAGTCCCGCCTTTTCTCTTCTCCCTCTGTAACTTCAGAGACAAAATTCTATTTTTTATTGAATTATCAAGATAACAGAGTTAAACATTTTTTGATGGTTGAGCTTCAGTTATACAGTGTTTCAACACTCATCCATTCACCAGTATAAATAATGTTACTTTTTTAATAATAGTCCTGAACCATTTTTATCTCTTTTCAAGATTTGTTCAAATTGGTCATATACTTTCTTCATTTTATCTTTTAGTTCATTGATTCTTCCTCTATACCTTCCATTGCTTATTGAGCACATAAAACCTGTGCATGAATATTTATAGCAAAAACTTGGAAGCAGCCCAGTTTTACTTCAGGGAGTGAGTGAATAAACAAACTGTGATACATCTAGCAAGTTGAATATTTTTCAGCACAGAAAAGAAATGAGCTAGACTCGGGGCAAGTTCAGTGACTTAGAATACATACCTTGTAGACATAAGACCCTGGTGCCACTAGAGGCACTGAGTATAGTGCAATTATATATAGCAGCTCTACTCTCTGTGATATCTGACACCACAAGTGACTTCCAGCCAGGTCACAGTGCTCCAAGTCCACAGAGAGACAACTCAAAGGGGTACACTTCAGGTGAGTACTAAAATTAAAAAACATGTGCAAGCACCACAACCAGGAATGTGGCCTCTGGTGAGCACATATGTGAGTATTGTGGAAACCCACAGAGAGCACCACAAATACAGATAATACATATAACACATATAACACAGTAAGGTGTTTTTGACCCTCTCCACCTCATCCTAACAACAAAATGAAATAAAAGGAAGAAGATAAAAAAAAATGCACTCTCAAGGTTTAAGAAAAATACATAGAGGGGCTAAAAAACTAGTACAACAGTTTAAAGTATTTACCTTGGATCTCCAGCACTGCATATGGGTTTCTGAGCACTGTGAGGAGTGATCTCTAAGCACAGAGCAAGGAATAATCTTTGAGTACTTCTAGATAAGATCCAATAACAAACTATTTTAAAACACGGGGAAACGTAAACATATATCTTAAGTAAAACAAGTCACTCTGAAAAGATGCCTGCCAAATGCTTCCAACCATACATTCTATAAAAAGCAAAATGATAAAAATAGTAAAAATATCAGTAACTGCTAGGACTTTGGGAGAGAAAAGAGGGATGAATAGATGAGTCTGTGAAATGATTACAAATTATATTAAGATAGTATATACAAAGAATCATACCCTGATCGACATTCAGAATTGTTCTCAACCGAAAAGAAATCCTAATATAAACTGTGGTTTTTACTTAATAACAATGTATCAATATTCATTGATCAGCTAATTAACAAATGTAACATTTGCAAATGAAAGATAAGAAAATCAGGGGCAGGAGAGATAGCATGGAGGTAAGGCATTTGCCTTTCATGCAGAAGGACGGTGGTTCAAATCCCGGCATCCCATATGGTTCCCTGTGCCTGCCAGAGGCAATTTCTGAGCATGGCGCCAAGAGTAACCCCTGGGAAGGAAGGAAGGAAGGAAGGAAGGAAGGAAGGAAGGAAGGAAGGAAGGAAGGAAGGAAGGAAGGAAGGGAGGGAGGGAGGGAGGGAGGGAGGGAGGGAGGGAGGGAGGGAGGGAGGGAGGGAGGGAGGGGGGAGGGAGGGAGGGAGGGAGGGAGGGGGGGGGGGGGGGAGGGAGGGAGGGAGGGGGGAGGGAGGGAGGGAGGGAGGGAGGGAGGGAGGAAGGAAGGAAGGAAGGAAGGAAGGAAGGAAGGAAGGAAGGAAGGAAGGAAGGAAGGAAGGAAGGAAGGAAGGAAGGAAGGAAGGAAGGAAGGAAGGAAGGAAGGAAGGAAAAAAATCTGCTTACCCAGATAGAGGAAATAAGAGAGCTTTTTGTTCAGGTTTTCTATGAACCTAAAACTACTGAAAACTTAAATTTGTTCATTAAAAAAAAACTAAATAGCAACTTCGGGACCAGAGAGATAGCACAGTGGTAGGGCGTTTGCCTTGCACACAGCTGATCCAGGACACAGTGATTCGAATGCTGGCATCCCATATGATCTCTGATGCCTGCCAGGAGCGATTTCTGAGTGCAGAGCCAGGAGTAACCCCTGACTGCCATCAGGTGTGACCAACAAGAAAAAGGCAACTTCACCAGCAACCTAGCACAGAATAATTGCTCCTTGATGTTTCTTGGGAAATGGATAAAGCAATGAGTTGGTCAGCAGATTAGTCAATAGAACCCAGGCCTTATAAATCCTACTTAAATATGTATGTACTTATGATGTATGAGGATAATTTCCTGTCCAAATCAGTATATGTAATTAAATATGCTAGAAACGTAAGGTAGGACTTTCCCGGGAAAAATCTGAGAGATCACAAGCTGGAAAATTATAACCTACAATTAGGCCTACCAAATTATTTTCTTTAGTCATATATTGTAATACCCCACACTACAGTCATACCTTTATTTTCTTTTTTTGTGGTGCTGAGGCTCAAACCAAAACTTTCATGCATGACAGGCCTGTACTCAACCAGTCACAGAGTCATATCATTGGTGCACACAATACTCTTAAACTTTAAACCAGTTATTCAAACTTAACAGTATAAAATTTTTGCATTAAAATGGGAACTTCTGGGGCCGGAAAGATAGCATGGAAGTAGCACGTTTGCCTTGCATGCAGAAGGACGGTGATTCAAATCCCGGCATCCCATATGGTCCCCCGAGTCTGCCAGGAGCGATTTCTGAGTGTAGAGCCAGGAGTAACCCCTGAGCGCTGCCAGTTGTGACCCTCCAAAAAAATAAAATAATAAAATAAAATAAAATAAAATAAAATGTGAACTTTTTTTTGTTTGTTTTTGTTTTTGTTTTTCGGGCCACACCCGTTAGGTGCTCAGGGGTTACTCCTGTCTAGGCACTCAGAAATTGCCCCTGGCTTGGGGGAACCATATGGGATGCTGGGGGATCGAACCGTGGTCCTTTCCTTGGCTAGCGCTTGTAAGGCAGACACCTTACCTCTAGCGCCACCTCGCCGGCCCCAAAATGTGAACTTCTAGTGGAGGTAGAACAACACAGCAGGTGAGGTCCTTGCTTTGCATGAGGAAAACAGACAACTGTTTTTGATTCCTAGCACCCAATATAGTTCCCAGAGTCCCACCAGAAATAATCCCTGAAGGCAAATGCTGGAGTACGTCCTGAGCACTACTCGGTGTGGCCCCAAAACATAGATATATAGATAGATAGAATATAAACTTCTGGTCCAGAAGTGGTAAAAGCAATTGCTTGTGATTGCCCTATTTCAATCCCTGGCATTGCATATGATGGTCCCCTGAGCACAACCAGGAGTGACCCTGAGCTCAGAGCCAGGAATAACTCCTTAATATGGCCAGGTGTGATCCAAATCCCCCCAAAATAAATTTAAATAAAAATTTAATTGTGACTTTCTGACCATGTTGCATTAAATAATTAAAGATGGTGCTGGATAGTGAAGGATGGATGGATTTTTCTCTGCCATCCCAGGCCACATGGCTCCGCAATCCCCATTCAGCTGGCGCGTCCCAGGTTTAGGTGAACGGCAGAATCAGACTCATCCAGAGACAGGCATCAGGAAGCATCAGCTTTATTCATGCCCTATCCACCACATGTGTGGCCTATATCATAACCTTTTAAGCATTTGCTATTCTTTTTTTTTATATCTTTTTTTTGGGGGGCCACATCCGGCAGTGCTCAGGGGTTACTCCTGGCTGTCTGCTCAGAAATAGCTCCTGGCAGGCACGGAGAACCATATGGAACACCAGGATACGAACCAACCACCTTTGGTTCTGGATCGGCTCTTGCAAGGCAAACACCGCTGTGCTATCTCTCCGGGCCCAGCATTTGCTATTCTTAGCTTGCCCTGCATCTTAACTCCTGTCAGCCATCTTCCATTTGACCTCCATGCTGGCCAAAGACCAAAAGGGCCCTAATCCTCTGGGTCAAAGGCCTTATCTACCTTTTCCAAGACACCTCCCAGGAATGGGTGGGGTCTTGCAGGTAAGGTTAAGTTACCTAGGGAGAATGGAGGGATGAGGCTTCATGACTACTCTTAGGAAAAGATCTGGTCACACTAGATCCATGCACTGCAGAGTAGTGCACGGTTGCATTTAAAAACAGTTGTCCATGGGCCCGGAGAGATAGCACAGTGGCGTTTGCCTTGCAAGCAGCCGATCCAGGACCAAAGGTGGTTGGTTTGAATCCTGGTGTCCCATATGGTCCCCTGTGTCTGCCAGGAGCTATTTCTGAGCAGACAGCCAGGAGTAACCCCTGAGCAATGCCGGGTGTGGCCAAAAAAAAAAAAACAGTTGTCCATAGGAGCCGGAGCAGTGGTGCAAGCAGTAAGGTGTCTGCCTTGCCCACGATAGCCTAGGACAGACCATGGTTCGATAACCCTGCGTCCCATATGGTCCCCAAGCCAGGAGCGATTTCTGAGCGAATAGCCAGGAGTAACCCCTGAGCGTCACTGGGTGTGCCCCCCCAAAAAAACAATAAATAAATAAATAATAAATAGAACAATTGTCCTCAGGGCTGGAGCAAAAGCACAACAGGTAGGGAGTTTGCCTTGCATGTGGCCAACCTGGATATAATCACCAGCATCTCTATGGCCCCCAAGCCTGCCAGGAGTAACACCTGAGCACCACTGGATGTGGCCCTAAAAGCAAAAAAATATTGTTCTTGGGCTGAAGATATAGTCCAAAGATTAGGGTGATTGCATTGCATGCAGCCAATTCAGATTCAATTCCCAGTATCCCCCAAGCCCAGCCAGGTATGATCTGTGTGAACATAGCAAGAATTAAGTCCTGAGCACAGGTCAGTGTGGCCCCAAAACACACCTCCACCAAAATATAACAGCTATTTCTTTGTGAGCATTATCTCATCATTGTGCATCATCAATTTTTAGTAGAAAAATTTTAGTAGAAAACTTTTATTCTTAATTTCTTCCAAACGTTACTGAAGGCAGAGCAGCAAAGCATACCAGCCCATCTTTCTTTCTATGATCAGGTATTGTTGGAGCACTTAGACTTGGATTTTTAGTCATCCAGACACACTTCAGCACTGGCTATACTGATAGTTGTATTTCAGCTTCAGCATCCTGATTTTTCAATAGCATTCCCTCAATAAGGACAACAACATAAGGATCCAGGACATAAAACAGTAATTTTATACTTGGCAAGTATCCTACCTTGGCTTGATTCTCAGCACAACATGGTCCCATGAGCACCAACAGGGTGTCCCAGGTATCCCAAGCACTGTAGGGACAGAGCAGCATCATATCCTTGAACACTTGCATTGAACTGACAGCACAGTTGACAGAGAATTTTCACTGGAGCCACCTCACCACCTGAGCACCACTTGCAAGCAACCCCCTCAAGAGAAGGCAACATAAGAAATCATGTGAATGTTGGGTAATACAGATAAACATTCAAAAATAGGGCTCCTTTCTGGTCCTGTGCATGCAATGCCTGGGTCAGTATCATGCCAAATAGCCACCTTGAAGTTCACCCAATCGTCACCTCCTATCGCAGCAAGAACCACACATATGCTGAAAGATCATGTTGTCACTGCTGTCAAGAAGCTGCAGTTGGGACCAGAGCAATAGCACAATGGCAGGGCGTTTGCCTAGCACTTGGCTAACCAGGTTAGACCCAAGTTCAATTCCTGGCATCCCATATGGTCCCCTGAGCCTGCCAGGAACGATTTCTGAGCACAGAGCCAGGAGTAACACCTGAGCGCCACCAGGTATTCCTCCCCTAAAAAAAAAAAGAAGCTGAGGCAGAAATATAATGTCAGATCCATGGCCATCCACAAGGACAAAGAGGTCCAGGTGATTTATAGGCACTACAAAGGTCAGCAAATCGAAAAGGTAGTCCAGGTGTACAGAAAGAAATACAACATCTATGCTGAGCTGGCACAGCAGGAGAAAGCCAGTGGCACAACTGTCCATGTGATCATTCACCCTAGCAAGTGGGCTAAAACTGGACAAAGATCAAAAAAATTATTGAATGCAAATACAAAGAAGAACTGCTCGAGAAAATGCAAGAATGAGCATGGCATTTATCGCCATCTTTTAACGAGGTCTTGAGCAGTATCCTGTGTTTGAACCTTTTCATGATGTCTCCAAAACATTGTACTTCCTTTCTGTTTTGTTCCTCACATGTGGCTCTTTAAATTGATCTTCTGTGTTTTTCACAAATTTGATGAATAAAAATAGGGCATGCTTCCTGATCACAATTGGGAAAAAATAGGGCTAAAGAGCTAAATGAGTTGAGCTCATGTCTTGCATGAGTCTGACCCAGATTTGATCTTGAACAACACGTGGTCCCTTAAGTAATGCCAGGAGCTACACCTGCACATATAGCTGAGAGTAAACTCCAAGCACTTCGGGTGTGGCCCCCAATTTTTTTTTTACTTTATCAGGGCTCCCCAGCAGAGCCTGGAAGTAGCATATGGCACTTCCATCAATATTATGACAGGTGGGCAAACAGAAGATTTAAGTGATATGGGAGGAGTACGTGGCGCTGCGGTCTTACATGTTCACTCCCTTTCCAGGCCCTGAATGGGTCAATTTAAGCTGAGATGTTGCTCTGCCTTGGTAACTGACAGCTACTTGGGTTATGGTTTTGGTGTTATTATACATACGGCTGTATTTTTTTTAATCAGGAGACACATGTAACAATTCTGTTGGAAGCAGCTTTAGAAGCTGGAACAAAAGTTAAGAAGTTTTAGCAGTGTCCTGAGTAATAAGAAATAAAAATGAGATGGAGACAGTGTAATAGAAAGGAAATGATAGGGCCCAAGCAAAGTACAGTGAGTAGAATTCTTGTCTTCCACAGCCTAGCTGGATTCAATCCTCAGCATCCCATATCATTCTCTGGGCCATGCCAGGAGTAATTCCTTGGCGCAGACACAGAAGTCAGCCCCGAGCTATTGTCAACTATAGCTATTGTCCAAAAATTAATAAAAGAAAGGAAACAACAAACGCCAGTTGTCGCAGAGACATGAGAAGCTGATCTGAATGTTTTATTCATGGTAGCCAGAAATCAAAAACAATTCAGGTATCCTTCAGTGGATAAATGTTTAAACAAAGTGCTCCATACATATCAGGGAATGATATTCTGAGATAAACAGGAATTAAGTGAATGTATGCAGCAACTTGGATAGAATTTAAGACAGTATGCTAAATGGTGAAAAAGTTATTCAAAAGGTTATTCACTGTTATGTTCTATTTACATTCTCTATATGACACTGAGAATTCCTAACATTTTTAATATGACAAAATTATAGAGATGAAAAATGAATTAATGACTGTCATCATTTGGGGATTGGGGGACAAGGGGGTGGAGTGTGTAATAAGATAATATGAGGAAAATCTTAAATAGTTCTGGATACTGTGATGGGAGGTACACAAACATAAAACTACTAGACCTATACAATCACAGATGCTGGAGCAATAGTACAGCTGATACTTGCCTTGCACGTGGCCAACACATGGGTTTGATCCCAAGCACAACATATGGTCCCCCAGCTTTTCCAAGGGTGGGCCATGAGCACTGCCAAACGTGACCCAAAATTTTAAAACTAGAAAATAAAAAATAATTATACAATCAAATACACAAATGACAGCTTATGAAACTGATGAAATGTGAGTAAATTAATGTATCAATGTGTACTGTCAGTTTCCTCATTTTGATGTGATTTGCTTTTTATTTAGTATGTATTTGTATTTTGTTTGTTTTAGTTTTTTGTCATTGGGCCACACCCAGAGGTGCTCAGGGGTAACTCCTGGCTTGATGCTCAGTAATTAATCCCAGCAGCCTTAGGGGAAACATATGGTATGCAAGGGATCCAACCCAGGTCAGCTCTGTGCAGGGCAAATGCTCTACCTGCTGTACTATCTCTTCAGCTCCCAAATTTGGTAGTATTTTGCTTTCATTCTTTCCTTTCTTCCACTTAGTCATTCATAGTCAATGTTGAGCACTGACTATGTATGAGACACTGTGCTAAACTTTAGATCAAATGAATCAGAGACAGCCAAAATCCTTGGCTTTTGTACTGTCTTCTGCTTCAGTAGGTCAGTAGGGTTTGGAACCTAGTGCCTTCTGCTTGGAGGAGTGGGGAAGGGTAAACTATGAGAAACCAAATGGAAAAACTTTTTATTTCTAGACTCCAGTTCTATAGGATTTCAAGAAATTACTTTTCCTTCAGAAATTCTAGGCCTCAAGTCAGGAGAAAGTCCCAATTTCATACTTCCTAAGTGCTCATGAGAGAAAATGTTACGACGCTTTATATCCTACTAATAGTGGTTCATTTGGTGGGGGGAGATTTGATTTAATTGCAATTAGTGAAATGTGGATCCTAAAGTCTTACCTGAGGGTATGTGTGTGTGTAAGGGGACTTAAAATAACTACTTATTTAGCTCATGACTCTGACTGGGTCAAGCTGGCCAATTCAGATAGTTTTGGCTGATTCACCCAGCATTGAAGTCAGCTGGCTGTCAAAGAGAGGTCAGCTGTGTGGCTGGTGGTTGCTGGAGAAACTAAGCTCTATGCCTCTAACCATCCTACAAAAGAATACATATGTTGTGATCTCAGGATTCCTAAAAGCAGCAAAAGAACTAGTTCCCAAATTCAGGTCTTTCCTTTAACAACGTTATTGGGGTATAATGCACATGTTACCTAAATTTGAATTTTGTTTTCTCTTCTGTTTGCAGGGAATCTGAAGCATGTGATCTAGTTGACAAAAAGAGATCAGGTTTCTAGCTTCAAGGAGCAGTGCCTGTAATGAAGACAGAGTGTTTATGTGAGCAGTGTGTGGAATTTCTGACTCCATGGGAAATTTGGAAGAAATCTGGCATCAAGTGGCGACTGACCTCCTAAGGGGAGGCAAGCAGGCACCCCAAAACCTCAATTCCACCTAGGAGAAGATGAAGATTTCCAACATTTTAAAGTACTTATTTTTAAAACACACACACACACATTTTTAACCTTTGAAAATTATTTTTAAGCAAGTTTGGGAGGGGTATTTTTATTTTCCTAAAGGAAACAAATCAGAAGCCAGAAGGAGCAATTATGAATTGGGGTCACCAGATTATGAAGATTGGGGTATCTGAGAGGCAAGGTTTGGAATTCAGGACAACACGGGGGGAATCATGAGGGGTAAGGCACTGGTAAATAGGGAGAAATACAGAAAATCCCACTTGTGCTGTTTTTAGAATTATGGATGTTTTGTTTTATACTAAAATCTTTGAAAACCTACATCTTTGTCCCATTGTCTTCATTATATAGTGCCACATTGGTAGTGCACACCGATCTGAACATTTTTACTCATTAAATTGTCAGGAATAAATCTGCTGCTTCTATGTTCTTCTCAGGCTGAATCTGAGAGACCAACTCTGGGTGCTCACATGTTCCCAACCTAAATGTTAAAGACCAACTCTAAACTCTGTCCTACACAGAGGTCTGTCTCATGGAAACAAAGGCACTCCTCCAGGAGAAATTTTTCCTGCCTGGATGCAGATTGAGAGAGGTAAGGACAGATGGTCAGATGGAAGAGACAGTTGAATGGAACTAGAGGGTAACACCATTAGCATACCTAAGAAAATGAGATCCAGTTTGTTAGATTACACCTTATTTTACCCAAAACAAAGATCATCCCTGGTTCCTTTGTAGCTATCTGTTTACAACTTGGTTTTACCCAAAACAGAAATTGTCTTACATGTAAACCTGGGCAGGACTGGCATTGTTTGGGGAACCATGTGATTCCAGGAATTTGAACTGGGATCTGTGAGGTGTGGGACATGTGTCTTAACGTATATTTCCTCAGCACTAGGGGAATAAATTTGAGTGGGCTTTTATAAGTGAGTTATGCTGCTCCAGGCCTATGAACAGGGGTTAGGCATTTTTCAGAAGGGCATAGGAAAGGCCTTGAACAAGTCTTTGAATGGGACTTGCCAACCTTTTATTAAATAACATACCAGCACCTGTATACCTAGAAAAAAAAAGCCAGTTTAAATACTCCCTATTCTAATTCTACACTCTATTTTTATATAATATACATAATATATTTATATACATTTATATATTTTAACTACATCCCAAAGAGGGGAAAGAAATGAAAAAAAACACAAGTATACACTGAATGAGTACCTTGAGGTTGAGGGAAGACCAATGCTGGCAAACAGGACTTCTGAATTTCTGGCCTGCAAGAGATTTGTGGCCACAAAAATTTGCTTCACCCATGTTCTGCTCCCCTGCCCCCAAAGTTTGTCAACTAAATGGAGGTGAGCACCTCAGCACCTAGAGACAGCCACCTGATTAAGCAAGTGATTAACTAAATTACAAACAAACACTCCATTTTCCTCTCAAGGGTCATCAGGATTCTTTGCCTTTGCTTCTCGTTAAAAATATTTGCCTGGGGTCCAAAGAGCTAGTACAAGGTTAACGTGCTTGCCTTATATGTATGGTCTATCCCCAGCAACACTTATGCTCCTTTCAGCTCCACAGAGTGTGATCTTTGAGCACAGAGTCCAATACTAAACACCCCTGGGTGTGGCCCAAGCCCCCCAAAATATTCACAGAGCCAAGGAAGTAGCTCCATGGGCCAGGCCTCAGGCTTTGCATGTAGGAGCTTAGGTTGATTCCCAATACCACATGATACCCTAGCCCTAAGCCAGTATAACTGAAGTGCTATCAGGTTGGACACCAAAATATAGCCTTAAATATGTTCATAATTGGAACTCACTAATTCTTCATGCTTTTTTGTGGTATTGGGAATTAAACACAAAATTATATATATATATATATATATATATATATATATATATATATATATATATATATATATATCTCAAGTGTTTTATCCATTATAGCATCTCTTCTGGCCCCACAATCTTTTTTACAATGCATTATGATTCTGGGTGAGCATTTTAGCCTCAAGATCTGCTGAGGGACAGGCAGGCTTACACAGGGTACAGTTACCCTGCTTTCAGCCAACCTATTTAGACCCTCTATAATCTATAGAATTATAAAGAACCATATTGCAAGACTGGTCTTTAGGGTTTGTTTGAGATCTCTTGGGAAGTAGATCAGCCACAAAGAACACCCAGAGTATTCCTCATTGGATATCTTAAACTTTTGTTTTGTTTTGGAGCCACACCCAACTGTGTTCCCGGTACACTTCTTGAGGGATATGGGATGCTGGGGATCAGACCTGTGTCAGCCACATGCAGGGCAAGCACAATACCCTTTGAACTGTCATTGCTCAGTTCCTTCAATCGGTAAATTTCAGATCATTTTTGAAGATAATTTTTCCTATTCTAAAACTAGAACATTCTCACTGGAGAAAATTTAGAACATTTTTGAAAGGTAGAAACAGGGACTGGAAAGATAGTACAGCAGGTAAGGTGCTTAAATTGCACATGAATGACCCTGGATCAATCTCTAGTACTCCATATGATCCTGAGAACCCTGACAGGAGTGAACCCTGGGTATAGAGCCAAAAGTAAGCCCTAAATGCCCAAGTTCCACTGTGTATGTCCCAACAACCAAAAAAAAAAAAAAAGAACTAGGGGCCTGGCGGTGGCGCTAAAGGTAAGGTGCCTGCCTTGCCTGCACTAGCCTTGGACGGACCGCGGTTCGATCCCCCGGTGTCCCATATGGTCCCCCAAGCCAGGAGCAACTTCTGAGCACATAGCCAGGAGTAACCCCTGAGCGTTACTGGGTGTGGCCCAAAATTCAAAAAAAAAAAAGAACTAAAAAAAAACCAACATTGTAGCTTCCTCCTTCACACAAGCCTTACTTCAGTTAATTTGGCCTTTCTTTCTCTACCCTCCTGTACTTATTTTTGTGTGCTTGCTTTATGTTTTTGGTTTTCAGTTTATACCTGGCTATGATCAGACCTCATTTGGCTCTGTGCTCAAGGATCACTTAACAAGACCACATAGGGTGCTGGTGATTGAATCTGAATTGGTCATGTGGAAGGCAAATGCCTTACTTGCTGTATTATCTCTCTGGCCTTGCATATAATTCTTAACAAAATAACGTCTTCACAACTTTGTTTTAGAACTTATATAATTCGATGGCTTTGATTCATCAGGGCAATTATGTCTTGCTTGTTTTGTGTAAGCTGTGCCCACATTTAGATATGTTAATTAAATAAATATTTTGTTAGCATTTAAAATTTTAGTCACTGTTGTAATGACAGTAAGAAGGGGGAATCAGGCAACACTTGGTTATAATACTTGTGCTTATCCAGCTATGCTGTGCTGGAGATTGTGTTTTCTGTTGCAGTACCATTGGTCCCTAACAGCATATTTTCTAGGATCATACTTGGCAAATGTGAGTGATATTGCAGATCAAACTTGTGATCTCATGCTTGCAAAGTAGGTGCTTTTGCCAGTGAGTTATCCTTGGACCTTACTCTTCCTTTTTGTGTCTAGGGATATAGCTTAGTGATTAAATGCGATTTTTGGTGTTTGGATCACAACTGGCAATGTATGAGATGCTGAGGATTGAACTGGGTCTCTGCATACAAAGCAAGAGTCCTAACCACTTTGGTCCTACCCACTTTTGGTCCACTTTGAACTGGGTCTCTGCATAGAAGGCAAGAGTCCTACCCACTTCTAAGAAATTTGCCCAAAAAAAAAAAAAAAAGAGGGGCCGGGCGGTGGCGCTGGAGGTAAGGTGCCTGCCTTGCCTGTGCTAGCCTAGGACGGACCGCGGTTCGATCCCCCGGCGTCCCATATAGTCCCCCAAGAAGCCAGGAGCAACTTCTGAGTGCATAGCCAGAAGTAACCCCTGAGCGTCACAGGGTGTGGCCCAAAAACCAAAAAAAAAAAAAAAAAAAAGAAATTTGCCCAGCCTTAAATGGCAGGGCCAAAGTACAATTCCAGTGGAAACTGCAAAATTCCTTCCTTTTTCCACTGTCCTCTACCTAGTGCCATTAAAATATTTTTGAACTGTGACTTTGAAGTAAACAGCTTTCTTACTACTTCCAAAGTCCATGCTAGTCCAAGTTGCCCAGGTCCTTGCTCTTTTTAGCAAGTTATTCAACCTTTCTGGCAGTTTCTTTACCTGTAAAATGGTGCAAAACATGTTTATGCTTACTGAGCTATTTTGAATGCTTGACCAATTATAACAAATGAAAGGAGTGAGTTTGAAAACAATAGAAGGTAAGAGCATCTGCCAGAAAAATGAACTCAAAATGGCTGACCTCTGAAGAAAACCAGTGTTCTCCAAAGCACTACAGATCTCCAACCTTAAAGGACACTCACAAAAGTGAGATATTGAGAAAAAAGCGTACATTGTGCTTGCAACCTAAGGGTTAATGAAACAACCACTAAGAGGCCAGAGAGACTACAGAGGGCAACACACTTCCCTTGCATAAAGCCAACTCAGGTTTGATCCCTGGCATGCCCTATGTTTCCCTGAGCACTGCCAGGAGTAATTCCTGAGCCAAGAGGTGTAAGTATGATCACGGCCAGATATGGTCCATAAACAGAAGAAGGAGAAGAAATATTTCAGGAATCCTTATATTTACATAGAAGAACTTGGAAAGATACACAAGAAACTAGGGCATCTCAGTGACCTACAAGTAGGAAGCACATGAGCAAAAAATATTTGCAATATGCTCCTCTCTATACTTTTTGATTTGGGGACTCCGTGAATTTATTTACCTTGTTCAAAGAATCCAGGGATTCTCAGACTCAGAGCTTCACACATGTAAGACATGTAGTTTTCCACTAATCTATATCCCTACTCCCTATTTTTTTTTTAATTTTAAGCAAGGGCTGAGAGTGTGGCTCAGTGACAGAACATTTAGCGCAGATGTGTGAGTCTTCGGGTTTGCGTCTCAGGAAAGCATGATTCCCAGAGCAACCCATAAGCACTGAATTAGGAATAGCCTCTGGACACAGCCAAGTTTGGCTCAAAGGGAAGCAAGCAAAAAGTTTTAGAGCCAATGGCAGGGCTTGGAGGAATAATACAGCAACTTAGAACACCTGCCTTGCAAGTATGTAATCACAATTCAAATCCCCAGTGTCCTACATGTGCCAAGGCAATCCTGGCAGCTCTGCTGTTTGAGCTTGGAAGCTCTGCTCTCTGTGATCTCTGGCACTAAAAAGCAACTTTAGCAGTACCACAGTCATGTATGTGTAAGTAACACAAAAAAGGGCGTCACTGATAGCAAGCATAGTAAACTAAATATGTCATCACCACAGCCATAAAGTACAACTTCTAGCAAGGGAGTGAGCAATGCCCAGTGCATATCCCAACTACAACTTATGTGCCCCGTCCAAGAGTAAAAGCCCTAGTGATCAATTGTGCATGTATGCAAACACCACAAATAAAGGAGTGCAAAGCTTGTTAATTATTGTGGCTGAGCATGATAGCACCACAACCTGTTGTAAGCCAAACGCATCTCAGCTAAAAACAAGTGTAAGCAGAACAACCAAGCATAAGTGCACACATGGTCATTGTAATATCAACAACAATATCTGGGGCAGAGACATTACATAAGCCAGTTTAATACCTGGCACTACATAAGGTTCCCCAAACCTACCAGGTGAGATCCCTAAACATGACCCAGGAGTAAGCTCTCAGCACCACTAGGTATGCCCATTCAAACAAAGAAAAAAGCCCAATGTCAGCAACAACAAACAGAAGAGGTAAAGCAAAAGAAAATAAACATTTTAAAATGGTCCAGAAATGCTCAGGAAGAAAGCAAATCACAGAAAATCAACTAGCAACAACTTACTTAGCAATGACTTAATGACCTCATTGTGACATACATTTTCACAAATTTTCTTCTTGCTCTAATTTTTTTTAATATTTTCACTACCACTAACCTGGAAACAAAATATAATATATTGTTTTGTGTTAAAATAAAAGATTACAATAAAATATAAGTTTCTTAAACATTAAAATAATAAAATAATTTTAAAGGGGGGCAACCACAAGCCCCTGGGAACATTATACTCCATGGAAAAAAATAAAAAGCCTTTCCTCTAAAATCAGGCAAAACCCAAGGTTCCTCCATTTCACTATTTCTGTTCACTATAGTACCAAAAGTGCTTGCCACAGCAATCAGGAAAGACAAAGATATCCAGGGCATCCAGATAAGAAAGGAAAAATTAGGGACCAGCGAGGTGACGCAAGAGGTAAGGTGTCTGCCTTGCAAGCGCTAGCCAAGGAAGGACCAGGGTTTGATCCCCCAGCGTCCCATATGGTCCCCCCAAGCCAGGGGCAATTTCTGAGCGCTTAGCCAGGAGTAACCCCTGAGCATCAAATGGGTGTGGCCCAAAAAATCAAAAAGAAAGGAAAAAGTAAAGCTTTCATTGTTTGCAGATGACATGATACTATATTTAGAAAAATCCTAAAGACTACCAAAAAGCTCCTAGGAACAATAAATTTCTTTTGCTTTCTTTTTTTGTTTTGGTTTTTGGATCACACCCAGCAGTGCTCAGGGGATACTCCTGGCTCGACGCTCAGAAATCGCTCCTGGCAGGCTCAGGGGACCATATGGGATGCCGGGATTCGAACCAATGACCTTCTAAAGGTAAATGCCTTACCTCCATGCTATCTCTCTGGCCCCGGAACAATAAATGTCTGTAGTAAAATGGCAAGCTACAAAATTAACACTCAAAATTAATGGCTTTTTATATACAAATAATAAAAGAAAAGACAGATTTTTTTTAAAAATCCCATTCACAAGTACACCTCAGAAAATCAAGTACCTCAGAGTCAAATAATAAGGTAAAAATCCTATACAAAGAAAACTACAAACCAGTGCTTGATGAAATAAAAGAAGAAACAAGGAAATAGAGGCATATACCCAGCTCATGGATTGGGAGGATTAACATAATTAAAATGACAATATTTCCCAAAGTACAGATTTAATGCAATCCCTATAAGGCTACCCGTGACACTTTTCAAAGAAGTGGATCAAACTCTCCTGAAATTTCTAATAAATCAAAACATCCACAAATAGCTAAAAAAAAATCCTTGTGGAAAAGAAAATGTGGGGCATCACTTGCCCCAAAATTAAACTGTATTAAAAAGCAATAGTCGGGGCCGGGAAGGTGGCGCTAGAGGTAAGGTGTCTGCCTTGCAAGTGCTAGCCAAGGAAGGACCGCGGTTCGATCCCCCAGCGTCCCATATGGTTCCCCCAAGCCAGGGGTGATTTCTGAGCACATAGCCAGGAGTAACCCCTGAGCGTCAAACGGGTGTGGCCCAAAAACAAACAAACAAAAAAAGCAATAGTCATTAAAATAGCATGGTTTTGGAATAAAGACATACCCTCAGATCATGGGAATAGACTTGAGTATTCTGAGACTGACCTTCAAGTATATGATCAATTAATATTTGATTAAGGGGAAAGAAACAAATGTCAGATACAAATGGAAGAAAGACATAATACCCAGAGACAATAGAGATGAGGTTTGAAAGGACGAGCCCATGATATAAAGCTTACCAAAAAGATTAGTGAGTGTAGTTAGAGAAATAATTACACCAACAACTATCATGACAATGACATTGAATGAGATAAATAGAATGCCTGTTTTGAAGACAGGCAGGGGTTGGGGAAGGAGGGAGACAGGGGGTTTTGGTGGTGGAAAGTTTGTACTGGTGAGGGAGGAGGGAGATGGGGGACATTGGTTGTGAAAGGTTGCACTGGTGAAGGGCGGTGTTCTTTTTTATAACTGAAACCCAACTATCAACATGTTTGTAATCACGGTGTTTATATAAAGATATTAATAAACTAAAAAAAAAAACGAGTTCCCTATGTTACAAAGTCCATTGAGAGCTAAACCAATTGCCAGAAACAGGATGGAAATTTTGAATCTGATTACTCCTTATCCCTATTATCTCTGCTTTCAGGTGAAATGTTGCCTTGTTGTCATTATTACCTGTTGGAGTTGCTGCTAGTTTTCATTTCACTTGACCTCTTGAATAGCCTGTGTTAGATTTGAGGAGTATGAATATTTCAGCTTCAGGTTTTCTTATCCTGTTAAGCAGGAACCTGTCCCTTGTTTTCATCATCTGTAAGAATTCTGCTTCTGGGGCCGGAGAGATAGCATGAAGTTAAGGCATTTGCCTTTCATGCAGGAGGTCATTGGTTTGAATCCCCGAGTCCCATATGGTCCCCCGTGCCTGCCAGGAGCAATTTCTGAGCCTGGAGCCAGGAATAACCCCTGAGCACTGCCAGGTGTGACCCAAAATCCACACCAAAAAAAAAAAAAAAAGAATTCTGCTTCTGATGAAGCATAATGAGACCCAGAATTTCTTGGAATAGTTACCATCTGTAGAAATATAAGCCTATCCTTTTCCTCGAATGAGGAGGTAACATGCTATCCACTCTTTGTCAATTTTTTTCAAATAGGTGAATTAACTGGTTTTTTTTCAGCCTGTACATCTTATTGAAAGTGTCTTTTGGCAGCTGTGAGGAGCTCTTTCGGGTATGTTCAAGAATTTTACTGGAAATAGTGTGTATGATAAAAAGTCAAGCAGTGGCAATTAATAACTGAATTTTGAGGTTCTGTAATCACATTCAATGATGTTTTGTCCCTGATGATTGTAAGGGATGCTAGCAACGTGTTTGAATTGGTGTTCTTTGCAGAATGAAAAGTTTTACTAGTGTTGGCTGGACCATTATCACTCTTGATGGTATGGGAAACACCTATAACAGAAACACTGTAGTAAAAATGAACACACAGCTTTAGCTCTTTCAGAAACCATAGGTCATAGGGACAGCCCATATAAAACAAGAAAAAGTATAAACCACTACATGAAGGTAGGATTTGTTTGGAAAAAGTTTAACATGCATAATATCCACCTGTCATAATTAATTTGTCTGCAGATCTTGGGATTAGCTATGGCTGCGTGTGAAATACAGTGTAAGGGTGTACAAACCTGATATGCCCTGACTATTATTCTGACTTGCATTCATCGATTGTAATAATGGACATAAAGGCTGTGGGCATTTGTATGTAGAGCATGATACCCTTCCATGGGTAATGTAAAAGCAGGCACCACCAGTCCATCAGCATTTTTATTTCCTTGAGCCATTGGCCCTGGGAGACAAGAATGAGAATATAAGTATGGAAAATAGATTCAGAGCACATTTACAAAATATCATATAATTGCTGAAGCAAATCCTGAAACACATAGTTATGAGCATTTAGGGAGGCTGTGACAATTCCAGGGAAGAGGCCGACAACATATGTTGAGTCACTCACCACATTGCATGGGCCTGACACATGAGAAAGTAGGTAAGTCAAGATAGCGATTTCCACTTGTTGTTAACACATAAAATTTGTAGGAAGTGTTGCGGTCAGTGAAGGGCCAGTCATACCATCATTCCTTGATAATGAGTCATCTTCGTAAAACACTGGAGACTTAGAGAGGGGAGAAAGAACAGAAAATTGAAGAACTTACAAGAGGCATCCTGAAATAATGCCAGGATTTTAGAGCCAAGTAATGAAAGAAAAATTATCCAGAAAAATCTAAGGCTCTTTGAAGAACCTCACTAATGGGCAGGATAGATTAAATTTCTTTTGGGGTATGGGAAAACAATAATATGAGCATCTAGTTTCCTGATTTGCTTCCTACCTGGTTTCCTGCTATGCTCCCTGCTTGGTTTCCTGCTTTCTGAGTGAGACAGCCAGAAAGACACCAGCAGGCATAATCAGGACCCAGCACAAACAAAGAAAGACCCCAGTGGGCATAATCTCTTCAGGACTTTGCACAAGTAAACTAATTCTGCCCACAAAGGGTGTAGCCAGAGGAGAACAGCCACTCTGTTTCACTTGCTGCAGCATGCATCCTCTAGCCCACAAACTCACCACAACACTTAGTAAAATCCAGGCTACAAGTGTGTCAATGGGGAAACAACGCAGGCCAATATTATGCACAAATAATGAAGATAGCAGCTCAGATGACGCAAAAAGTACCAACAACGTAAGTAGCCTCTCAGATAAGGATTTTAGAGTAGAAATATGGAGGATGTTCATAGAACTCAAAATAAAAGCAATGATCGAGCTAAACAGACCACAAAGATAGAAATAAAAAAACTCCAAATTGAAATAACAGGACTGAAAAACTCGGTACCTCAAATGAAAACTTCAACAGATAGCCTTTCCAACAAAGTAACAAGAGCTGAGGAAAGAATCAGTGAGCTGGAAGATGAAATGAAAAACAACTCCAGGGCCCGGAGAGATAGCACAGCGGTGTTTGCCTTGCAAACAGCCGATCCAGGACTTAAGGTGGTTGGTTCGAATCCCGGTGTCCCATATGGTCCCTTGTGCCTGCCAGGAGCTATTTCTGAGCAGACAGCCAGGAGTAATGCCTGAGCACCGCCAGGTGTGGCCCAAAAAAACAAAAAAAAAGAAAAGAAAGAAAGAAAGGAAAGCAACTCCATACAGCAGAAGAGATTGGAAAAGAATGTTAAAGCAAATGATTAGACAATAGAAAAATTACTCAAAGAATGTGAGCAGAAGAAAATAGAAGACTTTAATAAACTCAACAGAAACAACATAATCATTGGAGTCCCAGAGACCCAGGAAAATAATCTCCAGGAAGAAGCAACAGTCCAGGGCATCATTACAAAGAAACCCCCAGAGCTAAAGATTGCATGTAATCAAATCCTGCATGCCCGAAGAGTACCAGCTGAAAAAGATCCGAAGAAAAGCACCCAAGATATAACCTAGTTACAAAGACGAATCCCACAGATAGAAATAGAATACTGAAAGCAGCAAGAGGGAAATTATATTCAAAGTAAAAAAAAAACCCTCAAGACCAGAAGGTATAGTGACAAAACTCAACGAAATGAATGCTTCACCCAGAATACTACTCCCAGCCAGACTCACTTTCAGGTTTAATAAGTATAAATAGCTTCATGGACAAACAGCAGCTCAGAAACTATACAGACTCAAAACCAGCATTAAAAGAAAATCTGAAAGGTCTTTAAAACAAGACAGAACAACAGACACACCAAACTTCTACACAAAGATGACACTAAGTCTCATGACAATTATCTCTCTCAGCGTGAATGGACTAAATGCAACTATTAAGAGACAGAGAGTGTCAAAATGGATCAAAATGTTGAATCCGGGGCCGGGCGGTGGCGCTGGAGGTAAGGTGCCTGCCTTGCCTGCGCTAGCCTAGGACGGACCGCGGTTCGATCCCCCGGCGTCCCATATGGTCCCCCAAGAAGCCAGGAGCAACTTCTGAGCGCATAGCCAGGAGTAACCCCTGAGCGTCACAGGGTGTGGCCCAAAAACCAAAAAAAAAAATTGTTGAATCCAGCATTTTACTTTCTACAAGAAACACATCTGAATAGTCAGAACAAACATAGACTCAAAATCAAATGCTGGAGAAAAATCATCCAAGCAAACAACTCCCTTAAGAAATCACACAGCCTGTCTGGAGTACAGGTGGGGGTGGGGTGGGATGGAGGGAGATTTGGGACAGTGGTGGTGGGAATGTTGCACTGGTGAAGGGGGTGTTCTTTACATGACTGAAACCTAATCACAATCATATGTGTAATCAAGATGTTTAAATAAAGAGAAAATAAAGAAATCACACTCCTGGGGCTGGAGAGATAGCACAGCGGTGTTTGCCTTGCAAGCAGCCAATCCAGAACCTAAGGTGGTTGGTTCGAATTCCAGCGTCCCATTTGGTCCCCCGTGCCTGCCAGGAGTTATTTCTGAGCAGATAGCCAGGAGTAACCCTTGAACACTGCCGGGTGTGGCACCCCCAAAAAAAGAAAGAAAAAAGAAATCACACTCCTAAACATATATGCACTCAATGAGGAACCAGCAAAATGTTTAATACAATTGTTGACAAATCTGAAAGAAGATATCAATAGCAACACAATAATAGTAGGAGAACTCAACAGTGCCCTGTCACTCTTTGATAGATCAACCAGGCTGAAACCCAACAAGAATATACTAACTCTGAAAAGAGAAATAGAAAAAAGTATATATATATATATATATTCCATCCCAGAAAACTGGATAGTAATTCTTCTCCAATGCTCATGGTCACTTTGCAGGATAGACTACATACTGGCCCATAAAACTCATCTTCACAAAGTCAAGAGTATAGAAATTGTACAGACTACCATCTCAGATCACAAGAAACTGAAATTAGAAGTGAACTACAAGGGGACACAAAAGAAAAACTTTAACTCTTGTAAATTAAACAACTCACTACTGAACAACCAGTGGGTCAGAGATGAAATCAAAGAGGAAATCAAAACATTCCTGGAAACAAATGACAATGAAATTAACAGAATTTATTGGACACAGCAAAGCCAGTATTAAGAGGAAATTTTATAGCTTTGTAAGCACACATCATAAAGAAAGAAGGGGCCTATTTAAAAAACCTTAATTACACAGCTTATAAAAGTAGAAAATTATCAAAAAAAGGAACCAAATATAAGTAGGCTGAAGGAAATAACAAAAAAGTCAGTGAAGTGGAAATCAATAAAATGATATGAAAGATCAACAAATTCAAATGTTGGTTCTTTGAAAAAAAATAAAAAAGATTAATAAAACACTAGCAAAACTCACAAAGAAATGGAGAGAGATACTTAAGAAACCAGATTAGAAATGAAAAGGAGAGATCACTACCAATACTACAGAGATTCAAAGAGTAATCAGAGACTATTTTGAGAAACTCTATGCCACAATACATGAGAACCTGGAAGAAATGGATATATTCTTGGACTCTTATAATCTTCCATGGTTAAACCAGGATGCTATAGCATATATAAAAAGGCCCATCACTATCCAGGAAATTAAAACGGTAATCAAAAGTCTTCCCCAAAACAAAAGCCCAGGCCCAGATGGATTCATTAATGAATTCTTTCAAACCTTTCAAGAGGAACTACTACCAGTCCTTTTCAGGCTTTTTCATGCAATTAAAGAATCAGGAACACTGCAAAATGGTTTTTTTGAAGCTAACATCACCTTTAAATAGAGCATCAGCATTAATCTTTTCTCAAGCCCACAGCACCACTTCCCATACCTGCTCTAAGTTAGCACAATGTAGGGCAGCTTGTTTTTTCATTTCCACAAAAGAACCTTCCCCAATTAATAATTCATAATCCAACTGAATCCCTGTAGTTATTCAAATGAAAATAAATTTTTTTTGGTTTTTGGGTCACACCCGACAGCACTCAAGGGTTATTCCTAGCTCTACATTCAGAAATCACTCCTGGCAGGCTCGGGGGGCCATATGGGATGCCAGGATTCGAACCACCGTCCTTCTGCATGCAAGGCAAATGCCCTACCTCCATGCTATATATCCGGCTCACCTGTAATTATTCTTACAGAACAAGCTAGGGGGTGGAGTTTAGTCAGCCTCATCATTAAGCCACATTCTCCACTGCATATATATTGAAGGGTTCAGGCAGGTCTTTTTAATGATTATGTGAAAATCTTGAAGAGTCAAAAGTCTACCTTCACTCCAGTTAGTAAGCAAATCAATACAGAACATCAATGTTGGTCCGCATGAAGTGCAGGCCTTTTTAAACCGATTGAGTGAGGCCATGTTCATGGTTGATTATCCTCCTAATGGGTGGGGGTGGAGGAGCTGCATATACAATGCTCTCTCCCAGGCTTTAGTGGGGGAAGAGTGGGGTACATTTCTACAGAGCTGATTTCAGATCATGAGTCTGAAGAGACTAGAGCCAGCTCATTTTCAACAGCTCCTTCAGGGGGCCAGAGCAATAGCACAATGGTAAGACATTTGCCTTGCACGCAGCTGACCCAGGGCAGACCTGGATTTGATCCCCAGTATCCCAGATGGTCCCCAAGCCAGGAGCGATTTCTGAGCACAGAGCCAGAAGTAACCCCTCAGCATCATCAGGTGTGGCCCAAAAACAAAACTAAAAATCAACATCCCCTTCTTCTGATATATTGGTCATTGATCATGATTTCTCTGGTATAATGCCAGTGATGAGTGGTTAATTACTGGCTTTAGTGCAGCTTTTAGTTTGAGAAGCACCACCACTGGGAAGGCGCTTTTACTTTCCAATATGGAAGATATTCCATATTGTTCTAGGACCTAGGTGCTGGCCTGTACATTCCATAATGCACAATGTATGTGAAAGCACCAGAATAACATAAATCCTCCTAACAGTAACAACAAACCAAGACAATGATAGTCAGAACTGTTTGTTCTGGACAAGAACTGGGTGCTGAAAAGGGATAATGTAATATGCATGGCACCCCCTCAGTAATGATAGTGCAAACCACAGTGTCCAAAAGGAAAGAGAGAGAGAATCAACATGCCTGCCCCAGAGACAGGCAAAAGTAGGGTGGGAGGGACATAGGAAATTGGTAACAGGACAGATGCACTGGTGAAGGGTGGTATAAATTCTATGACTGACACCCAACTATGAACATTTCTGTAGTGATGGTACTTAAATAAAGAAATTATATTTTTAAAAGTGGGGGCAGAAAGAGAGTGCAACATGTAAGGCACCATTTTGAAACTATAGTTCCCTTAGCTTCACCAGGAGTAATTCTAGATCACAGTACAGGAATAATACCTGAACACTACCAAAGATAACCCCAAACCCAAAAAAATAAAAATAATCAAGAAATATAAACAAAATGTTTAAAGTTACTGGGAAAGAATTTCAAACCAGTTTCTCTTTCACATGGGTTGTATATAGATCTGTAGCATTCGCAATGAGCTGCCACAGTGTTATATTTCCAATTCTATATTTAAGAGATGCTTTCTAAAACAATGAATTATTTAGAATAAAATCAAATATTGTCATTAAAAAGGAGGAAGAAAAAAACGAGAGAGAGAAAAGAAAGAAAAAAGAGAGAAAAAAAGAAAAAAAAAGGAGAAAGAAGAGACTGACTGGAGTGGTGTCACAAGCAGTAGGGAGTTTGCCTTGCACACACTAACCTAAGATGGACCACAGTTCAATAAATTATAAATGTATTATAAAATACATATTTTACTGAAACCCAAACACAATCATGTATGTAATCAAGGTGTTTAAATAAAAAAAGGAAAAAATACATATTTTGTATCAATATTAGATAGTGTTCCTGTCTAATGTCTTCTATGCAAGAAATCTTCCTTTTGCAGGAATGCACAAGAACTTCTCCAGAATGTCTCCTTATTCAGTTCTCACTCACAATGTCACTAATATAGTAAAATTACCTGGCGATCCTACCAAAAGTTGGCACTCTATCTGCCAAAATATAATTTACTTTGATGTATTATTAATGAATGAATAAGTTAATAACGAAAATAAATTAAAAATGCTGGTCCAGTCAACCAGTCATGCTGCTACGTGGATTGATCTGGAGAGTATCATGTGGAGTGTAACCAGAAGGAAAGGAACAGATTTAGAATGATCTCCCTCATATATGGAATATAAAGAAACTTCCCACTACAGACAATGACCTGGATAGGACAAACTAGTTTGCCTGGAGCCTAGAGTTGGTCTTATCCCAGGAAACTTCAGGGGTAGGGTCTCCTTGCATTTAGGCCAAGGCTTTTCCTTTCCATGTCCCTCATATTTTGGTGGGCCTATGCAAACAATAAATGCCACTCTAACACTGTTTTTACTGTGCTCCTTTGACTCCAGTTCTAAAGAAAAACAACCCACTTAAACTTTTGAGGTTAACTTAAACTAATATGCATGTGCATAGAAATGTAAAAAAGTACTTTTCCTTCAATGTTTAAGGAGTTACATAAGTTTTATGGCTTTAAATTGCTTTGTGTGCTGCTAAGAAATATTATGTACTACAATCTGAGGACTTGAGGGACAAAGTAATTGTACATGAGTTCTGTTGTATTTTTCTTAATGTTCTTTGGCTGGAAGTTCAAAGTTAAGATGTCAGCAATGGGATTACTGAGAATTCTGTTTATGGGTGATTGTCCTTCCACTGTAACTTTACCTTGTCCTCTTTCTTTGCATCTTTGTTCTCATAATTAAAAATAAAAAATTAATAAAAAAATAAAGAAACTTCCTAGGGAACTATCAAATATTTAGTAGGAAGTTTTGCCCCAGAGTGGAGGTTGAGAGGGAAGAAACTAGAGAACAGAACACTAGGACAATGATGCCTACCACCAAGGCAGGCTGGGGGCTGGGAGAGAAACTAGGGTTATTAGTGGAGGGTAGAGGATATGTGAAGTAAGGATTAGGGTTAGAAATTTGTAAGTCTGCGGCCCAAAAAACAAAACAAAACAACAAAAAAAATAAATTTGTAAGTCTGAAATTCAATCACAAATATCTTTGTAACCTTGTAATTCAATGACTACATAATTTTTAAATTTTAATAAAATAACTAAATAAGATATATTCATTTTTAATTTCTTCTATTTACACAAACATACACACATACACACAAGAAAGGTGGAGTTTCAGCAGTATCACTGCTATATTCCCAGTGATTGGTAAATTCCTGTTACCCAGAATTCTCCACACATATCAAAACAATAGTAAAAGACAAAATAATGCCGTATATATTGAGTGTTATGGCACATGGGGAAGGACAGGACATCTAAATTTAGTCAATAGGCTAGGAGCAGATTACTCTTAGGCTAATCTTGGGTCACATATTAACAGTGGGGATTGCAAGCAAACAAGAGCAAACAAACATAAAATTTAGGCAAACTTTAACTCCTTCAGCATGTAAAAAAACATTTATTATTACCCATTTGAATAATGGAATAATTGAATAAGAAAATGATCTGTAAAAAGTCTGGGATTGTCCCAAATCTTAGATCTCAGACATAGAACCAACACAATTCTCCACAAAAGCTCCAGAAACCAAACTCCCTCTGGGACATTCTTAGTACTGCTCTGACACCAACATGCGCCAGTTTTGATATGACATCCTGGCAATGAAGAAATGGCAACAACTTGATCTAAGAGCAGGTTTTCTTATCTCATCACCTAACGATAAGATGAAATCAGAGGACACGTCATCCTTTGATCTGTGCAAAAACCAAGATCACTAATTACAGAAGACTGACTATGACAACCATGACTGGGCAGAATTTATCCTGGGACCAATAAGAAAGACCCTAGCCTCGGCTTTGGCGTACAATCTGTACAACAACTAAGATCTCTAATTCCAGAGGTCTGACTGAGACAACTGCAACTAAGCAGAACTTCTAGAAACATAATGAAAAACTCTATCCTAGGCTTCATCCTAGGATAGATGCAAAAACCAAGACCACCAATTACAGAAGACTGATTAAAACAACAGTGGTGGAACAGAATTGCAAGAACCGTAAAGAAAGATTCTATCCTAGGCTTTATCCTATGACCTGTGCAAATACCAAGAATTTCAGAGGCCTGATTTTATCATCTACGACTGAGTGGAAAGTTTCCTGGCACCACAAAAATGACCTAGGGAAGTGAAAAAGATCATGTACGGAGCCTGTAGTTATTCCCATGATAGTATGCTTCAAGGGCAGAGAAAACCTGTATCTCTTAGGCCAAAGGAATTCCCTTTCTAATCTCCCCAATATTTACTGTGCCTTTGCAAAAGAGGGGAAAAAAGGGAAGCACATATTTTTATTTTTATTTTAGCGTTTTATTTCAGGCTCATGATTATTGCTTGGTTGTTGTCTGTATTGCGGTGGTGTTTTTTGGATTTTTTTGTCATTGTAGTTTTTGTTTTGTTGTTGTTTTGTTTACTTTTTGTCTGTTCTTTTTCTTTTTAATTTTTTTGGTCTTTTTGTGATGTTTTTCTTCCTTATCCCCTCTCTTCTCTTAAATTGATATTTATAACCCTCTAGATGGACCCTTCCTGGATTTGTTTGTTGCTTTTGGGGGGTTTCTTGTTTGTTTGTTTTTTGTTTTTGTTTTTATTTTCCTTTCCCTTCAAACAGAACCACATAACTTGAATCATCTTGTTCTGCCTCATAAATTGAGGGGGAAAATGAATGGTACCAAAATCAAACAGTTGTGTGAACATTGAGTAGGAAAAAAGATCAGTCTTAAACACTAAATCCAAAGCCAAGGATAACAGAATCGATATTCATTCTACAACAAACTAGACACAGAGGGAACCACTTATACTAGCAGCCCAGAGGGCAAAGGAGGGGGATATGGGATGCATGCTGGGAACAGGAGTGGAGGGAGGACAACACTGGTGGTGGGAATGCCCTGGGTTCAATGCTGCTATGTACCTAAAATATTACTGTGAAAGATTTGTAATCCACTTTGGTCACAATAAAAATTATTAAAAAATAATAATGAAAAATAAATAGATAATAGCAATAAAACAATAATTAAAAATTTTCAAAAATGGAAGGAGGAGGCTACCTTTACATTTGGAAAAACACACTAAGAGGTATAACTATTGAGGTGTTAAACATACAGAGAAAATATAGATATCCCATTAAATCTTTTGATATATTCTTGGGCGATGAGGTCCAGGGCACCTTTTCATCCCACATCGTGGTTTTATTGAGTTTGAGAAATGGTTTGGCACAGTAAGGGATCAGGTAGTGTCCTTGAGATGGGGGTACTTCTGGAGTTAAATCCAGTAGCATGCAGCACTCCACATTTAGGGGCAAGTGTGAGAAGAAGGGCCACATAGGATGAGTCAGCAGTAATGGTGGTTGAAACTTCTTGCCAGGGCAGGAGATGTGGTGGTGAGAGTGTTTCCTTTCACTTTGGAAGCTAGGTGGTATCTTATTGGGCAGGAGGTCGGTCTTAGTACCCACTGTATTAAGAATTGAGGGTAAAGATGGTTAAATAGGGAGGAATAATGGATCAGGATTGAGGGGACTAGAGAATAAAATGAGTTCTGACAGGGGGTGAGGAGAGATAATATATAAGAGGGACGATATACAATATAGGCATCGATTGTTTACATTATAGATTGGGCAGACATAGAGGAGTCAACTGTATTCAAACTTATGCCCACTTATAGACATACATTAGAGATCTATTCATAAGTTGTTGGAGGTCTGACCCCCAAAGGATGGGTCTGAGCACTTAAGAAATAATTGATTTGGGCCCGGAGAGATAGCACAGTGGTGTTTGCCTTGCAAGCAGCCGATCCAGGACCAAAGGTGGTTGGTTTGAATCCCGGTGTCACATATGATCCCCTGTGCCTGCCAGGAGCTATTTCTGAGCAGACAGCCAGGAGTAACCCCAGAGCACCACTGGGTGTTACCCAAAGGAAAAAAAAAGAAAAAGAAATAATTTATTTAAGAAAAGATAATTAGCAAAAATCTAGGTTAGGAGAGAAAGGCAAAAGAAAAAGAGGGAGAAGAGGGAAAAAAGAGAAAAATAAGTTAAAAATGTGTCTGGCACCTCAGAGTTGGAAGGTTTTCCAATTTCTAGGCACTTTATCAATGGCAGGGTAAACTCTGCTAAATGAATCTTTCAGAGTTATATTATGATTTTAGGATAAGCATGATTTTCACTTCTAGAGAACAAAACAATATGGTAGTGAGCATTATAAGAGGTGTATGTAGTATCATCCGCCATGTCTTGTGCATCAAGGTTCCTTTCCTAAAAAGAAACTGACAGCATTTATTATATATTATATATAATTTTTTTTGGTTTTTGGGCTACACCCGGCAGTACTCAGGGGTTACTCCTGGCTGTCTGCTCAGAAATAGCTCCTGGCAGGCACGGGGGACCATATGGGACACCAGGATTCGAACCAACCACCTTTGGTCCTGGATCAGCTGTTTGCAAGGCAAATGCCGCTGTGCTATCTCTCCGGGCCCATATTATATATATTATGATGTAATAGTAGCATAGGTTGAATTGAAAAAGAAGAAAGAAGAGGAAAGAGGCAGAAAGAAAGAAAAAGAAGAGAAAAGAATAAAATAAAAAATGAAGAGTTTCCCTCTCCTTCCTGTTGGGCCCCTAGATTTATGCCATGGCACCTTCAATTATGTGATTTTCACCAGTGTCACCTTCAAAGTATCATGGGGATAGCACAGCGGTGTTTGCCTTGCAAGCAGCCGATCCAGGACCAAAGGTGGTTGGTTCGAATCCTGGTGTCCCATATGGTCCCCTGTGCCTGCCAGGAGCTATTTCTGAGCACACAGCCAGGAGTAACCCCTGAGCACCGCCAGGTGTGGCCCCCCCCCAAAAAAAAAGTATCATGGGGCGGCTCCCTGCTGGTATAGGCCACTGTAAGGACATTGGCAATTGCCCTGAATTGTATGGAGAGTATACCATATTTTCTGGCATATAAGACGACCCCCTAATTTTACAGTTAAAACATAGGTTTAGGCCTATATTTGCTGTATAAGACAGAATATTCCTGTGCTACAACTGTATCTTCCACAGTCAGCTAATCACAAGCAAAGGTCCAAAGGTTCTACTGTAAAAGACGTCCTCTCTGACTCTGGCCAATCTGAGCAGGCTTTTTACAGTGTAGATTTGGGTACAGAACACTGTATAATTTGCATGCATAAAAAGCCTGCTTGGATTGGCTGAGTTAGAGAGGCGGTCCGAGCAGCCTGGCAGTGATTTGTGCAGGATCGAATTGGAAAATCCGTTTTGTGGCAATATTCAGACAATTTTCGTTTAGCAGCATATTGAAACATTTTTCAGGATATACTCGGCGTATAAGACGACCCCCGATTTTCAGTTGACTTTTTTGTTTCAAAAGTCGTCTTATACACTGGAAAATACGGTAGGTTTCTGAACCTTTTGAGGACAAAGCATAGAGGAACATAAAAAAAAAAAGTTAATGAGGGGCCAGGCGGTGGCGCTGGCGGTAAGGTGCCTGCCTTGCCTGCGCTAGCCTAGGACAGACCGAGGTTCGATCCCCCGGCGTCCCATATGGTCCCCCAAGAAGCCAGGAGCAACCTCTGAGCGTATAGCCAGGAGTAACCCCTGAGCGTCACAGGGTGTGGCCCAAAAACCAAAAAAAAAAAAAAAGTTAATGGGACTGTTGCAATGACAGTGGCTTAGACAAGAATGTTAGCTATGGAAGTTTGCATCCTAGGCAAACTTTAGAGAGAGCTGACGGAATTTCCAAATCAGTTACATATAGTATGGTGGAGAGATTTGGACCTGAGAAAGAGAAGGTGCCATTAATAAAACTTGAGAAGCTGTAGTAAGTAGAGGAGATAGTGTGGGGGATAACACACTATCATCATAGTGTGCCCCTCTCATCATAGGGATTAGGGGGAGGAACAGATGATCAAGTACTTTATTTGGCTCAGCTCAAGAGAGAGAATTTTGAGCTATCTCCTAAGAGCTGAGAGCTTGCTTTGATTGCTTGATTACTTGATTGCTTGCTAGTGGGGACAGAGGGTACATGGAGAACGTCAAGGCAATGAGCATGCTTTGGTGAGTAACAAGCTGTACCAGACTGTGTGTGTATCTGCCCACACAACCTTCAGTGAATAAAATATCAAGGCTAATTCTTCATGCAGCATCCAAATCTGACCACAGTAACCTAACCAACCTCATTCTGTACTATTCTCTCAGTTCCCATCAATGCCTTTGTTCACACTATTCCAAGCACCTGACAAAGCTGACCTTCAAACATGAACATCGCCTCCTCCTATGTCACACTTGATTGGGTGAATATGTATTTTTCTCTCTATTACATTCTGATACATTTCTCTCTGATACAGTGGGAATGTTTTGAACAATCAAGGGGCAATTTGGTCCCCTCTGAGGCCTTAAGGACTGAGCAGGGGCATAGTTGATATGCAGAACTGAAGGGAAGACTGCAGAGGAATAACATCCAGTCCAAAGCCCACCGTGGTAGGACTGGAGACACAAGTTCCCACAGTCATGTGTGACAGTGAGGAAAAACAGGGCCAAGGAGGTGAAGTCAGGCTTGGAACTGGCCACAGATTGGAATTGTCCACAAAGATTCTCCAAGCAATGTGGAACAGGGATCAGGGAAGAGCAAGTACACCTATACAGAATTTGCATTTGTAACCACAAACATTACCTCAGTCCTGGCACAGTATCCTGAGTTGGGTCTTTTTACCACCCTCCTCACTTCACATTTAGGAAACTAAAGTCAAAAGAGCCAAAGACACTTGCCTCCAACTCACAGAGCAAGGAAGGGGATGCCTTGGGGCTGGGGCAAATGTTGATGTGATGGTGGATCCCCTACTCTATCATATTGGGTCATATCTCTGGGAATAGAGGGCACATTTGGGTATTTTCTCTCATAGACAATCCTACTGTGTGTCAATTGATGACAACACAGCCTGACACTTATTAGGGCTCTCAGACCAGGCAAGGCTGGGGTGAGGCAACCTGGGATTTAAACATGGCAGGTAATCATTCATATACAAGACTTCAAAGATATCACTTGAGAGAGGAAAATATAAGCATGCAAATAGAGTATCCTTGTTGGAGTGCTTAAGAGGCAAAATCCTCCAGAGTTGAGATAAGACAGTCACCCCCTACCCAGCTGAAAGCTTCCTAGAGGTCTCTTAGGGGAGCTCATGGAGGGAGGCATGCCTTCTTTCTGGTTTGGCCCTGGGCTCAGACAGTTCTTGGCTGGTAGCAGCTAGGCGCCTGTTGTACTAGTCCCCACTGCCTTACAAACATAGCCCCTGTGGAGTTTTCCACTGCTTCCACATGGCTATTCACTTTTACTTTCACCCCACTATGTGCCTTTTCTTTCAATTGATTTCCTGGCCTTGTTTTCTTCCCAGGCATTCAAGCTTTCTCACTGTTTTGCTCCTTCTCTCATTTCCATTGCTTTCTCTCCTTCTCTCTTTCTCTCTCTCTCTCCATTGAATACTTTGCTTTCTGCTCAGTCTGTATCTCTTCTCTTAATTTTGAGGGAGCCAATTTGAACCACTCTCTAATTAGCTCTCATACCGCACTCACTTGCTCCTTTCTAATAGTTCAGATGAGATGGTCTCTCCAGCCCCACCAGCTCTGATATTGTTTTTAGAAGAGGCAAGGCTCTCGAGATATTTAGAGATGGGGAAAGGACACGAAATATGACAGAACTTAATACAAAGTCCAACATCTCCATTTGCTGGCTGTGTGACGTCAACATGGTTGACTCACCTTTATGAGCCTCTTTTTCATCTATAAAATGAGACTGACAACACAGCAGCAATCACACCTAGTATGGGTAGTTAGGAGAGTTGGGAACTAATAGAAAGACAGTTATTAATTCTAAGGTTTAGTCCCAGGAGCATGACTTAGAAGTCAGTGCATCCCTAGAATTCACTAGCTGAGAATCTCTAGTGCCAGTCTGCCTTATTCAAATCTTCAGCCCAAAGCATAGGGTCTAGAGAACAGTAGTAATACTACAGCAAATAGGATGATTGCCTTGCAAGTCTCCTTTCTGGGTTCTATCTCTAGCATCTCATATGGTCCCCTGAACCTACCAGGAGTGATCCCTGAATGCAGAGCCAAGAATAAGCCCTGAGCACAGCTGGGTACAGCATCTAAACACCCAAAACCACACCAAAACAAAACAAAAACCATAGAGGTTACAGAAACATATTAAGCAGTTGACATGCCAACTTGTCAATTTCATTATCAGTAAGATAGTGATGAGGACATCCAAGCTTTGGTTCAACCCCTCTAATTGCTCTGCATATTAGATGAGACTATAAGGATGGCATGCTAAAAATAATGAGGGACTTTCAACTCAGACATGCTCAGGAAATGTTGCCACTGATTTTATTAAGCAAAGTTAGCAGGAATAAAATTTCTATGTGTGGTATTCCTAAATATCTGGGACAGGGCAGAAAACATGTGATGACTCAGCCCCATCTCTTTGCAGGCCTTCCAGGTTTACAGGTGCAAGTTACACTCTACACTAGGATATCTATGACTCAGACTTCATTCCTCTAGAAAAACTGTGTGTCCTGAGGAAAAGGCTGAATAAAGCCCAAAGGTGGGCCGGAGAGATAGCATGGAGGTAAGGCGTTTGCCTCTCATGCAGGAGGTCATCGGTTCGAATCCCGGCGTCCCATATATGGTCCTCCCGTGCCTGCCAGGAGCAATTTCTGAGCCTGGAGCCAGGAATAACCCCTGAGCACTGCCGGGTGTGACCCAAAAACCACAAAAAAAAAAAAAAAAAAAAAAAAAGCCCAAAGGTGTATTATATGTTGCTACTTGTTCCTCTCAGAGAAATGCTGTTTTGTATGAGGGGGTCTTGGAGTTTTGGGGCCACACCAAGCAGTTTTCAAGGTTTATTGATGGCTATGTGGGCATCCACATAGCACTTCAGGCACAGGGAGCACTCTTGATGGAGCTCAGGGTACTTTGTGATACACAGGCTTTAGGCATGAATCCCAGCCTCAGTCCTGGCTATAAGTCACAACTTATTAGGGGTATTATTTTGGGCTTATTACTTCACCTCTCTCTGCCCAAATGGCCTCTTTAAAGTGAGGCTGATAGTGTTGACTTCCTAGGGTTCTTGTGAAGTTGAGTGCTATAAGGGAACATCAAAAAGCACCATACACCATGGCAGAGCCATGAAAGCACCTTTCAGATATGTGAGAGACTGGCTGAGTGGCCAGAACTGTTTTTGTTTATTTGTGTTTTCCCCATTATGTATAAACAAAAGGAAACCAAGTAAGGAATCCATTCAATTTGGGGCCCTTTTTAAACTCTCCCACCTATTTGTGTAAACTGGAAACAAAAACTACAATCTCCAAGCTGATTGAAGTGGCCCTGGATATTATCTGTGGTCTCCTCTTCATCTTCTTTCCCTTTCTCCTTTTCCTACTCCCCTGTCCTATTTTTAGCACAGTAGTAGAAGCTGGCCTGAAACAGAAGAATGTGTCTCTCCCTCAAAGCAGGCCAGCCAGACCAGGCTGGCAGCAATCAGCACAGGAGGCTCGGGTACCTTGCTCCATGGGGCTGGAAAGCTCTACAGACATTATCTCATCACTTTCTGGTAAGGGCCAACCTGTCTTTTAGTTTCACCAGCTTCTTCCGCATGTGAAAATGGAGGCATAGCTTCATTTGGTATGGTAGAAAACTCACAGGCTTGCAAGGGATCTTCTAAAGAGAAATTTCATATAATAAAGGAACCAGAGCCAAAAGGATTTCTTCACAATGAGTACCATTCCTTAAGATTGGAACCGGATAGGGGCCGGAGAGATAGCATGTTGGTAAGGCATTTGCCTTGCATGCAGAAGGTTGGTGGTTCAAATCCCGGCATTCCCCATGGTCCCCTGAGCCTGCCAGGAGTGATTTCTGAGCATAGAGCCAGGAGTAACCCCTGAGCGCTGCCGGGAGTGACCCAAAAACCAAAAAAAAAAAAAAAAAAAAAAAAGATTGGAACAGGATCGAGTACGTACAAGAAGAGCGTTAAAAAGAACTGTGATTCAATAAGCTCCATTCCTTTTTTTTTTTTTTGGTTTTTGGGCCACACCCGGCTGTGCTCAGGGGTTACTCCTGGCTATCTGCTCAGAAATAGCTCCTGGCAGGCACGGGGGACCATATGGGATGCCGGGACTCGAACCAACCACCTTAGGTCCTGGATCGGCTGCTTGCAAGGCAAATGCCACTGTGCTATCTCTCCAGCCCCAAGCTCCATTCCTTGAGCTGTACAGACATCAAGATCTCTAGAAACAGAGGTCTGATTTTACCATGATGAAGCAGAAGTCTTCCATACACCATAAAAGTACTGAGAAGAGAGTAAATGATCATGCAAGGAGTCTATAGTTAATCCCATGACAGTATACTTTAGGGGTGGAGAAACCCTGAATCTCCTATATAATCTCCTCTATAATATCCCCAATAGTTACTGTGCCTATGCAGGAGGGAAAAGATAAAAAGCACAAAATAATCATTTTATCCACATATATATTGATTGATTGATTTTTTTGACTTCTTTATTTTGGTGTAGATATTGAAGTTGATGTCTCCAATTTTATTTTATTTTATTTTATTTTCTCTTTCTCTTTCTTTTTGCACTCTAGCATGGTTTGATTTCAGGACCGAGACTATTGTGTGGTGCTTGTCTTTATTGCTGTCGTGCTCACTGGATATTTAATTTGATATTTCTTTCTGTATTATTGTAGTGTTTCAATTACCTTTTTTGTGTCCTCTCTCAAACTGAGGTTGAAAGCCTCTAGAAGGACTCCGCCCATTTTCAGCTTATTTGATTTTTATTTATTTTATTTATTTATTTACTTTACCCCATTCTATTTCTTTTCTTTCGTTCAAACAAAACCACATAACTCGATTTATCTAGCTGCGCCTCTTAAATAGAAGGGGAAACAAGGGAGGGTACCAGGACCAAACAGATATATGATCACTAATAGTAAGCTAGACAAAGAGGGGACCACCTACTCTAGCAGCCCAGGGGGTGATAGTAGGGGATATGGGTTGCATGAAGGGAATGGGGATGGGGGAGGACAAATTTGGTGGTGGGTATTCCCCTGATTCAATGTTGATATGTAGGCCCAGAGAGATAGCACAGCAGTGTTTGCCTTGCAAGCAGTCGATCCAGGACCAAAGGTGGTTGTTTCGAACCCCAGTGTCCCATATGGTCCCCCGTGCCTGCCAGGAGCTATTTCTGAGCAGACAGCCAGGAGTAACCCCTGAGCATCACCGGTTGTGGCCCAAAAAAAAATCAATGTTGATATGTACCTAAAATACTAATGTGAAAGATATGTAAGCCAATATAATCAAAATAAAAAAAAAAGAACTGTGATTCAGACTGCAGTATTTGTAGGCTAGAGAGATAGTACAGTGGACAGGTTATTGCCTTGCACATAGCCAACCCAGTCAACCTCCAAGTCTTCTCAGGAGTGTTCACTGAACACAGAGCCAGGGGTAAGCCCTGAGCACTGCTGAATATGGTCCTTAAACAAAAGCCAAACAGACTACAGTATGGCACTGGGGAATAATGGAATGATGATTACAATTTCCACCATGCCCTAGAGCTGCAGTCTAGGAATGACTCACCATTCTCACTAAGAAAATGTTTTCCTTGGTTGGTTTGAATCCGGGCGTTCCATATGGTTCCCTGTGCCTGCCAGGAGCTATTTCTGAGCAGATAGCCAGGAGTAACCCCTGAGCGCCGCCGGGTGTGGCCCAAAAACCAAAAAAAAGAAAGAAAATGTTGGGCCCGGAGAGATAGCACAGCGGTGTTTGCCTTGCAAGCAGCCGATCCAGGACCTAAGGTGGTTGGTTCAAATCCCGGTGTCCCATATGGTCCCCCGTGCCTTCCAGGAGCTATTTCTGAGCAGACAGCCAGGAGTAACCCCTGAGCACTGCCGGGTGTGGCCCCAAAAAACAAAAAAAAAAAAAAAAAAAAAAAAAAAAAAGGAAATGTTTTCCTGCAGCACATTACTCTGGAGTATGAGCAGAGATAAATTCTTAATGTCAATCACCAAAAAGTTAACTGTGATCCTGTTGGATTATGTTTTCCTTCTGCTACTTTTTGGATTATTCCTAAATTCTGAATAGTAGCTATTTAGATACCCACACTGTGATTATTTTTAATTATTAAAAGGATGAAACTGGAAGAACAAAGAGATAGTACAGTGAGTAGGGTGTTTGTCTTGCATGTGGCCAACCCACGATCGATTTCCAGCACCTCAAATGATCCCCTAAGCATTCCAAGAGTGATTCCTGAGCAGAGAACCAGTAATACACCCTGAGCACTACCAGTTATGATCTGAATAAAGCAACTGAGATGTAGTGAGGATCTCTACTTAGGAACTTACTGAACTCCTTAGGAAGTGGTTCCTCCACTTCATTCACATCCTAGCTTCTTCACATCCTAGCTATGTAACCAAGAAATGAAATTAGTAATGAAATGAGTATCTTTCATGTTAACTGAAGAAAATCAACAGTTACTAAATGGGTAAAAGATTAAAAGAGAGAATGTGTGCAAACCCCTTTTAAAATATCATTACAGAAGAATGGAGAGATAGCACAAAAGGCCCGTTTGCATGCTTTACACTTGGGAGGCCCAGATTCTATGCCAAAAGTGACCTGGTTCCCTGAGGATCCAAAATAACCCCCAAGCATGGAATGAGGAGCAGTCCCTGAACACAGCTGAATGCAATGCATCCCCAAAGCCAAAATAAATACATAAACAGAAATTCCTATGAGGGCCAAAAGATGGTTCAATAAACTGGTGCAAAAGACTTGTGTACTGTCTCCAGGTTTGATCCTTGACATTGCATTGGCTACAAGAATAACCAGGAGTGATTTCCAGGCACCCTGAACATGGCTTGAGAGGACCCCAAAATATTTACTATAAAAATTTCCAAACATTATAAACTCTTAAACAATCATAATGCAGAAAAATAATAAAAAGAAAACAAAGTATCACTCATTATTCCTCTATTTAATTATAATCACTGTTAACATTCTGGTGTCATTACTTCTAATATTTTTCTATAATAATATAATTATAACATAAGTGCAAGCATGCTGTTTATGCCATCTATTAACTAAAAACTTAAATAGGAATAACATAATCATATCTCATAACATAAAATAAAGAGAAAAAAGTCATTTATGATGCTACCACCCTACTGACACCATTATGTTTTCCAGACCATTGCTTCATTACCCATATTCATTCATGGTTGAAAACATAGTATTATTAGGGGCCGGGCGGTGGCGCTGGAGGTAAGGTGCCTGCCTTACCTGCGCTAGCCTAGGAGACGGACCATGGTTCGATCCCCCGGCGTCCCATATGGTCCCCCAAGCCAGGAGCGACTTCTGAGCGCATAGCCAGGAGTAACCCCTGAGCGTTACCGGGTGTGGCCCAAAAACCAAAAAAAAAAAAAAAGAAAACATAGTATTAAATGTTCTATTCTTTGTGTTATTTGCAACTTAACATCATACATAAAAATTTTGTGCCCATCATTTTATTTGGTATTTTGTTTAAATGTAAAATCACCCCACTTGCTGTATTTCCAACCCTAAGTGAATGAATCTAAATCAGGGTCATGCAATAAATAATCCAGCCCAGGCTGAAGATGAAAAACATATAGTCTGGCAGTTTTCTATCTCATATCTATCCCTGCTGCCTGACAGAACTGCTGTCTTTATTGACTATAGAGATCACCTCTGTGTGGGGCAGTAAGAACAAACAGCTCGGGGCAGGGCGGTGGCGCAAGAGGTAAGGTGCCTGCCTTGCCTGCGCTAGCCTTGGACGGACCGCGGTTCGATCCCCCGGTGTCCCATATGGTCCCCCAAGCCAGGAGCAACTTCTGAGCCCATAGCCAGGAGTAACCCCTGAGCGTCAACGGGTGTGGCCCAAAAACCAAAAAAAAAAAAAAAAGAACAAACAGCTCAGGCAATCCTCAGCCAGTCCCCCCCAGATTTATAAGTAAGACAATTTCTGCTTTGGGGTAAATCCAAGTTGTAAACAAACATACAAAGGAACTATGAATGATCTTTGTTTTAGGTAAAAGAAGGTGTAACCTAAGATTCGAGTGTATGTCTATGAATAAATGAGTGTTTGAAATCAAGGATTTTGTTTTCATATCTGGGTACCAAAGAACATTCCCTTACCATAAATATTTAGATTTTTTTACAGTTTTAACCATAGTGAGTACTTAGGTTTTTTTAATTTTGCTACATGCATATTGAGTACATTTCTAAAGACCACTCTAAGTTTACAAGATGCCCTGTAAAAAGTAATCATTTTTATCACTCCCTAATATACCGTATATACTCGAGTATAAGCCGGCATAAAATTTGTGCCAAAAAAAAAACAAACTCGGCTTATACTCAGGTCATACAGTTGTATGTCTCCAGTTGTTTTCTGCCATCTGCTGGAGGGGGCAGTGCTTGAGCTCAGTCCACAGGTTGCAGCTGAGCTGAAGAGGTAGGTGGCTGAACTGAACTGTATGCCACTGAACTATTTAACTCACAATATTCAATGGCACATTTAATTAAGTGAAAAACACATTTAAGGTAGTAAAGTCATATAAATAAATGTTTATAAATCCTGAATCCTTATAATCAGGGGTTTTGGAGTATAAGAAATCAGGATTTTTAACCATTTATTAACAATGTTTTACTGTCCTAAATGGTTTATTCACTTGATTAAAGTTGCCATTGAATACTACGGGTTAATGTGCTATGTTAATGGTATACAGTATATCAAACAATAATGTACTGTAAATGTAATCATGTATTTATTTATTTACTTATTTATTTACTAATTCCTCAATTCTTGTAATCATTTTGGGTATATATTTTTATTTTTGAAATTTACCAGTGGCTGCTGCATTTTCCACCTCGGCTTATACTCGAGTCACTAAGTTTTCCCAGTTTTAGGGTAAAATTAAGGGGGTCAGTTTATACTCGAGTTGGCTTATACACGAGTATGTACAGTACTTACATAGTCTTTAGTTCTGGAAAGTATACTTGGAGAATAAAATTGCATCTTCTCCCTATTCTTCCTAGGTTTATAGATCTTCATCTACTCTCACATAAGGGTACTCCCAGGGATTTTCAAAGCCTTGTGTGCCTGACTGTTCTGAATTCTTTGGAATGGGTTGGGAGCATTCAGGGGTACAGGATAGAACTGTAGTCCTAGCACACGATGAGCATTTGAACTGTCTCACAGCTCCTAGAACATGGTTTTTATTGGGGGGACATGATTTTTAAATTAATTAGTCAGCAAGTTTTATTGAAACAGAGGTATGTGAAGAGAGGAAAGGCTAGGTAACAGGAAAATAATGAGAAGACACAATTAACAGCATATACTGGCCACTTACACAGTAGGCAACAGCCAGTTTCCTTGCAGCAACATCAGAATTGGAACCATTATTATTGCCATTTAGCAGATGAGAAAACAAAGACCAAGAGCAATCATTTGACATAAGATCACACATAGATGGCAGAGCAGAAATTTAAAGCCAATAGAACTAACTTCTGAACCTGAATTCTTGATCACCAGCTCTATGACCTTCTGGCCCTCCAAGGTACCAGAGGGAGGGGCATGGCAAGGGAATGAATGTCAGCCTGACTAGGATTCAAAAACCAGGTCTCCCAGCTAAGGCCAGTTGGGCAAATTTCCTGGACTCCATTCACCTTTAGTAAACTCTACCTCACAAGACTATCAAGAAAATAAAGAGGGGCCGGAGAGATAGCATGGAGGTAGGGTGTCTGCCTTGCATGCAGAAGGATGGTGGTTCGAATCCTGGCAGCCTATATGGTTTCCCCCCCCCCCCCCCCGAGCTTGCCAGGAGTGATTTCTGAGTATTGAGCTAGGAATAACCCCTGAGCGCTGCTGGGTGTGACCCCCCAAAAAAAAAGAGAAAATAAAGAGATGTGGAATTGGGGCTGGAGTTATAGTACAGTGGGTAGGGCATTTGCCTTGCATGCAGGCCAACCAGGGTTTGATCTCCGGCATCTGTATGGTCCCCAGTACCGCTGGTAGTAATTCCTGAGTGCAGAGCCAAGAGTAACCTCTGACCACCTCTAGGTGTGGCCCAACCCACCAAAAAGAGAGAGATGGGGATAATGGGGCCACATCAGGCTACTGCTGCACACAGGAGAGGGTGAGAAGGGCATTCCTGTCCTCTCCTGGCTGCCAGACCACATGATCTAGTTGACAAGTTGAAGATAAGAGTTAAGCCCTGATCTCTGTGGGAGCCACTGGGAAGTCAGTGATCCAGACATATTTGCACAGAAATGGAAATGTCTCCTTTGTTCTCTCATAGCCTTGGCAACTCACCTCTCCCATCTCCCTTTTTAAAAGAATGGTGTGCATATGCAAACGCTGAGTGCTCCAAGGCCCTTTCTTTCTGTTTTGTTTTGGTTTTTGTTTGTTTGTTTTTGGGTCACACCCTGCAGCGATCAGGGGTTACTCCTGACTCTATGCTCAGAAATCACTCCAGGCAGTCTCAGGGGACCATATGGGATGCCGGGATTCCAACCACTGACCTTCTGCATGCAAGGCAAACACCTTACCACCATGCTATCTCTCAGGTCCCTGGCCCTTTCTTTTCTGTTCTCCCCAGCAGCTGGACAAAGAAAATGATGATAGGAAATCTCCAGTAGGGAGACCCTTCTAGAACCTGAGCATAGAACTTGACCATCATAGAACTTAACTTGAATGGAATATGCTTCTTTTCCTGCCCATGAAAGGTCCAGGTAGAGGAAGATGCTGGCTGTTAAGCAATTGCTGCGGGGTACTCCAGAATTCCAGATGAATTTATGCCTTTCTAACAATTGACCTGGGAGCCATCCAATAAATGGAGAGTGGATCCACCACCTCTCGGATCTGGAGCCTGCTGTCAGATTGCTGTCCTGGTATCCAAAACAGCTCAGGGAGCAGAGAGGGTGAGGTGGGATGGAGCTAAAGAGTTGAGAGGGAGGGTAGAGATAAATCCAAATTAGGACTACACAACTTGAAAGCCTAAAGCAGCTCACCTCAAGCAACCAAAATAGCTTGAAGTAAGGTTTCCAAACAAAAGTAGTCAAGCTTTGGGATCCCAACAGATTCTGCCTTTTCTTAAAGGTAACCACAGAAGAAACAGAATCTTTGTTACTCCATGATATGTGGTATGTGCTAGGTATTAGGGTTTGTGATGAGGCAATGTGAAGGAAAGAAATGGAGATGTGCAAAGAAGCTTAGAGGGCTATGGAATTGGTTAACCTGGAGTCCAGAGTCTTGGGCCCAGCTTTCCTCAGGTTGTAGACCTTGATTATCCTTTATTTGTTATTTGTCTTTTTATCAGTTTAGTACATCAACAAACAGAACTTTGTCCGAAGATCAAATGTAGGGTCCCTGGGGATACTTAAAAAGTAAAGAAAGAAACAGACCTTTGGGGCCCAGAGAGATAGCACAGCGGCGTTTGCCTTGCAAGCAGCCGATCCAGGACCAAAGGTGGTTGGTTCGAATCCCGGTGTCCCATATGGTCCCCCGTGCCTGCCAGGAGCTATTTCTGAGCAGACAGCCAGGAGTAACCCCTGAGCACCGCCGGGTGTGGCCCAAAAAACAAAAAAAAACAAAAAAAAAACAAAAAAAAAAAAAAGAAAGAAAGAAACAGACCTCTGGATCATCAAATCCAATTAAGACAACATGTGAAAATGACTTCATGAAAAAAAAAAGAAAATAACTTCATGACAAACACACACCTCCATTGCACACTACGTACACACACAAACTTTTTCTTATCTCAAGACTTTGCTAAAAGAGAAGACTTTATTTTATTTGGTTTTGGGGCCACACTCGGTAACGCTCAGGGGTTATTCCTGGCTATGCGCTCAGATATCGCTCCAGGCTTGGGGGAACCATATGGGACGCCCAGGGATTGAACTGCAGTCCCTCCTAGGTTAGCACAGGCAAGGCAAATGCCCTACCTCTTGAGCCACTGCTCTAGCTCCATAAAAGAGAAGACTTTATACAAAGTGTTTATGAAGTGAGTTGTTGCTGAGGGGCGTGTTATAAAAAGGAAGGTTAATGAAGAGGTAATCTTGATCACCTTCCATAAGAGGTGAAGCTTGTTAGCCACAAGAAACACTTGAGTTGGAGGAGACAATGAGCTCTTTCCAGTTAAGCTAATACTGGCTCAAGAAAGATGTGTTCCATATGCAAAACATTATTCTTGCTAGATGGAAAATGATTACACAACCATAATAAAATAACCTGGCATCATGGAAAGGCAGGACTAATCCCCTGAAGCACCGGCGCAAGTTCTCCGAAACCCAGCTGCCTCTGTTCCTGGCTTTTCAGCAAGCCTAGTGAACTGCACCTGGCAGCACAATCCTGGAATGCAACAATTCTAGTCGCATCCCACCAGCCTCCTTCCGCCCTGATGACCACTTAAGAACGTTTTCATTCCTCCCCCCAACCCCAGCGCTGTCTGACTGATAGTTTCTGTTCTGACTCTGAAGACTTTAAGGGGATAAAGAGGAAATCCCCGCCTCAGTCCTTCAACAAGGATGATGGTGCAACCTCAAGGGGCAGACAAGCTCTCAGAAAGCCCCGCAAAACCAAAAATAAACAACCTAACCGATCATGCCCCGAGTGGCCCAGCGAACAAACGTCCCTCTCCTGAGGGTCATTCACTGAGCCTTTAACTCTTTCCCCTACACCTGAAGCTCCCTTTGGCCACCCGCTAGATTTAATTCAGAAAACAGACACTAACAGCTCTCCTCCGAAAAATTACTAAGTGGATTTTTTTTTGTTTTTTTTTGGGGGGTCACACCCGGCGGTGCTCAGGGGTTACTCCTGGCTGTCTGCTCAGAAATAGCTCCTGGCAGGCACGGGGGACCATATGGGACACCGGGATTCGAACCAACCACCTTTGGTCCTGGATCGGCTGCTTGCAAGGCAAACGCCGCTGTGCTATCTCTCCGGGCCCACTAAGTGGAATTTATTGGGCAAGTCCATGCAGGTCCGTAGGGAGAAACCGTGTCCAGGACTCCAGCCCCCACCCCAGCCCCGTGTCAGCATTAAAAGCGCAGCGAGGACCAGTGATCCAAGTAAGCATGGGATGCCCATGGCCTGGGCCTGCCCGTCCTGCCCAAAAAACCGCAGCCCATCTCTGGTGCCACAGGGCCCAGGGGACCATTCGGACTCCGTTCCCCACCAGGCCCTTTGCTTTCTCACAACCCGCGATGACTGCACCAGCTTGAGCGGTTTTAAAGGGCCACACACGCCACCCACCGCTATAAAATGTTCCCAGGGGCACAGCTGCAGAAGGGGACCATTGAGCCACCAAGAGGAGTCTCCATCGACCCGGCCAACCACCCGCAGTTAACCCGCAAGGGATCATTAGAGAGGAGGGAGAGAGCCGAAGGAAAAGGGAAAAAAAAAAAAAAACAGCACCATCTCTGGCCCTCGGTGAGCATCCAGTTCATATTTTGCCATCAACTCGCCCGCGATCCAGGACCTATGCTAAAAATGCACTAAACGGGTTCTAAAGACGTCGAAATGGGGAGAGAGGGTAAGTGAAAGGGTGAGGACCTGTCCTTCGTAGGATTCCTATCACATATCTGCCGTGTGTGCGTCAAGACTCTCCTGGCGACAGTGAGGGTTTAAGAGCCGGGGAGAACGCTGTGGTCGTCACCGCACCGCCCAGGAGTCAGGCGCTGAAGCTGCCTGGCAGGCGGGCACCAAGGAGACCCAATCCTGCCTAGTTCCGTAAGGTTCGGTGCGGCGGCGGCGCACAGCTGTGTGGGGTTTGTTTGCTCTGGCGCCCCGGGATCGTGTAGCACTGAGCGCAATAGGCTCTAGTCAACGACGTACTGCCAAGGGCTGGGGCTCCTCCACTTCGTCCCCAGTTCTGTGAGTTTGGAGCTTCTCTCTCCAGGGCAGGCGGTTTGCAGAGGTGAGTCGCGCCGCCGGATAGGGCTCTGGGCTGGGTGATGGCACCAGGAATTATCGGGGGCCCGGGACACTCTGAGGTACTTGTTTTCTATTTGAAAACTGTCCTTCTGGAAAGCGGAGGTGCCATGGCCCGCTAGCTTGTCAGCGATCCATTCAGCTCATCAGGCGCCCGCCAGCAGGCCAAAGGTGCCGGGCTCCCGCTGCATCTGGGGAGACCAGAGCACCTATTCTCGCCGCGCTCGCGCTCTTACCGTAAGTTTGGCTTCCATCGACTTCTCTCAACGCTGGAACCGCATCTGGCTCGGCTCTGGGGGTTGCAAAGCTCAGATTTCCTTCGGGGACTGAAAGTGAGCGGGGTTTTTCAACCGAGTTGAGCAAATTAGCAAATTTGGCCAAGTTGCATTTACTATCCAATCGACCTCGGCTCCCCACTCTGTACGCACGCCCACACACACGCCCACACCCCTCTCTCTATAAATACAGGCGGCGCGGCCAGGCGGCGCAGAGTCCCAGCTTCGAGGAACGCCATATGCTTGGGAATCAGGCAGGCGCTGCTTCAAATCCCGGCTCCGCCACTTTCTAGCACTGTGACCTTGGGCAAGTTACCGAACTTCTCTCTCTTTTTCTTAGAGGTGCGTTAATACTGACCGGCAATCGGCTGCTTGGCTGGCTGGGAAACTCAGCCGGTAGTCGTGTCGGTGCTCCGAGGGCGCGTTCAGTCGATTCTGGGGTGTTGCTAGAGTGGCGGCGGGCGGTCCAGGAATGCGGCCCCGGGGCACTGAAATCCCACCCGGCCGCAGACTCGCCATGGCGGCCTAAACTCAGCACCCCCTCTGCTCCTGGGTTTCGAATCTCTCTTATCTCTCCGTGAGCGAAAAGATGGTTAGGGCCCTGGAGGTCCGGGGCTTGCAACGCACTGCGCTGGGATGCTTTGGGCCCCCCTCAGCTCCCGTGGCTCCACCTGGGATGCGGCGAGAAAGGCAGTCCCGAAACAACGGGTCTTTATCATTTTCAGGTAGCAAAACGGGCCCGCCTGGCTAAAGCGCGTCCTAACCAAGCCACGGTCACTCACTCGCTGCATTTTTTAAGCATTTTTCTTTCTGAGTGAGAAAATGGCAATCCAGGTAGATTTGATGCCATCGTAACTCTTTTTTCCCACAACTGGCCAAAGACGCTCCCCTCTGAACCTGCCGCTCCCATTTTCCTACTTCTCCGACCGGGAACTGTTGATGGAGCTGAGCCGCCAGGCACCGGTGGCGGCAAAGCGGCACTTGTTGCTCCAGAGCTGCCTCGCCTCCTGAAGCTTGAATTGTGAAATGGGCGAGATTTCCTCGCTGTCAAGTAAAAGAGTTCAAACAGGCTTGATGGCCGAGGGGAGAAAGGGAGAAAATCCAGAAAGCAAGGCAAGGATTCCGGTCGAAATGCGATTGCGTTTTGAGAGAAATCTCACTTCCTGAGCGCCTACCGAGCTCAGACTCTGAGAGGGGTGTTGGGACGCGGATTGAGTTGCTGAAAGGAAATAGGGTACTGATTATGGGAGCTGCAAGTCTGAAAGGGAGATATAAAAATCATCTTCCCCAAGAACAAACATTGGAACCGAGATACTGAGACTTTTTTTTTTTTTTTTTTTTGGTTTTTGGGCCACACCCGGCGGTGCTCAGGGGTTACTCCTGGCTGTCTGCTCAGAAATAGCTCCTGGCAGGCACGGGGGACCATATGGGACACCGGGATTCGAACCAACCACTTTAGGTCCTGGATCGGCTGCTTGCAAGGCAAACGCCGCTGCGCTATCTCTCCAGGCCCGAGACTTTTTTTTATTCTCGCCATTTATTCCTTTTTTTGTTTTTGTTTTTTTTCACCCCACTTCACTCTGTATTTTTGCAAATTTTGTTTTGTTTCCCTATCAAATGTTTTTTTTTTCTTTTTTAACGTTTGGGTTGCAAGTGGCATAAAGGAGAGGAGAGGCTGGATAGTTAACTGAAAGAGATTGTGCCGCCCTACCTCCCTAATTTCTCCTAATTTGGGGAGGACATGAAAATTACCTTGGACCAGAGGTGTTTGGGCTCTTAGAAGACCACATGGATTGGTCAGTGCCTTGAAATATTTTTTTCAATCTCTAAAAGCAAGGGACAGAGTTTAGAAGCAAGGGACAGAGTTTAGAATTAAGCAGAGTGGCAACTGATTTTTTTCACTCTCTTGTATTTCTCTCTTTTTTGCCTCTTCCCGGGCAAGTAGTGCAAAGAAGATAAAAAGAGGCAGCAAGTGGCCACTTTCTAAAAGTGATTGAGCAGATTCCTAATAACCACTTGTGGAAAGGGAGGCTGGGAAAGCAGTTGGTATCATGGAGAATTCTTACTTTGTTAGAAAGATTAGAGAGGGGTGTGTGTGTGTGTGTGTGTGTGTGTGTGTGTGTGTGTGTGTGTGTGTGTGTGTGTGGAAAGGGAGGCTGGGAAAGCAGTTGCTATCATGGAGAATTCTTACTTTGAGAGGGGTGTGTGTGTGTGTGTGTGTGTGTGTGTGTGAATTACAATCCAGGGCTGTGTGTGTGTGAATTACAATCCAGGACTGTGTGTGTGTGTGTGTGTGTGTGTGTGTGAATTACAATCCAGGGCTGCTTTACCAGTGTGTCACATCCCTGATCCTAGATAGACCCTTGGTAAGGTCCTGGGGATTCTTAGAACCAAGAACTATCCATAAATACAAAATGATACAGCTCTAATTCATCCCATAGGCCAGCCTATACAAAGACTGACAACAAATTTGCAAAGAAATTAATAGAGTTATCAAATTATTTTTCTAACATTTCTTCTACTTTAAAGATTCTTTGGTTCTCATACTTTACTTCTTTGACACTTGAGCCAGAGAAATATATCTTGGTGAGCAGATTTGATCACCCCCACTTTTGGCCAATGGTCAGCAGAAAGAGGTGGGTAAAGGACCGCTAGATGCTGCTTCCAGAACCACAGACACCTAATTAAAAAGCTATTGTGCTTCAGTTTTCCTCTAGGTAAAATTATACCTACCTATCACTGCAGACTTGCAGTGTCTTGAGAGCACTGCAAAAGAGTGGGAATGTGCCTAGGAAGAACTTGAGACACTCCTCAATTTCCCTTTGACTGTCTCAGAACCCCCAGACTACTTTGCTCAGCTTACATCTAAGCTCATGCCATTTGCTTTCCCTGGGCTGGTGCCTTCAGCTTCTTTGGTCCTTGGTGCTCTGACTCTTTTTCCACTGTCTTATAGTTTCAGTAAAAATCCCAGCTTTCTAGCTGGATGATGGGGAATCACTGTAATAGTGCTTCTTAAGTGGTAGATCATAGTGAGGTGTCTAGGTGGTATCTGGCTGAATTTAGCATCTCTCTAACTCATGCCAAAGTTTCCAAATGATAGACAGCCTTACTTAGATCAGACTGTTTCTGGTCTTCCATCGGTCAGCATCCTTGCCTTGTAACTTGCCTTGCTTTGGACCTAGTCTGTTTATATATATATTTGGTTTGGGGACCACACCCACCGGTGCTCATGGATTACTCCTGGCTCTGCACTCAAAATAGCTCCTGGCAGGCTCGGGGGACCATATGGGATGCCAGGGATCGAACCTGGGTTCATCCTGGGTCAGTCACGTGTAAGGCAAACACTCTACTGCTGTGCTATCTCTCCAGCCCTGATATATATTTTTTATTCAGTAAAGCCTCTGCTCTTATTCTATGTTCTCTCTTCTATCTCACATACAGGTCAGCATCTGCAGCAGTTTATTTAACCTCTGAAATGCCAGCTATGTCAAGAATTGTGCATGATGTCAAAGGTAGCTCCTCAACGGCCAAGGAGGTAATGTTGGCTCTTACATATATATCCTGAGGCGTGGCAAGATAAACTAACCTAGAGTCATGGTGTAGTTCTTCCCAGATATAGGATTTACTCCCCTTTGGCAGAAAAGCATCCTCAGGGCTTTATTTGGGGAGAATGAGAATAGATTTTCTCTACATGGAGTCCCATCAAACCCTTTTGGGGTATTGAAAAATGCCACTCCAGCAAACAAGGAAGGACAATGGAGTGGAAGCATGCCATTGAAATGGTTAGTCTGAGTTTGAGAAGAAATACTGTGGAATGCTGTGTTTAAGAAAGACATGGTTGAGCTGGAGATACCTTACAGAAGGAAGGGTGTTTGCCTTGCTTGCAGCTAACATGGGTTTGATCTTTACCATCTCATATGGTCCTCTGAGCATCAGCAAGAGTAACTTTTGAGTGCAGAACCTACAGAGTAACTTTCCAGGGGCCTCTTGTTACCTCCTTACCACTTCCACAAATAAGACATAGTATAGGGCCCGGAGAGATAGCACAGCGGTGTTTGCCTTGCAAACAGCCGATCCAGGACCTAGGGTGGTTGGTTCAAATCCCGGTGTCCCATATGATCCCCCATGCCTGCCAGGAGCTATTTCTGAGCAGATAGCCAGGAGTAACCCCTGAGCACTGCTGGGTGTGGCCCAAAAACCAAAAAGAAAAAGACATAGTATAAATACTTTCTGGAGTCCAGTGAATGGTGAAAAAACAGCCAGGAACTAGGGTCCTTGAACTCAGACTTTCTCTGTCTTCCAGGATGCCAAGCCAGAGAAGAACTTTTTGGCCTACTCTAACTTGGAGGCAAAAGATCGCAGAGCATTGGCCATCCTGCACTACCCAGGGATAGCCACCAGTGGAGGTCCTGTCACTTCTTCAGGTTCTCCATCTCCATCACTGATAAGTTCTGGCACCAACTTTCCCAATAAAAACCAACCCTTCAACCTGCTCCCTTCCCCTCACTTGCTGGCCAGTATGCAACTGCAGAAGTTTAATAATCAATATCATGGAGTGACTATCACCACTCCAGATCAACCTGAGGAGGAAGAGTCCCTGAGGGGCATTGGGGATCAAGCTGATGGAGCAGGATCACTCCTTCCTGATGATGCCCCAAGCACTGCCATCATTGATTCAGACCCAGTGGATGAGGAGGTGCTGATGTCACTGGTGGTGGAACTGGGACTGGACCAAGCCAATGAGCTTCCAGAGCTGTGGCTGGGTCAAAATGAGTTTGACTTTACTACAGACTTTCCATCCTGCTGCTAATGACAATTGCTCCTAAGTAGAGAGGAATAAAATCATCCATACTGATGATGTAAATAAAAATAAAAGTTATGCAAATAAATGGGCCAAGTAGTAGTATTCTTCCTTGAAGTTAAAAGGTGTGTGGTGTGGGCTGATTTCCTTCCTGCTATTCCAAGTATAGTGGATTTGGGGGAGACAGAGAAACAAGTATAGGAAGCTGTGTGGTGAATTATTGCTGACTCTGACATTGACATTAACTGCTCAGCAATTTTAGGGTTTGGGGGCATTGGTGTAAGATGTGGTGTTTGGAATATCATATGCACAAAACTCCACCCTTAACAGTACAAATTATGGTCCATCCAATTTAAATGTTTTAATAAAGTCAATAAAATTCATCCCAAGTTAGTCTCATCACTTAAAACCTCAGAATACTGTGCTATTGCGATGAAGGGTGTGTGTAGGTGTGTGTGTTTGTTAATTTGGAGCATTACAGAAAGAAAAACTGATAGACACATCTGTATCTCCATACCATTTACACATCTAAGTCTAAAGTGTTCCCTTGTCAATGTGGTTAATCTTTCGACTCTAAACACACCCTCTTACTCTCCAGCTCCAATCCAAATGGCCCATTATACCTACTATTCTGTTCTTTTTGTTTGTTTGTTTGTTTGTTTTGGGTCACACCCTGCAGCGCTCAGGGGTTACTCCTGGCTCTATGCTCAGAAATTGCTCCTGGCAGGCTCAGGGAACCATATGGGATGCTGGGATTCAAACCACGACCTTCTGCATGCAAGGCAAACACCTTATCTCCATGCTATCTCTCCGGCCCTACTATTCTATTCTTTTAAAAATAATATATAATATATTTTAGGCTATTTATGCCCTCTGAATTTATGTAGTAGGGGTACATTGTCTCTTGGTGGTGTTACTGTCTCTTTTTCTTATCCTCTCCCTTTGCTTCCTCAAAACCTCTAAATAAGACCTGTTCTCACTCCAAATAATGCCGAGTGGGATGAGTAAGATAACACAAAGAGTAAGCCTCTTGTTTTGCATGCAGTCAACCCTAGGACAATCCCCAGTGCCACATATGATCCTCCAAAACCTCCAGAAGTGATCCTTGAGCATAGATCCCAAAGAATAAAATCTGAACATAGAAGTGGCCCAAAAGTCCTTAAAATAAAGAAAAGAAATGTGTACCTATGATGGAGCTCTCAATCTATCAAGAGACAAATCTCAAGGAAACATTGCATGGAGGAGGAAAGGGAATGACTTTCTGCCTGGAAAGATGAGGAAAGGTTTTGTAGTATGGAACTCGTTGAGCTCTTTGCTTTTCTATCTCACAGTTCTAAGTTCTTATTCAATCTCCTGGAGAAAAGTTAAAATTTTACAGCTCCTCCTTTTTTGACCAACCTCAAATACCAGTCATTTCTTACCTGCCACAAAAGTCGCAATATTTGGGGGCTTTTGTTTGAAGTGATATCTTGGTGCCATGATACAAACATACATCTACACAAGAGTATCAACTGGATTTTTAAAACTGTATTTGTCAGCCAAGGAAAGAATGAAAGAAGGAAAAAGCTGTTTTGCAGGTTCAGGCTCATGAAAAGGGCTGAAATGACAAGAAACAAAAATGCCAAATTTCTACAGACAGGATCACAGGGCTAGTGGAGAAAGAGGGGTGGTAGGAGATGTGGTGTCAAGAGGTTAGCAAGATACAGGGGCCTGGGACCTTGGAAGCCATGTGGAAGATTAACCTTTAATCCTTAGTGCCACTAGTCCTGTGATTTATGGAGAATCTCTGGAAGTATGTGGGGAAAACAAAGAATTCAGAAACTTCAGTTTATAAAATGAGCCTACAGAAGGTAAACAAGTAAATCCACCTAAAGCTGGGAACAAAGTCTTGAATTTGCAAGGAAAGTAAGAAAATCAGATGAATACAACAGAATCTGAGAGGACCAGTTCCAATACCTCAAGGTCTATGTGAAAAGAACAGAACCAAATTGGGGAGTCAGAAAGTGAAGGGGAAGAGAAAAGCTGTGCCAAAATCTGCATAGCTCTAGAAACATGGGGCATAGTGTGGGCTCAGGGTCTAAAAACACAGCATTGGTTTGGAAAGTGCTTATATCCTAAAAACTGGAGAGCTCCAGAATCCTTTCCCTCCTGGGACTTTTACAAAGGACTTTTTATCTGACTTAAATTGGGTCCTCAACTTGTTTTCTCTGAATTCACTGAATTCTGGAGCTTCAGAATACGAGTCACTTGGCATGAGGAGATGCTTGATCCAGGGTCCAATGTATATACGGGGGTGGATCCAGTTAGACAATCAGGTGCACCCATGAAGCAAGTGCTTCAGGGTATGGTCTGGTCATCCAGCAGGAACATGCTTCTGAATCAGGAGGAAAGACAAGAACTATGCATGATGGTGCCTGTAAGCCTAAGTATCAAGGAACATCCTCCTCACCAGATGGACAATGCAGCAGAAGCAGTATACAAGGAGACCCAAGGCTTTTTATCAAGTGAGGAATTAGAGAGTATAAGGCAGTCATTTATTTATTCATTTATTTATTTACATTTTGGGGCCATCGCACATAGTGTTCATAGTTGTTTACTCCTCACTATGAGCTCAGAGATCACTCTGGGTGTTGCTCTGAGAACCATATGAGATGTCAGGAATCAAATCCAGGTTGTTCAGATACAACCTGCTGTGCTATTTATCTGGTTCCTATAAGGTGGAAAATTATTCACAGAGGAGAGGAGTGTGGAGACTTTACATAGAACAGTTGAGGTCCATGCTCTGCTATTTCATAACCAAGCTTCTCTGTGAAGTTATTAAGTGACTGTTGAAGCAACAAGTGTGTGCCCCAGGCAAAGCTCTGAGGGCAAAGAGGAAAGGTGCACAGGTACATGCAGATAAGAAACAATGCTGTGGGTAGAGATAGTACAGCAAGTACTTGCCTTGCATGCATCCTATCTGGATTGATCCCAGGAAACCCATAAGTTCCCTCTAGCCTGCCAGGAGTGGTTCCAGAGTTCAGAACCAGGAGTAACCTTGAGTACCTCTGGGAATGGCCCCCAAACAAAACAAAACAAAAATGGATCACCAGGTCCAGGGAGTCAGATACTTGCTTCTCAACCTGGTGTAGCCTAAAATCAAAACACCAGGATTTGCTTGCTGGAGAAAAATTAGAAGGACCCTGTTCATGTTCTAAAGATGCTCACAATTCGATAATGAAAATCATCATAGTCCCGAAGATACATTGGAATTCCATGAAGCAGCAATGTCATCAGCTGAAGGAGGAAGGGTACAGGGAACAACTGAAACACAGATCAATTTTTTAAAAGCAATTGGTGTATAAGCTAGAATCATGCATTAGGAAGTCAATCTGAGTCTTAGACTTGTCTTGTATTCCTTTTTTGAAGGGACATCCAACAATGCTCAGGAGTTACTCCTGGCTGTGCATTCAAGAATTGCACCATATGAGATGCCAAGTGTCAAACACAGATTGGCCTCATATAAGGCAAGCACTCTACCTGTTGTACTCTTTCTCCAGCCCTCTTTCTTTTTATTTTCTCTTTTTTCCTTTTCATTTCTTTTCTTTCTTCTAATATTTATCTTTTCTTTTATAGAAACCTCCCAGGAATTTCTGGGAGCTACCAGGGCTACACATGGCTGTGCTCATCTTCTCAGGCCATTTTCAGGGAAAGATGAGAAGCCCAGTAGTTCCACTTCCTAGTGGACAGTTGGAATCAAACTTTATTTGTAAAAATACATTCAAAAATGTACCTACTTTATGACACAAGTGATGGGGAACCTATTATTACTCAAACATGGATTGAGTACCTACTAAGTACCAGGTTATATGTTAGGTACTAGGAATATGATCACCTTTTCCTTATTCTCAACAAGCTTAAAATTTGACAAGGAGGACCAAAGGATAATATAGGAGGATCCTTCTATATAATGCAAGATGCACTACCATGGTTCAAATCTCCATCACCACATATTGTTTGCATGAGCACTGCCAGATGTGCCCTTTCCCCCCATATTTAAAAAATAGAGCTAGATGGGCCAGAGAGATAGCATGGAGGTAAAGTGTTTGCCTTGCATGCAGAAGGATGGTGGTTTGAAACCCGACATCCCATATGGTCCCCGAGCCTGCCAGGAGTGATTTCTGAGCATAGAGCCAAGAATAATCCCTGAGCGCTGCCGGGCGTGACCCAAAAAACAAAACAAAACAAAAAATAGAGCTAGAGAGGGGCTGAGAGGTAATTTAGTGAGTAGGAAGTTTTTCTTTCATGTAGATTTGACTCCCAGAATCCCATATGGTCAGCCTAGCCACTCCCAGCATAATCCCTGAGCACAAAGCCAAGATTTATACCTTATCACCAATGTAGGGCTCAAAAAACTATTTAAATAGAGCCAGAGAGCTGCTACAGAGTTAAAGAACTTGACAAAGTTGGTTTAATCCCCAAAGAGCCAGCCAGGAGTAATCAAAAAGGATATGTGTTTAATTATGCTCATTGCAACACTTAGTACAATCCTAACACCCAACGATGGATAATGGACCATAGATGCATGCACTGCAGATTGGAATGGTGGTGATGCTAGAAAACTGCTACAATGCTCTAGGCAAGAAGTAACAGTTAATAGTGTTTTAGGAATAGATGCCAGGAAATGATATTGCTGGATTTCATATGAGTCCTAGTCCTATTTTTTAGATATCACCATATATCTTTCTATAAAGTCTGAAACAGATGACATTCCCACTAACAGTGGATGAGTTCTCACCACAATCTTTCAACACTGGCTGCTTCAAAGCTTTTTGATGTATGTCACTCTCAATGACAGGATACGCTATTTGAATGTTGTTTGGATTTGAATTGCTCTAATAATGAGTGATTAAGGGCACATTTTAATATTCCTGTTGGCCACCAATGTATTATGTTTGGGGAAGTTCCTATTTCATCTTTTTTTGTTATTTTTTTGTTTTTGTTTTTTGGGTCACACCCGGCAGCGCTCAGGGATTACTCCTGGCTCTAAGCTCAGGAATCACTTCTGGCAGGCTCGGGGGACAATATGGGATGCCAGAATTCGAACCACCTTTCTTCTGCATGCAAGGCTAACACCCTACCTCCATGCTATCTCTCTGGCCCCCTGTTTTATCTTCTAATCCCAGTTGTTGGGATGTAGAATTTTGTATTGTTAGGTGTGTGAGTGCTTTATAGATCTTTTTTTTTTGGGGGGGGGGGTCACACCCGGCAGCACTCAGGGACTACTCCTAGCGCTACACTGAGAAATCGCCCCCGGCAGGCTCGGGGGACCATATGGGATACTGGGATTTGAACCACCATCCTTCTGCATGCAAAGCAAACACCTTACCGCTGTGCTGTCTCTCCAGTCCCTGCTTTATAGATCTTTGATATAAACATTTTATCTGATAGATTGTACACAAATTTTGCTTTGTTTTTGGGCCACACCCAGTGTTGCTCAGGGGTTACTCCTGGCTGTCTGCTCAGAAATAGCTCCTGGCAGGCACGGGGGACCATATGGGACACCGGGATTCGAACCCAACCACCTTTGGTCCTGGATCGGCTGCTTGCAAGGCAAACGCCACTGTGCTATCTCTCCAGGCCCCACAAATATTTTTAATTCAGTTGAGTGTCATTTTTAGGTTGAGTTTATTTTGCTGTGAATTTTATTTTTAATTTGGTGTAGTTCCATTTGTTTTATTTTTGTTTTTGTTGTCTTTGCCACTGTCATTTTATTGAAGGCTCTTCTGCTATCAATATCCTGGAGTTCTGCTAATGTTTTTTTTTCAGTATATTTTATATATTCTGAACTAATCTTGAGATCTTTAATCCACTTTGAGTTTACTTTTGTGAATAGTGTAAGGTAGTGTGCTAATTTCACTTTTTTACATGTGGCTATCCAGTTTTCACAAGACCATTTCATTTGTTGAAAAGATTTTCTTCAGGTTCTAATTCTTTTTCATTTGTTTTTTGTTTGTTTGTTTTTGAGAAAGAAATAATTGTCTGCCATAGAGGCAAGGCTGGTGGTAGAGAGGGAAATCGGGACGTTGGAAGTGGATTGTGTACACAGGTGAAGGGATGGGTATTGTGACATTGCATGACTGAAACTCAATAAAAAAATAAAAAGGAAAATATATTTTCTTTACCCCACTTTCTGTACTTAGATATTTTCTCATAGATTAGCTGTTAATAAATCTGAATGTTTAACTCAGGATTCTTAGTTCTGCAGGTTTGTCTTTAAGCCAGTAACATGCACCTTTTATTATGATAGCTTTGCACTATAGTTCAAAGTAAGGAAATGCAATGCTTTCCATCTTCTTGTTCTTCCCCTAATGATTTAGCATCAGTGGTCCTCAAACTATGGCCCGCGGGCCACACATTGTATTTGTACCTGTTTTGTTTCTTCATTGCAAAATAAGATATATGCAGTGTGCATAAGAATTCGTTCATAAGTTTTGTTTTTACTATAGTCAGACCCTCCAATGGTCTGAGAGACAGTGAACTGGCCCCCTGTTTAAAAAGTTTGAGGACCCCTGATTTAGCTATACTGAGAGTGTTATGGTTTCACCAAATATTAGTAGAATTTGCCCTATGTCTTTGAAAAAATAACTCATTGGAATTTTAATAGATATTGCATTTAATCTGTATAGTACTTGGGTAGGACTATCATTTTAACAGTTTTGATTCTTCCAATCCAGGAATAGGGAATCTTACCACTTTCTGGTTTCTTTTATTTCTCTTAGCGGTGATTTATAGTTTTCACTGCATAAGTCTTTCATCTCTCTTGTTAATTTCTGGGTATTTAATGTTTTCAGGCACTATTTTGATGTGCCTTTTAATTTCTTTTTTTTTTTTTTTTTTTTTTTTTTTTTTAGTTTTTGGGTCACACCCGGCAGTGCTCAGGGGTTACTCCTGGCTGTCTGCTCAGAAATAGCTCCTGGCAGGCACGGGGGACCATATGGGACACCGGGATTCGAACCAACCACCTTTGGTCCTGTATCGGCTGCTTGCAAGGCAAACACTGCTGTGCTATCTCTCCGGGCCCGCCTTTTAATTTCTTTTTATTTCATTGTTTTTTTAATGTGAATGCCATGTATTTTTGCATTAATTTTGCAACCTGCTAATTTACAGTATTGATAATACCCTTTTTTTTTAATTTTTTATTTTTAATTATGAGAACAATGATGCAAAGAGGACAAGGTAAAGTTACAGTGAAAGAACAATTGCCCATAAACAGAGTTCTCAGAAGAAATCCCCTTGCTGATGCCTAAATATTGAACTTACAGTAAAAAAAAACATTATGAAAAATAAGGGCTCCATACGATCCAGCTATACCACTCCTAGGAATATACCCTAGGAACACAAAAATACAATACAAAAACCCCTTCCTTACACCTATATTCATTGCAGCACTATTTACCATAGCAAGACTCTGGAAACAACCAAGATGCCCTTCCACAGACGAATGGCTAAAGAAACTGTGGTACATATAAACAATGGAATATTATGCAGCTGTCAGGAGAGATGAAGTCATGAAATTTTCCTATACATGGATGTACACGGAATCTATTATGCTGAATGAAATAAGTCAGAGAGAGAGAGAAAAAAACACAGAATAGTCTCACTCATCTATGGGTTTTAAGAAAAATGAAAGACATTCTGGCAATAATAATTTTCAGACACAAAAGAGAAAAGAGCTGGAAGTTCCAGCTCACCTCAGGAAGCTCACCACAAAGAGTGATGAGTTTAGTTAGAGAAATAATTACATTTTGAACTGTCCTAATAATGAGAATGTATGAGGGAAATGGAGAGCCTGTTTAGAGTACAGGCGGGGGTCGGATGGGGAGGAGGGAGACTTGGGACATTGGTGATGGGAATGTTGCATTGGTGATGGGTGGTGTTCTTTACATGACTGAAACCCAAACACAATCATGTATGTAATCAAGGTGTTTAAATAAAACAAAAAGAAAAATAAGGGCAGAACCCATGTACAATTACTTTGTCCATAAGCCCCCAGATTGTAGTACATTATAACATTTCTTAGCAGTACACAAAGCAACCTAAAGCCATGAAATTTATGTGACTCCTTAACATTGAAGGCATTGTATTTTTTATATATTCATGCACATACATATTAGTTTAAGTTAACATCAAAAGTTTAAGAGGTTTTTTAAGGGTTAGTCAAAAGGGCACAGTAAAAACAGTGTTAGAGTGGCAAATATTGTTTGCATAGGCCCACCAAAATATGGGGGTCATAGAAAGGAATAGCCTTGGTCTAAATACAAGGAGAGCACTACCCCTGAAGTTTCCTGGCATAAGACCAACTCTAGGCTCCAGGCAAACTAGTTTATTCAATCCAAGTCATTGTCTGTAGTGCCAATACTGTTTTATTTTTCACGCAGTCTCTATTGTTCTCATCAGGTTTCTGTATTAAAGATCCTGGAATCTGCACATCCTACATTGAAGTCAGGCTGGTGTGAAGTATCCTCTAGTTTCACCTCACAATTAAGGGGCAATACAGCAAGCCCTGTCCAGTAAGCAGGTAATTGTTCTTGTTAAGTCTTCTCAGTGTTAAGGGAAGTCTCTTTTGAGTAGATCGATGTCAGAGCAGCTGTGGGGTCTTCCATGGTAGAGGATTGACTCCAGGTGATGTTATAGACATCCTTGGATGTTTTGTAGATGTCTTCTCTAGATCAGGGGTGAATGGAGAAAGCCCATTCTTCTGAGGCCTGTGCCAGGTCTTTATGTCAATGTTCAGGGTGTAAGGTCCCATTGTAATACAAGATTTGTGTGTTCCCATCTCTATTAGATAAGAAATTATCACTATGTATAGTATTTTCCCGTTTTAGTGTGCCTAAGCAAACAAGAAATAAAGCCACGTGATGTTATCTGAGTATATGGGGACGTAAGAAAACGTCTAACAATGCCCATGACTGGGTTCAAACATAAGCATTAAACTGAGGGATTCTTTCACACCAAATTCCATATTGAGCAGTTCACAAAGAGAAGATAAAAAAGGGAGGGGGAATCGTCACTGTATAAGAAAATATTCAGCAAATTTATAGCCGTCAAAGAAAACATCCATAAAATGTTGAAAAGACATAAGTGTCCTTTTTATGCCTTTTGGAATAACTGGGTGGGTGTTAACTCCACTTTGCTCTGTGACTTAGGAATCTACAGTACATAAGTTGAAAAGGGTAAATGAGGAGTACTGATGGTAGGTGTTTAGGAAGTTAAAGAGAAAAATGATCTTTTGTAGAGGTGTGCAAAAGGGCAGAGTATAAAATGGATATTCTGCATACATAAAAACATAATTCAATGATAGTGAGTATTATTAATGTATCTTGTGTGCGCGGGGGCGCTAGTCCCCACGCGATTTTGAAAATATAGACTGGAAAGAGATAACCAGTGACTGCGTCAAGAAGCTGGAAGGCCAGAAGTTGGGAGCCCCACCCAGACCCTCCCTAAGGTGTTGAATGGATAATGGGGGAAAGCCTAGGGTACCTTCAAGCTCCGCCAAGGGGCCCAACTCACGGGCTTGCCCAGGCATGTGACCTGGGGAAGCCCTGGAGATCTGGAGCAAGGCGGTAGAGGGGTGCTGGGGTTACCCAAGTCCCGCACCCCCAGTATTGATAATTTTCAAACATATTTGATGGAGCCCTCTCAAACTAGTTTTCACAATAAGACTCCATTGACAAAGACAACAGAAACAAAAACAAATAGGATTACACCAAATTAAAATATTCTGTGTGAAATTTCTGCTGTGTGCTTTGACACACAGGAAACATTGTGAAGTAGCTCTGCTCTGCTGTGTTCTAGGCCATGAACCACCCAAACCAGAACTTTCCTTGAGGGAGCATCATTGGAGGTGAGCTGATCCAGCCCAAGAAATGTAGAGCCTGATTCCTGCCATGTACTTTGGCACATGGGAGACATTGTGAACTGCCTCTGCTCTGCTGTGCACTGGGCCATGAACCACCCCACCCAGGACATTACCTGAGGACTTGTCATAAGAAGTGAGCTATCCCAGCCAATGAAGAGCAGAGCTAAGGAATGTGACCACTCCACTTCATTTCACAGCTGTGCATATCTCCTAGCAAATGTACCACAGCAAAACATGCAGAAAACACCACAAAAAAAAGTGTGACAATGGAGGAATAATACAGGCCAACACCACGCATAGAGAATTAAGATGGCAACTCTGATGGCCTAAAAAGTCCCAACCAATTATGTAGCCTCTCAGATAAAGAGTTTAGAGAAGGAACATGGAGGATGTTCATAGAACTCAAAGAAAGCATGGATTAAGCTGAACAAACAACAAATAAGAATCAAGGAGATATAAAAATATAAGTAATAAAACACAAATATGAAAGGACCAGACTGAAAAACTTAGTAGGGAAAATGAAAACATCACTAGAAAGCCTCTTCAACAGAGCAACACCAGCTTAGGACCAAATCAGTGATCTGGAAGATGACATACAAAACAACTCCATAAACAGAAGAGATTGAAAAAGAGCCTTAAAGTAAACGATCAATGAAAATAATTCTCAAATGTGAACAGATGAAAATAGAAGTCTTTGATAAACTCAACAAAAACAATATAAGAATCAATAGAGTCCCAGAGACCTAGGAAGAATCAACAGTCAAGGACATCATTGCAGAGAAACTACCAGATCAAAAGATTGCATGCAAACAAATCTTGCAAGGCCAGAGTACCAGGTTAAAGAGACCTGAAGAGAAGCACCCCAAGACACATCCTAGTCAAAATGACAAATCCCAATGATACTGAAAGATGCAAGATCAAAAAGGGAAATTACATTCAACAGAACATCCTGAAGATTTTTTTTTGGTTTTTGGGCCACACCCAGTGGCGCTCAGGGGTTACTCCTGGATATATGCTTAGAAATAGCTCCTGGCAGGCACGGGGGGCCATATGGGACTCCAGGATTTGAACCAACCACCTTAGGTCCTGGATTAGCTGCTTGCAAGGCATACGCCACTGTGCTATCTCTCTGGCCCCACATCCTGAAGATTTACAGCACACCAATCACAAGTAACCTTGAAGGCCTGAAGACAGTGGTGGGATACAGTGACAAAGCTCAGTGAAATGAATGCTTTGCGGGGCCGGGCGGTGGCGCTGGAGGTAAGGTACCTGCCTTGCCTGCGCTAGCCTAGGACGGACCACAGTTCGATCCCCCGGAGTCCCATATGGTCCCCCAAGAAGCCAGGAGCAACTTCTGAGCGCATAGCCAGAAGTAACCCCTGAGCGTCACAGGGTGTGGCCCAAAAACCAAAAAAAAAAAAAAAAAAGAAATAAATGCTTTGCTTAGAATGCTGCACCCAGCCAGACTCACGTTCACGTTTAAGAAAGCATTGATAGCCTCATGGATAAAGAAAAGCTTGGAAACTATACAGACACAAAACTAGCCTTATAATAAAAACTGAAAGGTCTACTTTAAAACAAGACAGACCAAGAGACACACCAAAGTCTTTAATAAAAATGACACTAAATCTAATGACAATTATCTCTCTCAACATCAATGGACTAAATGCACCAGTTAAGAGACACAGAGAGGCAAAATGGATCAAAACGCTGAATCCAACATTCTGCTGCCTATAAGAAACACGTCTAAATAGTCATAACATAGACTCAAAATTAAAGGTTGGAGGACAGTTATCCAAGCAAACAAGTCCCTTAATAAAGCTGGAGTGGGGGGCCGGTGAGGTGGCACTAGAGGTAAGGTAGCCTTGCAAATGCTAGCCAAGGAAGGACCGCGGTTCAATCTACCGGCATCCCATATGGTCCCCCCAAGCCAGGGGCAATTTCTGAGTGCTTAGCCAGGAGTAACCCCTGAGCATCAAACAGGTGTGGCCCAAAAAAAAAAAAACAAAAAAAAAACAAAAAAACAAAAAAATAAGCTGGAGTGGGGTTGGAGAGATAGCATAGAGGTAAGGCATTTGCCTTGCATGCAGAACATGGTTTGAATCCCGGCATCCCATATGGTCCCCTGAGCCTGTCAGGAGTGATTTCTGAGTGTAGAGCAAGGAGTAACCCCTGAGCGCTACAGGGTGTGACCCAAAAAAACAAACAACAACAAAAAAACTGGAGTGGCCATATTAATATCAGATGGCACAGACTTTTAGACTTATAAAAAGTTACAAGGGACAAAGATGAACATTTTGTAATAATCAAGGGATATGTATTACAGGACGAAATCACACCCAATGAGGTTCCAGCGAAATATTTAATACAATTGTTGATAAATCTGAAAGAAGACATCAATAACATAAAAAACATGGGAGAACTCAATACTGCCCTGTCCCCCATTGATAAGTCTGAAAACCAACAAGAATATACTCTTTCTGGGGGCCAAAGCAGTGGCGCAAGTAGTAAGGCAGATGCCTTACTTGCCTTACCCATGCTAGCTTAGGAGGGACTGCAGTTAGATTCCCCAACGTCCCATATGGTTCCCCAAGCCAGGAGCGATTTCTGAGCACATAGCCAGGAGTAACCCCTGAGCGTCACCGGGTGTAGCCCAAAAATCAAAAAAAAAAAAAAAAAAAGAATATACTATCTCTGAAAGAAGAAATGGAAGAAAATGGCCTAATAGATTTACATAGGGCATGCCACCCCAGAAAACTAGATACATGTTCATCTCCAATACACATGGGTAATTCTCCAGAATAGACCACATGATGGCCCATAAAAAAATACCTCCATAAAATAAAGAGGATAGAAATTGTACAGATTATACTCTCAGATCACCAGTACTGAAATTAGAAGTAAAATACAAAGGACACAGAAGAAAAACATTAACTCCTGGAAATTAAACAGCTCACTATTGAACAACCAGTGAGTCAAAGATGAAATCAAAATATTCCTGTAAACAAATGCAAATGAGGACATAAATTATCAGAATTTTTGGAACACAACAAAAGCAGTACTAAGAGAAAAAATTATAGCTTTGCAAGCACACTTCAGGAATAAGAAGGCACCACAATAAAAATAAATTTATGACACAGCTGTTAAAATTGGAAAGTGCTCAACAAAAAGAACCAAAAATAGGTAGACAGAAAAAATTAATAAACCTTACAGCATAAATCAATGAAGTATAAATTTAATAAACATACCGGAATACCAATGAAAGCAAAAGTTGGTTCTTTGAAAAAAATAAACAAGATTGATAAACCACTAGCAAAACTCACCAAGAATGGGGGAAAGAGAAACTTAATAAATTGGATTATAAATGAAAACAGAGGAATCACTACAGATACTACAGTATCTGTAAGGGTAATCAGAGACTACTTTGAGAAACTCTATGCCACAAAACATGAGAACCTGTAAGAAATGGATACATTCTTGGACTCTTATCTAATCTAATTTTATCTAATCTTCCACATTTATCAGGATGAGCTAGCCTATCTAAAAAGACCCACAACTTTTGAGAAAATTAAAATGGTAATCAAAAGTCTTCCCAAATACCAGGACCAGAAGGATTCACTAAAAAAATTCTTTCAATCTTTCAAGAGAAATTATTACTAAATCTTTTCAGACTATTTCAAGTAATTGAAGAAACAGAAATCTCCCAAATAGTTTTCATGAAGCAACATCACCCTGATACCAAAACCTGACATAAATGCTAAAAAAAAAAAGAAAGAAAACTAAAGACCAATATCCCTGATGAAAACAGATGCAAAGATCCTCAACAAAATCCTAGCAAATAGAATCCAATGCCTCATCAAGAAGGTCAAACATCATTACCAAATAAGTTTCATTCCACTAATGCAAGGATGGTAATATATGTAAATAGGGCCCGGAGAGATAGCACAGCGGTATTTGCCTTGCAAGCAGCCGATACAGAACCTAAGGTAGTTGGTTCAAATCCCGGTGTCCCATCTGGTCCCCTGTGCCTGCCAGGAGCTATTTTTGAGCAGACAGCCAGGAGTAACCCCTGAGCACCACCGGGTGTGACCCAAAAACCAATATATATATATGTATGTATATATATATACATACATACATACATATGTAAATAATTCAAAACAATACACCATATCAACAAAAGAAAAGATAAAAACTATATGAAAATATCAATAGATGCAAAGAAAGTATTCAATAAATTTCAACATCCATTCATAATAAAAATGCTCAACAAGATGGGAATGAAATAAAAATTTCTCAATATAGTTAAGGCCATTTACCACAAGCCAATGGCAAATAAACTAAAAGGCTTTCCTGGTAAATCTGGTACAAGACAATGTTGCCCCTCTCACCACTCCTACTTACCATTCTATTGGAAGTACTTGCCATAGGAATTAGGCAAGAAAAAGAAATAAAGGGTATTCAGATAGGAAAGGAAGACGACAACCTCTCACTGTTTGCAGATGACATGTTACTATATTTTAAAAAATAACCCTAAAGACTCTACCAAAAAGCTTCTAGGACCAATAGATTTTTTTTTGGTTTTTGGGCCACAGCCGCTGGTGCTCAGGGGTTACTCCTGGCTGTCTGCTCAGAAATAGCTCCTGGCAGGCACGGGGGGCCATATGGGACACCGGGATTCGAACCAACCACCTTTGGTCCTGGATCGACTGCTTGCAAGGCAAATGCCGCTGTGCTATCTCTCCGGGCCTGGACCAATAGATTTTTATAGCAAAGTGACAGGCTACAAAATTAATATGTAAAACTCAATGGCTTTCTTATACAGAAATGATAGTGTATAAATGCATGCTAAAAAAATAATCTCATTTATATTAGTGCCACACAAATTTAAATACATTGGAGCCAACTTAACTAAAGAGGTGAAGGACCTTTATAAAGAAAACTACAAAACACTGCTTCAAAAAATAAAAGAAAGGCCAGAGAAATAACACAGTGTTGGGGCATTTGCCTTGTACATGGCCAACCAGGGACAGACCTGAATTGGATTCCCTGTATCCCATATGGTACCCTGGGCCTACAAGGAGTGATTTCTGAGCACAAAGCAAAGAGTTACCCCCTGAGTGCCACCAGATATGGCCCAAAATTCAAAAAAAGAAAAAAGAAAAAAAGAGGACACATGGAAATGGAGAAACATTCCCTTTTCATAGATTGGGAGGATCAACATTATTCAAATGGCAGTACTACCCAATGCATTGTACAGATTTATTTTTTTGTTTTTGTTTTTGGGCCACACCTGGTGGTGCTCAGGGGTTACTCCTGGCTGTGTGCTCAGAAATAGCTCCTGGCATGGGGGGCCATATGGGATACCAGTACTCGAACCAACCACCTTTGGTCCTGGATCAGCTGCTTGCAAGGCAAACACCGCTGTGCTATCTCTCTGGGCCCGAGATTTATTGAAATTCCTCTAAGGATACCCATGACATGCTTCAAAGAAGTGGTTCAAACACTCCTGAAATTTATTTGGAAAAATACTCACCTATGAATAACTAAAGCAACAGTTAGGAAAAAGAAGATGAGAGACATCATTTTCGCCAAATTTAAATGTTATTACAAAGCAATTGCCATTTTATTTATTTTTTAATAAATAATATATTTATTTAAACACCATGTTTACAAACATAATTGTAGTTGGGTTTCAGTCATAAAAAGAACACACCCTTCACCAGTGCAACATTCCCATCACTAATGCCCCATTCTTCCACTTATACAGGATTACAAAGGATTGAAGACAGGATTAATAGTCATTAAAGCAGCATGGTATTGGAATAAAGACAGGCCTTCAGATCAATGCAATAGACTTGAGTATTCAGAGAATGCTCTACATACATACAATCAACTAATCTTTGATAAAAAGCAAGAAATGCAAAATGAGGCAAGGAAAGCATCTTCAACAAGTGGTGTTGGAACAACCAGTCAGCCACATGCAAAAAAGAAAACTTACCTCCATCTAACATCTTGCAAAATAGTCAAATTCAAATGGATTAAAGACCCTGATATCAGACCTGGAATCATAAAGTATATAGAAGAACACATAGGTAAAACACTCCATGTCATTGAGACTAAAGGCTTCTTCAAGGAGGAAACATCACTGGCCAAACAAGTGGAAGCAGAGATTAAAAATGGGACAAAAAATGGGACTACATTAAACTGAAAAGTGCCTACACCTCAAAGGACATAGTGACTAGGATACAAAGGCCACCCACAGAATGGAAGAAATTATTCACCCAAGACCCATCAAATAAGGGTCTAATATCTAAGATATACAAGGTACTGACAGAATCAATAAGAAAAAAATCATCTAACCGCATCAAAAATGGGGAGAATTAGAAATGACATAAGATAAGGGCAATGGTAGAGGGTCTTGTGCATTTTAGTTGTGGTTAAGGCACAGTAACTTTGTACATAAATATCAACACTATTGTAGCCAGGTCACCTAAACTACAATTCAAATGAGGAAGAACTTGGTGGTGTTTGTGCTGACTTTTCCTTTCCACTGAAGAGATTTACTTCACCTTATCTTGAGGACAAAAGTCTGGTAACAGGCACTAGTTTCCATGTTATGCAGATCAAGTGGGTTTTGTTACAAAACTGGCAGACCACCACCGAAGCTTCAAAATCCTGCTTGGCTTCTCCTTTTTTCTTTCTTTTTTTTTTTCCATTTTTGGGCCACACCCAATGACTCTCAGGGCTATATGCTCAGAAATTGCTGCTGGCTTGGGGAACCATATGAGATGCCAGGGCATCTAACCACAGTACATCCTAGGCTAGCACAGGCAAGGCAGAGATGCCTTACTGCTTGCGCCACCATTCCAGCTCTGGCTTCGCCTTCTAATTCTCCCTTTCTGAGTTACAGAAGGAAAACCTTTAGCTATTTCAATCCCAATCACTGTTTTCCAGTCTTTTACTTCCTAGGATTCTAAGAGCAGGCAGGGGTGGGAGGGCATGGGGGAGGAGGAAGTCTGTAACTTATCTAAAACTACACATGGCCCTGATGCTTCAGTTCCACCTTACTCTGAGGTTCCTACTTTGCTCATTACAACAAAATAGTTAATGGGACTATACAAAAAAATGGGTAAAAACAATCCTAAAAATTGTTGTATTGTTATGATGGAAATTTATTATATGTATCTTGATTTTATAATGATTTACAACATGTGCTGTAAAGAAGTGATTCCCACGTGTCTTGCACACAGCTGATGCAGCATCCCCAGCATCCCACAAGGTCCCCCAAGCCCACCAGTAGTGATTCCTAAATGCAGAGCCCCCCAAAAAATACCCACACTGTCTGCACATAGGATGAGTTTCCAAGTAAAAAATGATTGATTTTAGGGAACTCCCACCAGTCATACTGATAAGATATGTGCATTTACCCCGTAATGTCCTTGCAACACTCAACTTCCCTTGACAAAGCCATAATATACTCCTTATCTAAGATATCTTTGCATTACTATAGCCAATGTCCTTCTGTACTCGATGCCATCATGGACGTGCACCCCTATAATGCTAACACATAATACTGAGCATGAATTAATTGCGGAAATGCCCTATAAAATGTCTTGTGAAACCACTACTGTCTGCTGATGTTCCCAGAAAACTTTGCTGTCTGAACTCAACCCTCTAGTGAATAAAACTTGCCATGGAAAAAAAGTGGGGAGAAGAAATGAACAAAAACTTCCTCAAAAAATATAGATAGCTAAGAGACACATGAAAAATGCCACATCACTAATAATCAGGGAGATGCAAATCAAAACAATAATGAGGTAATGGGGCTGGAGCATTAGCACAGCAGTAGGGTGTTTGCCTGGCATGTGGCCAATACAGGATGGACACCAGTTCAATTCCCAGCATCCCATATGGTCCCCCAATCCTGCCACAAGCGATTTCTTAGTGCAGAGCTGGAAGTAACCCTGAGTGCCACCGGGTGTGACCCAAAAACCAAACCCCCCCCAAAAAATAATAATGAGGTACCATCTCATGTCAAAGAAACTGGTACACATCACAAAAAAAGGCTATAAGCAGTACTTCATAGAAAGCAGGTCCCCTATTTGTGATATCAGCCTGGGAAAATTTACGCCGGCCCAGTGGGGCCCAACTGTGAGAAACTGTGAGTGCTGCCTGTGTATGTTTGTCTCCTGTCCTGTCTCCTAAACCTCTTGGGAGTGGGCCGAAAAGGGCCCAGAAAATTTGCTCTCCCAGAGGCTCATTCAATGGGCCGAACGCCAAGGGACTGCTTCCTAAATTGAAAACCGGCTATAAACAGTAATTCACAGAAGGCAGGTCTCCTGTTTGTGACATCAGCCTGGGAAAATCTACACCAGCCCAGTGGGGCCCGACTGTGAGAAACTGTGAGTGCTGCCTGTGTATGTTTGTCTCCTGTCCTGTCTCCTAAACCTTTTGGGAGTGGGCCAAAAAGGGCCCAGAAAATTCGCTCTCCCAGAGGCTCCAGAAGAGCACTTAGCTCTACTTCACTACACGGCCGTGCACTCTTTCTAAGGAAAGAACGCCACCGCAAAAAGAAGAAAAAACCACACTAAGAACTGAGCTGGATCACTGAAGTTCAGCATCTATCCCCGGACTGTCTTCTCTGCTGTGTGCTCAGGCCTAAGATTTGATCCTGTGTGAGACTTCATCCACGGAGGGCTTCCCTTCCTTGGAGGCAAGTCCACCCACCCAGAAAGGGCAGAGCCAGAGAAGCATGGCCGTGCATATCATTTAGCCAATGAATACCACCACAACACATAGAAAAACCCACAATACAAGTGTGACAATGGGGAAACAATGCAGGCCAGCATCAGACATAGAGAATGAAGATGACAATTCTGATGACCAGAAAATGGCCAACCAACTAATCAATCTCTCAGATAAGGAGTTTAGACAAGAATTATGAAAGATGCTCAAAGAACTCAAAGAAACCATGGATCGAGTTGAACAGAACACTAATAAGAACTAAGAAAATATAAAGATAGAAATCACAAAACTCCACACTGAAATAACAAGTCAAATAACAGGCCTGAAAAACTCAGTAAACGAATTGAATGGCAAAATGGATGCGCTCTCCAAAAGGCTAAAAGAAGCTGAGAATAGAATTGGTGCTGTGGAAGATGATACAACAACTCCAAACAGCGGAGAGATTGGGAAAAAAAACTTAAAGCAAATGAACAGACAATGGAAAAATTAGTCAAAGAGTGGGAACAGATGAAAATAGAAGTATATGATAAGCTCAACAGAAACAACTTAAGAATCATTGGAGTCCCAGAGACCCAGGAAGAAAATTTCCAGGAAAAATCAATGGTCAAGAACATCATTAATGAGAAACTTCCAGAGCTAAAGAATATATGTGATCAAATCCTGCATTCCCGAAGAGTACCAACCAAAAGAGACCCCAGAAAAAATACCCCAAGACACATCCTAGTCACAATGACGAATTCTACAGATAGAGACAGAATTCTAAAAGCAGCAAGATCAAAAAGGGAAATTACATTCAAGGGAACATGCTTGAGATTTACAGCAGACCTGTCACCAGAAACACTGAAGACAAGAAAGAATTGGTGGGACATAGTGACAAAACTCAATGAAATAAATACTTTGCCTAGAATACTGTACCCAGCAAAACTCACTTTCAGGTTTGACGGAAAAATACATGGTTTCACAGAAAAACAACAGCTCAGAAACTTTACAGACTCAAAACCAGTCTTAAGAGAAAAACTGAAAAACCTAATTTAAGACAAGACTACCCAAAAGACACACCAAATTTTGATATAAAGATAACATTAAATCCCAAAACAATTCTTTCTGTCAATGTAAATGGACTAAATGCACCAGTTAAGAAACACAGAGTGGCTAAATGGATCAAAAAACTCAATCCAACCTTCTGCTGCCTACAAGAAACGCACCTGAATAGTCAGAACAAACATCAATTCAAAATAAAAGGCTGGAGGAAAATTATCCAAGCAAACAACACCCATAAAAAAGCTGAAGTGGCCATACTAATATCATATGATACAAGCTTTTTATTCAGGAAAGTTGTAAAGGAAAAAAAGATGGAAATTTTGTATTAATCAAGGGGTATGTAGAGCTGAAAGAAATCACTCTTCTAAGCATATATGCATCGAATGAGGGGCTAGCAAAATATTTAATACAATTGTTGACAAATCTGAAAAATAATATCAATAGCAATACAATAACTATGAGGGACCTCAACATGGCTTTGTCAATACTGGAGAGATCAACCAGACTGAAACCCAATAAGAATATACTAGACCTGAGAAGAGAAATGAAAGAGGCCTAGTAGATATATATAGGACACTCCATCCCCAGAAACCTGGATACACAATTTTCTCCAATGTACATGGGACTTTCTCCAGGATAGAATACATGCTGGTACATAAAACATACCTCCATAATATCAAGAAGATAGAAATTTTGCAGGCTACTTTCATGACCACAAGGCTCTGAAATTATTTGTGAATTCCAAAGGGACGCAGACGAAAAACTTTAACACCTGGAAGTTATACAGCCTCATACTGAATAACCAGTGGGTCACAGATGAAATCAAAGAGAAAATAAAAACTTTCCTGGAATCATGGGGCCGGAGAGATAGCATGGAGGTAAGGCGTTTGCCTTTCATGCAGAAGGTCATTGGTTTGAATCCCGGCACCCATATGGTCCCCCAAGCCTGCCAGGAGCAATTTCTGAGCGTAGAGCCAGGAGTAACCCGAGTGCTGCTGGGTGTGACCCAAAAACCAAAAAATACCAAAAAAAAAAAAACCTTCCTGGAAACAAATGATAATAAAGAAACAAACTATCAGAACTTATGGAACACAGCAAAAGCAGTACTGAGAGGAAAATCGATAGCTTTGCAAGCACACATCAGGAAGGAAGAAGGGGCTTAGCTTAATGACGCAGCTCATATAATTAGAAAGTGCTCAACAAAAGGAGCCAAAAATAGGGAGACAGAAGGATATAACAAAACTGATAGCAGAAATCAACGAAGTGGAAACTAAAATAACAATCTGAAAGATCAACAAAAGCAGAAGTTGATTCTTCGAAAAAATAAACAAGATTCATAGACCACTGGCAAAACTCACAAAGAATGAGAGAGAAAGAAACTTGATAACTCTTATTAGGAATGAAAAAGGAGAGATCAATACTGATATGGCAGAGACACAAAGGGTAATCAGAAACTACTTTGAGAAACTCTATGCCACTAAAAATGAGAACCTGGAAGAAATGGATAAATTCTTGGACTCTTATAGTCTTCCACGGTTGAATGAAGAGGAAGTAGCATATCTAAACACCCCCATCACTACTGATGAAATTAAAACGGTAATCAAATATCTGCCCAAGAACAAAAGCCCAGGCCCAGATGGATTCACTAATGAATTCTTTCAAAATTTCCAAGAGGAACTACTACCAATCCTGGCAAGACTCTTTCATAAAATTGAAAAAATGGGAACACTTCCAAATACCTTCTATGAAGCCAACATCACCTTGATACCTAAATCAGACAGAGATGCTACAAAATAAATATTGCTGATGAATGCAGATGCAAAAATCCTCAACAAAATCCTGGCAAATAGGATTCAATGCCTCATTAAGAAGATCATCTACTACGATCAAGTAGGTTTCATCCAGGAATGCAAGGATGGCTTAACATCCGTAAATCTATCAACATAATACACAACATCAACAACAAGAAAAATAAAATCACATGATAATATTAATAGATGCAGAGAAAGCATTTGATAAGGTCCAACACCCATTCTTAATAAAAACTCTCAGCAAGATGGGAATGAAAAGAACCTTTCTCAATATAGTTAAGGCCATCTACCACAAACCAGTGGCAAATATTATCCTCAATGGAGAAAAACTCAAAGCCTTCCCTCTAAATTCTGGCACAATACAAGGCTGTCCTCTCTCCACACTCCTATTCAACATAGCACTGGAAGTACTTTCTATAGCAATTAGGCAAGAAAAAGATATTAAGGGAATCCAGATAGGAAAGGAAGAAGTCAAGCTCCCGCTGTTTGCAGATGACATCATACTCTCCTTAGAAAACCCTAAATATTCTACCAAAAAGCTTCTAGAAACAATAGACTCATATAGCAAGGTGGCAGGCTACAAAATTAACACACAAAAATCAATGGCTTTTCTATACACCAATAGTAATAAGAAAAAAATGGACATTAAGAAAACAACCCGGGGCTGGGCAGTGGCGCTAAAGGTAAGGTGCCTGCCTTGCCTGCGCTAGCCTTGGACGGACCGCGGTTCGATCCCCCGGTGTCCCATATGGTCCCCCAAGCCAGGAGCAACTTCTGAGCACATAGCCAGGAGTAACACCTGAGCATTACCGGGTGTGGCCCAAAAACCAAAAAAAAAAAAAAAAGAAAACAACCCCATTCGCAATATTGCCACACAAACTCAAATATCTTGGAATCATCTTGACTAATAATGTGAAGGACCTATACAAAGAAAACTATAAATCTCTGCTCCAAGAAATAAGAGATGACACCTGGAAATGGAAACACATACCCTGCTCATGGATTGGCAGGATTAACATAATCAAAATGGCAATGCTCCCCAAGGCATTATACAGATTTAATGCAATCCCTCTAAAGATACCCGTGACATTCTTCAAAGAAGTGGATCAGGCACTTTCGAAATTCATTTGGAATAATAAAAACCCTAGAATAGCTAAAGCAATCATTGGGAAAAAGAATATGGGAGAAATTACTTTCCCCAACTTTAAACTTTACTACAAAGCAATAGTTATCAAAATAGCATGGCATTGGAATAAAGACAGGCCCTCAAATCAGTGGAATAGACTTGAATACTCAGAGAATGTTCCCCAGACATACAAGCACCCAATTTTTGATAAAGGAGCAAGAAACCCTAAATGGAGCAAAGAAAGCCTCTTCAACAAGTTGTGTTGGCACAACTGGCTAGCCACTTGCAAAATATTGAACTTAGACACCCAGTTAACATCATGTACAAAGGTAAAATCCAAATGGATTAAATACCTCGATATCAGACCTGAAACCAAGAGATATATAAAACAGCACGTAGGCAAAACACTCCAGGACATTGAGACTATGGGCATATTCAAGGAGGAAACTGCACTCTCCAACCAAGTGAAAGCAGAGATTAACAGATGGGAATTTATTAAGCTGAGAAGCTTCTGCACCTCAAAGGAAATAGTGCCCAGGATACAAGAGCCACCCACTGAGTGGGAGAAACTATTCATCCAATACCCATCAGATAAGGAGCTAATCTCCAAAATGCACAGGCACTAACAGAACTTCACAAGAAAAAAACATCTAATCCCATCAAAAAATGGGGAGAAGAAATGGACAGACACTTTGACAAAGAAGAAATACAAATGGCCAAAAGACACATGAAAGAATGCTCCACATTACTAATCATCAGGGAGATGTAAATCAAAACAACTATGAGGTACCACCTCACACCATAGAGAATGGCACACATCACAAAGAATGAGAACAAACAGTGTTGGCGGGGATGTGGAGAGAAAGGAACTCTTATCCACTGCTGGTGGGAATGCCGTCTAGTTCAACCTTTATGAAAAGCTATATGGAGATTCCTCCAAAAACTGGAAATCAAGCTCTCATATGATCCAGCTATACCACTCCTAGGAATATACCCTAGGAACACAAAAATACAATACAAAAACCCCTTCCTTACACCTATATTCATTGCAGCACTATTTACTATAGCAAGACTCTGGAAACAACCAAGATACTCTTCCACAGACGAATGGCTAAAGAAACTGTGGTACATATACACAATAGAATATTATGCAGCTGTCAGGAGAGAAGAAGTCATGAAATTTTCCTATACATGGATGTACATGGAATCTATTATGCTGAGTGAAATAAGTCAGAAAGAGAGAAAAACGCAGAATGGTCTCACTCATCTATGGGTTTTAAGAAAAAGGAAAGACATTCTTGCAATAATAATTTTTATACACAAAAGAGAGAAGGGCTGGAATTTACAACTCACCTCATGAGGCTCACCACAAACAGGGATGAATTTAGTTAGAGAAATAACTACATTTTGAACTATCCTAATAATGAGAACTTATGAGGGTTATAGAAAGCCTGTCTAGAGTACAGGCGGGGGTTGGGTGGGAGGAGGGAGATTTGGGACATTGGTGATGGGAATGTTGCACTGGTGATGGGTGGTGTTCTTTACATGACTGAAACCCAAACACAATTATGTATGTAATCAAACACAATCATGTATGTAATATATATAAAATATATTAAAAAAAAGTAAAATCAGTGCTTGCAGGGATATGGAGAGAAAGGAGCTCTCATTCACTGCTAGTAAGAGTGACATCTACTCCAGTCTTTATGCAAAACAATATGTAGATTCCTCAAAAAAACTTAGCTCCCATATATCAAACTATACCGCTCCTAGGGATAAAGCCTAAGAACACAAAGACACAGTACAAAAATGGCTCTGAACACCTATATTCATTGCAGCACTATTTACAATACCGTGAATCTGGAAACAATCCAGATGCCAGGCAATAGAAGAAATATAAAGAAACAGTGGTACACAATGGAGTACTATGCTGCTTTCAGGAAAAATGTGGTCATGAAATTTTCCTCTGTATGGGCAGACATGAAAACTATTATGGTGAGTGAAATAAGTAAGAGGGAGAGTGATAGACACAAAATAAGTTTCACTCATCTGTGGGATTTAAGAAAAATAAAAGAGGTCCCGGAGAGATAGCACAGCGGCGTTTGCCTTGCAAGCAGCCGATGCAGGACCAAAGGTGGTTGGTTCGAATCCCGGTGTCCCATATGGTCCCCCGTGCCTTCCAGGAGCTATTTCTGAGCAGACAGCCAGGAGTAACCCCTGAGCACTGCCGGGTGTGGCCAAAAAAAAACAAAAAGAAAAAGAAAGAAAAAGAAAAGACATTATTTTAATAACACCCAGAGACAATATTGATGAGGGCTGGAAGGACGAGCCCACGATAGAAACCTTACCACAAAGAGTGGTGAGTTCGGTTAAAGAAATACCAACACTAACAACTATCATGACAATGATATTTTGTGAGAGAGATAGAGTGCCTATCTCTAACACAGGCAGGGGGTGGGGGACGAAAGACATGGGGGCATTGGTGATGGAAAGGTTGCATTGGTGAAGAGGTGTTTTTTCTATAAATGTTATCCAACTACAAAATGTTTGTAAACATGATACTTTAATAAAGATATTATAGGGGCCAGGCGGTGGCGCTAGAGGTAAGGTGCCTGCCTTGCCTGCGCTAGCCTAGGATGGACCGCGGTTCAATCCCCCAGCATCCCATATGGTCCCCCAAGCCAGGAGCGACTTCTGAGCGCATAGCCAGGATTAACCCCTGAGCGTCAAATGGGTGTGGCCCAAAAACCAAAAAAAAAAAAATAAATAAAGATATTATAAAAACAAATAGGACCCAGAGAGATAGCACAGTGGCGTTTGCCTTGCAAGCAGCCGATCCAGGACCAAAGGTGGTTGGTTCAAATCCCGGTGTCCCATATGGTCCCCCGTGCCTGCCAGGAGCTATTTCTGAGCAGACAGCCAGGAGTAACCCCTGAGCACCAGCGGCTGTGGCCCAAAAACCAATAAAATAAAAATAAAAATAAAAACAAATATGCATGACAATAAATAATAAATAGTAAATTTTTTTTTTTTTTGGTTTTTGGGCCACACCCTGTGATGCTCAGGGGTTACTCCTGGCTATGCGCTCAGAAGTTGCTCCTGGCTTCTTAGGGGACCATATGGGACGCCGGGGGATCGAACCGCAGTTCGTCCTAGGCTAGCGCAGGCAAGGCAGGCACCTTACCTCCAGCGCCACCGCCCGGCCCCGAGTAATTTTAAGGATAGATGGGAGTGCATTTTATTGCTTTTCTTTTCTTCAAACAAAGCCACATAACTTTAACTATCTAGTCCTGCCTCTCAAATAGAGGGGGAGATGGTGGAGCGTACCAGGCCCAAACAGTTGTATGATCACTAAGTAGTAAGCTAAACACAGAGGGGACCACTTGTACTGGCAGCCCGGGGGAAGAGAATTGGGGATATGGGATGCAGGATGGAAATGGGGGTGGAGGGAGTACTACTTTGGGGATGGGAATTCCTCTGATTCAATGTTAATATGTACCTAAAATATTATTGTGAAAGATATGTAAGCCACTTTGGTCAAAATAAAAAATTATAATAAAAAATAATAGATGGGAGTGGACATTAGCAGAGGAGAAGTGAACACTGGTGAATGATTGGTGTTGAAGCATTTTATGCCTCAAATCTAATTATTAATAACTTTGTAACAACACAATGACTAAAATAACTTAAGAACAGAACTCCCATATAATGCATCAGAACAATGGTGAACGGTTTTGGGCACTTCAGTGGAGGTGAAGGTTCAGTAACTATGAACATAGAAATTATAAACATCTGGGGCTGAAGCAGATAGAGAGCTTGCCTTGCACACATCCAATCTAGGTGAGGGTTTATTCACCAGTATCCCATAAGGTGCTCAAATCACCAGCAGGAGTGATCACTGAATATAGACCCAGGAGTGATCCCTGAACATTGCTGAGTGTAGAAAAAGCCCGAAAACCATAAGCATCAACACTATTATAACTATATGAGCTCAATAGCAGTAAAATATGACAGTAAGGGGAAACTATCTCAGTGCCCAGTAATAATTGCAGAGCAAAAGGGAAGCAGAGACAGTAATATGGAAGGCACACAGAACTCCAGGGCAACAGTGGAACCCTAAAAGAAGAAAAGACCCACTCAGTCTTCCTATATTTGAGGCTGTGTCTGGATTCTGAAGGAGGCACACTTTGGCAGAAATTGCTGTTGGAATGGGAAACAGCTCCCACCATCAGATCCCCACACCAACCATAGTAGATCTCCAAGTCAAGGCCTCAGACTACATTTATGAAGTTATCCACAAATTGAAAGCTATGATAGTACAAATTTTAGGGGCATATATGCAGCTGCAGGGCCTCCTGGAAGAAGGCCCAAATTGAAGATGTTCATGGGCATGGTTACAGTTAGTTTTAGGGCCACCAGATGTGGCGAAGAGATGAACAAAAACAAAAAAAATTTTTTTTTGGTTTTTGGTCACACCTGGCAGTGCTCAGGGGTTCCTCCTGGCTCCACTCTCAGAAATCGCTCCTGGCAGGCACAGGGAACCATATAGGATGCCAGAATTCGAACCACCGTCCTTCTGCATGAAAGGCAATTGCCTTACCTCCATGCTATCTCTCCGGCCCCTACAAAAATTTCTTAAAGAAGACATATATATGGCCAAGAGAAAAGTAAAAGATGTTGTGCATCAATTAGCATTAGGGAAGTGCAAATCAAAACAATCAGGAGCTATCACTTAACACTAGTGAGACAGGTACACATCACAACAAATGAAACAATCAGTGTGTGAATGTGGGTATAAAAGAAATCCTCTTTCACTGCTGTTGGGAAAGTTAACTGGTTCAATCTTTTTGAAAAACAATGTGATTCTTTTTTGTTTGTTTGGTTTTGGGTCACACCCGGCAGTGCTCAGGGGTTACTCCTGGCTCCACACTCAGAAATAGCTCCTGGCAGGCTCAGGGGACCATATGGGACACTGGGATTCGAACCACTGACCTTCTGCATGAAAGGCAAACACGTTACCTCCATGCTATCTCTCCGGCCCCACAATGTGATTCTTTTTTTTGTTTTTGTTTTTGTTTTTGGGCCACACCCATTTGACGCTCAGCGGTTACTCCTGGCTATGCGCTCAGAAGTCACTCCTGGCTTGGGGGACCATATGGGACACCGGGGGATCGAACCGCGGTCCGTCCTAGGCTAGCGCAGGCAAGGCAGGCACCTTACCTCTAGCGCCACCGCCCGGCCCCCACAATGTGATTCTTGAGCTGCAAATTTCTGTTATGAATTCTGATGACAGCTTGATTTGACGCCTTTTGTTTTTCTTTCCTTGTTTTTTGTTTGTTTGTCTTTGTACCACACTGGAACTGTGTTTATGGGTCACTCAGGGAAGACTGTTGGACCATATGTTGTACTGGGCATGGAACCTGGGTTGTCCTTGTTCAGGGCAAGTACCCTACCCACTGTACTATTTTTCTACTATTTTTGCTAAGCTAAGCAATCGCAAATATGTTTCTTTATTGTTGGTTTTTGATCATTTAGAAATGATGTGTCTTAGTGTATAACTTTTTGCATTTATACATTTGGATTTACTTACAGTTCCCTGAACTATGATTATCTTTTTCCTCAAAACAGGAAGGTCTAAGCTATTATTTCTTTGACAAAGAATTTTGTTCTCCACCCCATTTTACCTTTGGTATTCCCTGCATTCTAATAATATTTCTTCTAAGGGAGTCTGATATTTGTCAAATGTTGTCTTCATTTTTCCTAAATCCTTTGCTCTCTCTTGTTTCCTTTAAGAGGTGGTGGAAATTTATCTTTGAATTCACTTATTCTTTAAAGATTAAAACTATTTTATGCTTTAAATTTACATTCTCATTTTATCCATTGTGCTTTTCATTAGTATCCATGTTTGTAACTTTTGATTGACTTCAATTTCTATGGTGTGACATTCCCACTACTCTTGTATTTCCTTTCTTTTTAAAAATATATCAGTTACACAAAATGTAGTCACAATCTGTATTTGGCCAGCTTCATAGACTCACTCTTCTCGAAGAAGCCATGAAAAATCAAGGATGCATTGGCCTCACAGCTGAAAATAGGCAATCTCGAGAGGAGAATGTGAGCCAAGTAGCTGCCCTGCCAGAGCCAAGCCAGCTGCACCCATCACCCAAACTACTGTATTGACAATAACTCAGCTTCACCAATCATCTACAGCTCTCAGCAAAGACACCAATCTGACCAAAATTTTGGATATACCAGTATTTGGGCTGACATCACCAGGACTTTGTTAAACTGAGTGTAGTCACTTTCCCTCACTTTTCTTATACTTCTAGAAGGCTTGGCAGCCAAAAACACACTCCACAAAAGCCCCTATATCAGCAACAATGCATGGGATTCCTGGACCACATAGCCAAATTTTCAGCCACTCTACAAAACCTATTTTTTTTGGGGGGGGGCCACACCCGGCGGTGCTCAGGGGTTACTCCTGGCTGTCTGCTCAGAAATAGCTCCTGGCAGGCACGGGGGACCATATGGGACACCGGGATTCGAACCAACCACCTTTGGTCCTTGCAAGGCAAACGCCACTGTGCTATCTCTCCGGGAAAACCTATTTTTTAAATACTGCCATTCCTATAGGAACACACTGATTTCTATGTCAATGTGTATCTGGGCCAGCGATAGCTCAGTGATGATGTAACTGCTTTGCAACTGTGAGGTAAGAAGTTTGATCCCTAGCATCATCCCATATGCCAAAGTGCCACCAAAAGCCTTAAAATCTCTGAATCTGTAGGTACAGGGGTAATACTTATCAGCCTTACATCTTGTCAACAAAGGTTCAATTCCAGCATGACATATATTTCCCTAAGTTCCACCAGGAGTGATGTCTGAGCAGAGGCAAGATCAAGCCCTGAGCACCACCAGATGTGACTCAAGATATAATCTTAAAAAAATTCGGGGCCGGGCGGTGGTGCTAGAGGTAAGGTGCCTGCCTTGCCTGTGCTAGCCTTGGACCGACCGCGGTTCGATCCCCCGGTGTCCCATATGGTCCCCCAAGCCAGGAGGGACTTCTGAGCGCATAGCCAGGAGTAACCCCTGAGCGTCACCAGGTGTGACCCAAAAAAACAAAAAAAAAAATTCAAGATCGGTTATACATTGCAACCAAATGTTTAAAAGCACAGCCAATTATATGAGTATTTGACATTGTGGAGATATATCAAAGGGATATAGCAAATATTTTCCATGTCAGGAGGTCTCAGTTGACTCCCTTGCACCACATGGTTCCCTGTAGGGGGTAAGAGTAACTTCCTTCCCAGCATCACTAGATGTCATCAAAAAATTCAAAATCTAAAACCAGAATCAAGTGCATGAGTACAAGATCAAGTTTGTGAAACTAATCACCACAACAGTAGAATGGGGAAGCTAATTTTTAGTGTAAAAAAAACCTTTTATTTGTTTTGGGTTTTGTTTTTGGGTCACACCCGGCAGCGCTCAGGGGTTCCTCCTGGCTCTAGGCTCAGAAATCGCTCCTGGCAGGCTCAGGGGACCATATAGAATGCTGGGATTTGAACCACTGACCTTCTGCATACAAGGCAAACGCTTTACCTCCATGCTCTCTCTTCGGCCCCTTAAAGAAAACTTTTAGTGCCAAAGCTTTATAACCTAAGATACTCAACTCTGACTCAAATTGAGTTTAAATCTTGGCCCAGTTATTGAACAACTTTGTGATATTTTTAACTTTTTTTTAACTTCTTTGTGTCTTTGTTTTTTATTTGTTACACAAGGATAAAATCTGACCCATTGGGCCCAAAGAGAGTTCAATGGGCTCAGCACTGCTTTACATGCAGGAGATTGGAGTCCCCATGCCTGGTACCACATGGTCTCCCCAGGAAACATCAGGAGCAATATGTGAGCATAGAGCTGGAAGTAGCCCCCAAGTTCCATTAGAAGTATCCCCCAAACAAACAAATAAGCTAGACACATAAAGTGATCCTATCTAAATAAATTAAGACATAATGCTATTATATTTATGATTATACTGCTATATATATTATACTTTCACAACTTCAAATTCATATTTATACAATGTTGCCTGATGAGGAATGTTGAAGGAATTCAATATAAAAGTGGTTAAGTGATTTTTATTTAACATAGAGAACTTATTTATCGATGACGTAAGTGGTTAAAAATAAATTACCTATCTACAAGCTTCCTGCATGCTTGAGTCTAAGATGACACTGTGCATTTCTTCAGTGCTTGCAAGAACATTATGAAACAGTTTGCAGCCTTTTCCTATTCCATTCAGAGCAAGATTATAGAAATTTTAGATAAATTTTTTAAATGAACCAAGATATAAAAGTAGATTCTGATCTTAAAAGACATAGAACTATACTTTCTTGCTTACTGAAAGTGTCAATATACACATTAATTACATATATTTTACTTATTTTATATGAAATAAAGTACATACTTTAGCATAAAAGACTTAGGTTTAAAAACTATTCTACCATGAAAGATATGTAAGCCAATATGGTCAAAATAAAAATAAAAAAAATAGATAACTAAAAAAGTTAAATAAGTAAAAAAAAATAAATAAAAATTATTCTACTACCTAGAGATAAGCAATATATATTGTGAATCTAAACTACCATCTTAACAGGTGAGATAATAGCTAGAAATAAAACTTATTTATCTCCTGCGTGAGGTTTTCGTCGTGGATTGGGGGGGGGTGGATGGAACCCCCAGAAGTTGCTTCCACCGCTTTGTTTTGCTTGTAAGTTGGGATCCCCTAAGTGGGGATCTAAACATGTCCTAACCCAGGTGGGGCCCTTGGAATGTTTTTGCACCTCATAGTACTGATAAAGTTTCTAAGTTGCAAGTAAAATGTGTCAAACTTAAAAAAAAACAACTTATTTATCTGACCAATTTTAGTGGGTTTTCTTATGTGTTAGATTCAGAAGTTAGATTCAGACTATATGTTTGAAACAATAGACTAAAAATGAAGATTAGGAAAAACCATATATCTTGCAAATGGTATTTTCTTTCTTTTTTTTTTACGGTGAAACGTGTAGTCTGGCAGTCTTCTATCTAGTATGGAGCTCTCTGCCTGCCAGAACTACCTTTTGTTGTTGTTGTTGTTGTTGTTGTTGTTGTTGTTGTTGTTGTTGTTGGGTCACACCTGGCAGCGCTCAGGGGTTCCTCCTGGCTCCACTCTCAGAAATCGCTCCTGGCAGGCTCAGGGGACCATATGGGATGCCGGGATTCAAAGCAATGACCTTCTGCATGAAAGGCAAACGCTTTACCTCCATGCTATCTCTCCAGCCCCCAGAACTACCATTTTTATTGAGTACAGAGATCACCCCTGGGTGGGGCAGTAAACCCACCCAGGTTTACAAGTAAGACGATCTTTGTTGTAAATATTTGTTGTAAACAAATAGATACAAAGAAACCAGGGATAAACTTTGTTTTAGGTAAAATAAGGTGTAACCCCACAACTGCCCCTTTTTGTTCAAAAAATTAAAGGGTACATAAGATACTGTTCTTTGCTAGAGGCAGGAGTCCCAGATCAGAATTTGCAAAAAGGCACAGTAAAAGTTGGCTGTATTAGCATCAAATTTTAAACTGTATACATCATTCTCAAAACAATCAGCTTTTTTCATTTCTTTTCACAGCTCACAACAATTTTCATAGACTTCTCTGAACATAAACAGAATCTTTCTGAAGATACACTTAATTAGGAAATTCTTAAACATTCTTACACTGAGCACTGAAATACAAGTCTGGAACATCTGAGTTCCTTCTCATAAACTTCATTAAACAAAAATCACAAGAACATTTCCATGGATATATACAGTTTGAAAATAAGTTTGCTAAAACAAAATAAAAAAATAAAAATAAAAATAAAAGTTTGCTAAAACATTCTTATAATGAGCACTGTTAAGACTCTATAGTATCCAGGGCCTGGAGAGATAGCACAGCAGCGTTTGCCTTGCAAGCAGCTGATCCAGGACCAAAGGTGGTTGGTTCGAATCCCGGTGTCCCATATGGTCCCCCGTGCCTGCTAGGAGTAACCCCTGAGCAACGCCGGGTGTGACCCAAAAACCAAAAAAAAAAAAAAAAAAAAGACTTTATAGTATCCAAGTTCCATTTCCATCGACTTCTGTGGACAAAGAAATTAGAACATTTTTTGCAGGCATAATTTGAGAATAAGTTGCTACATAAGATAGACAATAAAGGGCCCGGAGAGCTAGCACAGCGATGTTGCCGATCCAGGACCAAAGGTGATTGCTTCGAATCCCGGTGTCCCATATGGTCCCCCGTGCCTGCCAGGAGCTATTTCTGAGCAGACAGCCAGGAGTAACCCCTGAGCACTGCTGGGTGTGGCCCAAAAACCAAAAGAAAAAATTGAACTTTTGATTTTTCGAAGATGTTAAAAACAGAATAGGGGGGACTAGAGAAATAATAAATCAGAAATGGTACTGCCTTACACAAGACTGACTCAAATTGACATTCAGATCACATATGGTCCCCCACACATCACCAACAGTGATCCCTGAATGCAGAGCCAGGAGTAATCTCTGAATACCCTGGGCATGGCATCCCCATAAAACAACAAAATAAAAGAAAGAAAAAATGGTTAGGCTAGAATGCTAGTTCAAATAACTGAGCATGTTTTGCATACAGGAGCCTTGAGTTCAATTCCAGGCATTACATAATCCCCTGAGCATTGTCAACAGCCAAGCACAAAGCAAGGAATAACTACCACATAACCACATGATTTTACCCAACTCACACTTACTGCAAATAAAAAATAAAAATGACAGCCTCATATTGCCTTCCACAAAGGTTGGACCGACGGCATTCCCATCAGCAGTGAATAAGAGTTCCTTTCTCTCTACATCCCCGCCAGCACTGCTTATTCTCATTCTTTCTGATGTGTGCCAATCTCTGTGGCGTGAGATGGTACCTCATAGTTTTTTTGATTTGCATCTCCCTGATGATTAGTGATGTGGAGCATTTTTTCATGTGCCTTTTAGCCACTTGTATTTCTTTTTTTGTCAGAGTGTCTGTTCATTTCTTCTCCCCATTTTTTGATGGGGTTAGATTTTTTTCTTGTAAAGTTCTGTCAGTGCCTTGTATATTTTGGATATGAATCCCTTATCTGATGGATATTGGGTGAATAGTTTCTCCTACTCAGTGGGTGGCTCTTGTATTCTGGCGATATGGAGATTTCTCCAAAAGCTGGAAGTTGAGCTACCATACGATCCAGCTATACCACTCCTAGGGATATATCCTAGGAACACAAAAATACAATACAAAAATCCCTTTCTCACACCTATATTCATTGCAGCATTGTTTACAATAGCCAGACTCTGGAAACGGCCTAGATGCCCCTCAATAGATGAATGGTTAAAGAAACTATGGTACATATACACAATGAACTATTATGCAGCCATCAGAAGAAATGAAGTCATGAAATTTTCCTATACATGATGTATATGGAATCTATTATGCTGAGTGAAATAACTCAGAGGGAGAGAGATAAACACAGAATGGTCTCACTCATCTATTGGTTTTGAGAAAAATGAAAAACATTTGTGTAATGATTCTCAGAGACAATATAGAGGACTGGAGGGTCCAGCTCCTGACATGAAGCTCACCACAGGGATCGTTTAGTGCAGACACAGAAATAATTACACTGAAAACACATAACAAAATGTTACTGAACAAGGGAAGTAGAAAGCCTATCTAGAGTACAGGCCTGTGTGGGGAGGAAGGACACTTGGGATATTGGTCATGGGAATGTTGCACTGGTGAAGGATTTATATGTATATTAAAAATTCAGAAAAAAAGAAAAGATAAGGTCTCCCAATTCTTACCACAGGCTGTGTTCTGTACACTGACTGTATAGAAAGAAGAGGTACAGTAAATGCACCCCATATACACCTCAACCCCGGCCCTTTGCCTGGTCTGTATTGTGAATTGGGGGACAAAAAATGACAGCCTCAAAGAAAATATTTACAAGGGCTGGAATGATGTTAGTATAGGAATAGGGCACTTGTCTTGCACATGGCCAAACTGGATTTAATCTCCAGCATCCTATATGTTCCCCAGAGCACCTCCAGGAGTGATTCCTGATTACAGAGGCAGGAGTATCGCCTGAGCACAGCTGGGTATGGCCTAAGAACAAACCAAATAATTTACAAATCACAATATATGATAGTAAAAGATTTACTAGTGTGCTATCATGATCAGTCTTAAACACTAAATCCAAAGCCAACGACAACAGAATTGATACTCAATCTACAACAAGCTAGACACAGATGTGACCACTTGGGAGACCAACCTGGGAGATAAGGGAAGGGAATATGGGATGCATGCTGGGAACGAGGGTAGAGAGAGGACAACTTTGATGGTGGTAATTCCCCTGATTCAATGTCAATATGTACCTAAAATATTACTGTGAAAGATATGTAATCCACTTTGGTCAAAATAAAAATCATTGGGGCCGGGCGGTGGCGCTGGAGGTAAGGTGCCTGCCTTACAAGCGCTAGCCAAGGAACGGACAGCGGTTCGATCCCCCGGCGTCCCATATGGTTCCCCAAAGCCAGGGGCGATTTCTGAGCACATAGCCAGGAGTAATCCCTGAGCGTCAAACGGGTGTGGCCCAAAAAAACCAAAAAAAAAAAAAATAAAAAAAAAAATAAAAATCATTATTAAAAAAATCATGTTTTCAGTGCTACTGAGTCTGTGTTTTGGAATTACAGCTATATCACTTTCCCATATTACCAATATAATGGATGTCCCAAACCCTGTTCTACCATTACTTCCCTTTCTCACCTTCTTTGTACGCCCTTGATTTTTTTTTTTTTTGGGTCACACCAGGCAGCGCTCAGGGGTTACTCCTGGCTCTAGGCTCAGAAATCGCTCCTGGCAGGCTCGGGGGACCATATGGGATACCGGGATTCGAACCACCATCCTTCTGCATGAAAGGCAAACACCTTACCTCCATGCTAACTCTCCGGCCCCATGCCCTAGATTTTTATCTTTATCTTTTTCCTCCCTAAACTTTGGGGTCAATGGTCATCTAGAAACCCTCCTTACTACATTTTATTTCTTCATTCAATTATTCCATATACCACTGGTAAGTGAGATCATCCTTTTTGTCTTTCTTTACTAAATATGATATCTTCTAGTTCCAATCAGGTTGCAGCATATAAGATGAACTCTTTGGAAGCAGAAACTATATCTTTTTTTTATTTTAATTTATAAATTTTATTATCAGTTTTGGGGGCTAGGAGGAGCGACCTCGCACGGCCCCCGGGCCTCCGGAGAGGCGGAGAAAAAAACCGCGAACCGCCCCCTTAAGGGAGGAGGAACGCTCCCCGAGGGGAGGAGGCGGGCAGAGGACAAACAACCCACATCCCGCGGTGGGAGAGGTGAGGAGCCCGAGAAACTATATCTTAATTATGCCTCTGTCCATGCTCAAATACAGAACTTGACACTAGTTGGCAACAAATGGTTGATGAAGGAACTGATTCATCCAAACTAATGGAAAAAGCCATACAGAGGAAAATGTCCACACTAGTAGCATTTATAATCAAGAAATAATGAAAAATAACTAAATTTTCAACAATAGAGAATCATTATTATTTATAGGATATTCATTTAATTAAATAAGATGCAGCTATTAAAACAATAATTGTGAATATGTAACAACTCAGAAAGTGTTTACAATATAATTAAAGCAGAATACAAAATGGCCTGTATGCTAAGACTAAAATTATGTAAACGCATGCATAAGCACAGATCAGTCAAAACGAGAATGTGGACAAGAACAAATGAATACAGATGATGTCTTTAGAGCGTTTGGCTTGGGAAGGTACATTTTTATTTTCATAGCACATTTTTTTATTTTTGTTAGAATAACATTTGTACATAAATACAATAGGTAGAGAAAAATATAATGAAAAAGGTGCTTTGATCCCCTCAAGTCCTCCAACAAGCTCTGGTTTAAAATAATGAACAATTTTGTAACTTAAATAAAGTAACTATTTAAAATAATAATAAATTTAAAAATTATTTAAAAAACTAAACAAAATATATAAAAAAACATTGACATGGGAGGCAAGAAACCCATCCTACTCCACCCTCAATCTACCAACTGGCTTTGTGTTTACTATTAAGATCTGCCACACTGAGGAAGGTGAGTGGGAGGAAGAGGACTTCAGGGAGAGGGAGAGGGAAACTGTTGACATTGGTGCTGGGAAGTGAGCATTGGTGAAGTTTGTATATTTTTGTACATTGTGTAACTGTAATTCATGTACAACTTTATCTGTAAAAAATGTTTTATGAAAAATGTTTTAATCACGGTGTTTAAATAAAATTAAAAAATAGTTTTCAATTTGTCTTGCTTCATGAGAAATCCTTTCGTCTTTTTAAGAAAAATGAAATCCAACTAAAAAACATACATCTCTCAGTGGGGTCCTGGGTGGCCAGGGTTCCCAAAAACTGATCTTTTGGTCGGAAAAGCTGATGAAGCAACTCCAAGATGAACTGACTCCAGAATTTCAGTGATTTTAAAGAATATTTAAGAAACCATAGCACAGTTATTTGAGTGTTTAAGATATTAGGGTGGTCTCTCTTTGAAGAAAATTCAAACAAAAAGCACATGACTAGCATCTCTACCCTCAAGCATAAACTTCCTCTTGTTTAAACATCTGTCCAACATTTGTCTAATCACATTTGACCTCCTTTTTTTTTTGTTTTTTTTTTGTTTGTTTGTTTTTTTGGGCCACACCCTGTAACGCTCAGGGGTTACTCCTGGCTATGTGCTCAGAAGTTGCTCCTGGCTTGGGGGACCATATGGGACACCGGGGGGTCGAACCGCGGTCCATCCAAGGCTAGCGCAGGCAAGGCAGGCACCTTACCTTTAGCGCCACTGCCCGGCCCCTTTTTTTTTGTTTGTTTTTTTGTTTTTTTGTTTTTTGGGCCACACCCTGTAACGCTCAGGGGTTACTCCTGGCTATGTGCTCAGAAGTTGCTCCTGGCTTGGGGGACCATATGGGACACCAGGGGATCGAACCGTGGTCCATCTAAGGCTAGCGCAGGCAAGGCAGGCACCTTACCTTTAGCGTTCCTTTTTTTTGTGGGTTTTTTTTGGGGGGGTCACACCCGGCAGTGCTCAGGGGTTACTCCTGGCTTCATGCTCAGAAATTGCTCCTGGGGCCCAGAGAGATAGCACAGCGGTGTTTGCCTTGCAAGCAGCCGATCCAGGACCAAAGGTGGTTGGTTCGAATCCTGGTGTCCCATATGGTCCCCCGTGTCTGCCAGGAGCTGTTTCTGAGCAGACAGCCAGGAGTAACCCCTGAGCACCGCCGGGTGTGGCCCAAAAACCAAAAAAAAAAAAAAAAAAGAAAGAAATTGCTCCTGGCAGGCACGGGGGACCATATGGGATGCCGTGATTCAAACCAATGACCTTTTGCATAAAAGGTCATTTTGCATAAAAGGCCTTACCTCCATGCTATCTCTCCGGCCCCACATTTGACCTCCTTACATTTCCCTCCTCAGAAATAAATTCACCTTTTTGTTTTCATCTTCTGCTCAAGAAGTTAATTTCTATTTATTCTTTAAAATCTAACTCACATGTTACCTTTTCTAGGCACAATAAACATATTCAGAATGGACTTTAAATTGATTAGCCCAGTCTCTATTTCAAATCTCTTAATATCTCTTTACCTCTATTACAGCAGTAAGCTAAATTATCTTAAAGACTAGTTTCTTTTTCATAAAAACTGAGAGAATGGGGCCTGCTAGATGACGCTAGAGGTAAGGTGTCTGCCTTGCAAGCGATCACGACCAAGGTTCGATACCCATATGGTCCCCCAAGCCAGGGGCAATTTCTGAGCGCTTAGCCAGGAGTAACCCCTGAGCATCAAATGGGTGTGGCCCAAAGAAAAAACTGAGAGAATTACTTAATGTATCTAAAACTAAAATATTGGTTATACCTTTCTCCTTCCCTCCAAATGCACACCAAAATAATTACTGTACACACAAATTAGATTCATTCAATTGGCAGCTATCAACAATTCAGCAAATTCATCTATGTAATTATGTAGTCCAAAACCTTGGAATCAACCACTGTCATCATCATCTCAGCCAGTATTTTTAATATAAAGGAATTTAGAGTATGTGTGTATGTATGTATGTATGTATGTATGTATGTATGTATGTATGTAAGATTTCTCCCTAGCAATCCAAAGAATTGTTGCCAGTATAAAAGATATATGAATGGGCCGGAAGGATAGCATGGAGGTAAGGCATTTGCCTTGCATGCAGAAAAACAGTGGTTCAAATCCTGGCATCCCATATGGTCCCCTGAGCTTGCCAGGAGTGATTTCTGAGCGTAGAGCCAGGAGTAACCCTGGAGCGCTGCTGGGTGTGAACCCTTTCCAAAAAAAAAGATATATAAGGACAAATCATTGGAATCTAAGATATGGAATCAATCATAAGATATGGAATCCAACAACAGATGAGTGGATCATGAAAATGTGGTACATATATACAATGGAATAGTGCATAGCTATAAGGAATGATGCAATCATGCAATTTGTTGCAACATGGATGGAAATGGAAAAGATAAAAAAAGATCTGCCACATTGACTAACCATCTTTCCTGTTCTCTCTAGCTAGAAGACATCCTTCACTCACAAATCAATGCTTATTATTTGAGGGGACACAGGCTTGTTCCTTACTCTGTGCTCAGTGGTCACTACTAGCTGAGTTTGGGCTAGACAAGGGATGTCCCTTAACTGCTATACTATTTCTTTTTTTTTTTTTTTTTTTTTTTTTTTGGTTTTTGGGCCACACCCAGCAGTGCTCAGGGGTTACTCCTGGCTGTCTGCTCAGAAATAGCTCCTGGCACGGGGGACCATATGGGACACCGGGATTCGAACCAACCACCTTTGGTCCTGGATCGGCTGCTTGCAAGGCAAACGCCGCTGTGCTATCTCTCCGGGCCCTATTTCTTTTTTTTTTAAGCTGAATACTTTAATTCATCTGCCAACAACCCCTGCTGTACTATTTCTTGGACCCAACTTTCATTTTTACTATTGCAGATACCATTGTCTTCTCAATGCTCACGTATTGGAAATCTCAGAATCTACCTTTTATGGTCTTCATTGTCACCTTATCTCTAACTCAGTCTGTCTCTGATAATCAATCTCCCCTACTTTCTAATAATCAACATTTTATTATAAACATTATATTCAAGACAGTGTCCTTGTCTTGCAAATTAATACCATCTGGTTGAAAATAAGTAACTGCTTTTGGGGCCGGGTGGTGGCGCTAGAGGTAAGGTGCCTGCCTTGCCTGCACTAGCCTTGGACGGACCGCGGTTCCATCACCCGGCGTCCCAGGAGCGACTTCTGAGCGCATAGCCAGGAGTAACCCCTGAGCATCACCGGGTGTGGCCCAAAAACCAAAAAAAAAAAAAAAAAAGTAACTGCTTTTGCTCTGGCTGTTGTATAGACTGCAGAATTGTAAAGGGCAGAATAGAATGGAGATAAGATTGTAAAACAGAACCTCTTGAGTTGAATTCTTGGCCTCGGTGAGAAAAGTTTAAGCATACATTCTATGTTCCCAAGGCTAGTATGTGAATGTTTGCTCAATTTGTTCATTCAACAAGTATTTACTAAATGCTAAATTCAGCACAAACATTGTTGCCAAGATAAATGAAGCCAGGACCTTACAGAGATGCTTGAAGTCCAACATATGATGGAGGATGACAAGGAAACTAGTAATAACAATCCAAAGTGCTAAGTAGAGTTTGAAAAGAAAATTTGGGACATACTAAAGTGGAATAGAGGGGACTAAGGGTTAGAGAGAGTTGAGCTGTAATTTATCTCCTAGGCAGGGAATTGTAAATAGGTGAGCAGAAAGGGCATTGAGTTACTAATGCCTATCCTAAGCTGAGGAATCAGTGGGCCCATTGGCAGGTTTCTTTCGTGTGTGTGTGTGTGTGTGTGTGTGTGTGTGTGTGTGTGTGTGTGTGTGTGTGTTTTGGTCACATCCGGCAGTGCTCAGGGGAAACTCCTGGCTCCATGCTCAGAAATTGCTCCTGGCAGGCACGGGGGACCATATGGGAAGCCGGATTCGAACTGATGACCTTCTGCATGAAAGGCAAATGCCTTACCTCCATGCTATCTCTCTGGCCCCTGGCAGGTTTCTAATAGAGCAGCTTTCTCAGTAGAGGAAGGCCTTAAATTTTGAAGTTTTTCACTTATGAAATTTATTTGGAACAATAAATATCCATGAATAGCTAAAGGAATCCTTGTGAAAAAGAAGATGGAAAGTGATGTTATACTGTACTATAAAACAATAGTCATTAAAACAGCATGGGATTGATCCTCAGATCAATAAAATATATTTGAGTATTCTGAGCCTGACCCCAGATATATTATCAATTAATCTTTGCTAAAGGAGGAAGAAACACAAAGTGAAGCAAATAAAGTTTCTTCAACAAGTGGTGTTCGGAAAACTGGTCAACTACACGCAATAAAGTAATCTCTCTTCATCATCTGCACAAAGGTCAAATGAAAATGTATTAAAGACTTTGATATCATACTTTAAACCACAGGTACATAGAAGAAAATATAGGCAGAACACACAATGATATTGAAACTAAAGGCATCTTCAAGGAAGAAACAATACAGTCCAAGAAAGTGGAAGCAAAGATAAACAAATGGCACTACATTAAACTGAGAAGCTTCACACTTCAAAGAAAACAGTGACTAGGATACAAAGACAACTCATGAGATAGGAGAAACTATTCACCTAATACCCATCAGATTAGGGGTTAATATCTAAGTATACAAGGTATTGATAGAACTTAGCAAGAAAAACCATCTAACTCCATATAAAACTGGGCGGGGGGAGGGCAATGAACAGACATTTCCTCAAAGAAAAACATACAGATGGCCAAAAGGCACAAAAATGCTCCACATCATTAATCATCAGGAAGATGAAAATCAAAATAGCAATGAGATATCATCTTACACCACAGAAATTGGCACAAAGAACAAGAACTACTGCTGACACAGAAATGGGGAGAAAAGGACACTCATTCACTGCTTATGGGAATGTAGACCTGTCCAGTCTTTTTGGAAAACAACATAGATAATTCTCAAAAAAAATCTAGAAATTGAGTTTCCATGTTATCCAGCAATATCATTCCTAATGATATACCCTAGGAACACAAAACATCATGCAGAAAAGCCCTTTACATTCCTATGTTCGCCATAGCACTATTTACAATAGCCAGAATCTAGAAACAACTGAAGTGTCCAAGAACAAACAGTGTCTGAGGAAACTGTGGTACATTTACACAATAGAATACTATGCATCTATTAAAAAATAAAGTCATGGGCCCGGAGAGATAGCACAGCAGCGTTTGCCTTGCAAGCAGCCGATCCAGGACCAAAGGTGGTTGGTTAGAATCCTGGTGTCCCATATGGTCCCCCGTGCCTGCCAGGAGCTATTTCTGAGCAGACAGCCAGGAGTAACCCCAGAGCATCTCCGGGTGTGGCCCCCAAAACAAAAAAAACAAAACAAAAAAACAAACAAAAAATAAAGTCATGAATTTGCTTATACACAAAGGATATGGAGATTTTTTTTTTTTTTTGGTTTTTGGGCCACACCCGGCGGTGCTCAGGGGTTCCTCCTGGCTGTCTGCTCAGAAATAGCTCCTGGCAGGCACGGGGGACCATATGGGACACCGGGATTCGAACCAACCACCTTTGGTCCTGGATCGGCTGCTTGCAAGGCAAACACCGCTGTGCTATCTCTCCAGGCCCGGATATGGAGATTTTTATTTATTTATTTTTGGTTTGGGGATCATACCCAGTAGTACTCAGGGGTTACTCCTGGCTCTATGCTCAGAAATCACTCCTGGCAGGCTGGGGGACCATATTGGATGCCGGGATTCGAACCACCGTCCTTCTGCATGCAAGGCAAATGCCTTACCTCCATGCTATCTCTCTGGCCCTGGTTATGGAGATTATTATGCTTAGTGAAATGAGTCACAAGGAAAGGGATAGACATAAAATATTATCACTCATTTGTGGTATATACAAAAGTAAAGGATAGTATGATAATAATACTCAGAGACAATAGAGATGAGGCCAAGGAGGACCAATCCATGGTAGAACACTTGCCACTAAGAGTGTGAGTACAATTAGTGTAAGGAGTGTCCACTATAACACTGATATTTGGAACTGATAACATTGGGCAAGAACTGGGTACTGAAAGGTTATAAAGTGACAGGCATGTTACCCCTTCATTAACAATAGTTCAAACCTCAGTATCAAAAAAAAATATAGAATGAAGTGAAATGCCCGCCCCAGAGATATGAGAGGAAAAGGAAAGGGAAAACTGGGGACACTGGTGGTGGGAAAAGTGCACTGGTGAAGGGTGTTGTACATTCTATATCAGAAACTCAATCATGAACAATTTTCTTACCATGGTACTTAAAGTAATTATTTAAAAAAATCTAGGAAGAAATGGAAAATCATAAAAATAAAAGAAAAACATGAGGCTTAGGGTGGGTGAGTACAATTGATGATTGTGATCAAATATAAGTTTTAGTTTGAAAAATGGTTGTCTTTGGGGCTGGAGAAATAATACATCTATAAAGCATTGCCTTGTACATACCCAATGCAGCTTCAATCCCCTGTATCACATATGGTCCCCCCAAACACCACTAAGAATAATTCCTGAGTTCAGAACCAGGAGAAACCCCTGAGCATTGCCAGGTGTGACCCAAAAACTGAAATAAAAAGAATGTTTTTTTTGTAGGAGGCACACTATGCTGTGTTCAGTTCTTACTCTTAGCTCTGTGCTCAGAAATCATTCCTGGCAGGGCTCGAGACCATATGTGGTGCCGAAGATAGAATCTGATTGACTTCATGAAAGATATTATCTTCGTTAAAGATAAAGCCTGCTATATTATTTCTCTGTTCCATAATGGTCTTTAATGTCCCTGATCTTCCCAGAAACTTTGTGGTAAGTGCCAAATTCCTTGTGCCTGAAGCAAGAGGTTGGGCACCAAGATGAAAGCAGGGGTCATGTCCCTCCCATCACCCTCCTTCCATTTCTGAGATGATCTACAGAGAAGCAGTGCAGGGTGGCTGTCTTAAGGGAGCAAAGAAAGGGACAAAAACAATGTTTAAATATTAATCTTACAGAGTTTAAGGCACTGACCTTAACAGACAGTGATTGGCTTCAATCCTAGTCACACCGTATAGCAGTAGCCCAAGCCCCAGCAGGTGTGATTCCTAAGCAGAGTCAGGAATAAAACCGGAGCGCTGATTGATGTGATCAAATAGCCCTTCCCCCTAGTACAAAAAGGAAAAATGTTATTGGGCCTGGAAAATGGCTCATAAGAGTGGAGAGCATGTTCTGCATGCAGAAGCCCTGGGTTCAATCCTGACATTGCATGGTGCCTGAGCACCGCCCAGGACAAGCCAGTAAGGAGACCCTTTCGCTGAATTTGGTGGAAACTCCACATTCATCCACAAGGTATATGGCCTCATTACCAAAACAAAAGGAAAGAATATTATATATATTTTATTGACTACAGAATATGTATGTTTGGGGCATGTAGCTTAAATTAAAAAAAAAAGCAAAGTAGCTTTATATTGCAGTTTTCTGAAGACAGTGCATCTCTTTATTTCTAGCAGCCAGCACAGCACAGAATCAGATCCAAAACTAGGGATGTAAGGAGAAAATGACTCTTGGGAGTCACCTCTTTTTAGGAAAGGGATTATTTTTAGGAAGCTGCGTATCTATGACCTCCCTCCAGCAGGTGGCAAGATAAAATTCTGGGCTCCGGAAACCGACAGAGTTGAGCCGAGCATTCAAGACGTCGGCGCGCGCATCTGCTAAGCCCTTTTTCCCCTGCGCGCCGGAAGAGGCCGTCCTCTTTCCTTGCCTAGCGCAACCATGGTAAGGTGGCTTCTGAACGAGCTCCCGAAGTGCATCGGCTCCCATCCTCTCTGGGCAGAGTCCGCTGGTGCTTTTGGGGCTCCTGTACTGGATTGCCTGGTGGAAATAAAGGGGCCGTGCACTTCAGGGTTGGCCAAGATGGCTCGAGAGCAAGAGCAGATGCGGGCCCTTGGGATGGGTGGGAATCAGGAACTGCTGGTTGCAAGGCCACCGTCTCAAGCCTGCACGCACAGCCTGCGATCCTGGGCGACCCTTGGTTGCTTAGGCTGGAGTTGGCGAGGGCTCGGTATCCTTAATGGAGAACTTTCTTTGTTATTAAAGCCTGGCTTTAGCTTGTGTGGCCTTTAAGCCCTTGTACGGAATTTCAAAATCTGACATTTTGGCAGGGAAATTTTCTGTCAACTATTGGCTCATTCTTGTACTGAGATCAGTTTCCTGTTGCCCCAAAAACTCAGAAATAAGGTGTTCGTTACATTGTGGAAGTATGCTCTTTTGCAAATACAAGTGCATATTGGGTTCTGGATCATTTCTTTTGGGGGGGGTTCACACCCGGCGGTGCCCAGGGGTTACTCCTGGCTCTGCGCTCAGAAGTCGCCTCTGGCAGGCACGGGGGACCACATGGGTTGCCGGAATTCGAATCAGCTATGTGGCAAGGCAAACGCCCCACTGCTGTGATGTCTCTCTGGCCACTGGAGCTTTTCTAATGTTGTTTGTCGGTCTCGAGGTCCAGCTTCTAGCTAAACGTTGTACCAGCATGGTTTCCTAGAAATGGCAAAACTAGAATCAAACAGTAATAAGAAGGAAAGTTCTCAGAGGTGATCTTTAACCGCTGGAAACTGGGTTTTGCGTTCTTTGCAGCTGTATAAAATTGGTTTATTTAAATGAAGTGCTGTCTTGCCAGTTCAAATTGTAAGTAAACGGGGAATCTTTTTCAGGCTCGTGGTCCCAAGAAGCACCTAAAGCGTGTGGCAGCTCCAAAGCATTGGATGCTTGATAAACTGACAGGAGTGTTTGTAAGTATGACTAAATATAGTGTAAATTGTAAGCGGCTTAAGTAATACTTAGTATTATAGCTCATTGAGATAGTTTTCCCAGGAAATTTTCTGCTTCCTGGTTCCTTGGGGGAATAATAGTCATTGTTACCTCTGTTTCTTAAAGAAACTTTTCAGGTTTTCACTGTGCCTCTTTGCTTTTGGATACAGTATACTGTGTCTCAAATGGGAGCCCTTAATGGGCTTGATATTACCTGCCTTCAGAGGCTCAAGTCCATTAAGGGCTTAAGCTTGAGTGCTTGGGTTAGTTTTAATATCTAAGCTTTGAATGCTTGCACAAATGGTGGCTATCAGTATAAATGTCAATCAGATTTAGGGGTTGGTTTGAATGCTTCAGTGAAACACAGCTAAGACTTACTTTGTAGGCTCCTCGTCCATCCACCGGTCCCCACAAACTGAGAGAATGTCTCCCACTCATCATTTTCCTGAGGAACAGGCTTAAGTACGCACTAACTGGAGATGAGGTGAAGAAAATCTGCATGCAGCGGTTCATTAAGATTGATGGCAAGGTTCGCACTGATATAACCTACCCAGCAGGTTTTATGGGTAAGTGGTTCGTGGTGGCCACATGAAATGTAGGGTCATCACAAACAATTGTGGTTACACATTTTTCTAGCCATCAATCTTAGGGTTCCTGTTAGAATTGGAAGCTGGAAGAGGAGCTCTTGGGGTTCCTAAGCACAGAATAGTGGGGAATGCGATAGTAATCTTTGTTACTGTTTGCTATCAGATGTCATCAGTATTGATAAGACTGGAGAGAATTTCCGCCTGATCTATGACACCAAAGGACGTTTTGCTGTTCATCGCATTACTCCCGAGGAAGCTAAGGTAAATAAGTGCTCTGGTTAGAGTTAATAATGGCCAGGTGTTCGAACTCATTAGGTGCATGAGTTTC